>NW_024741901.1:15882517-15916687 GCF_018991925.1 Homarus americanus | reverse complement strand
ATTGCTGTATTTAAACTCAGCTTCTTCGGGATAATGAACAACTTACGATTCTCAGAACATTATATTAGCATGAGAGAGAGAGAGAATGTGTATGTTGGTAGCAGAGTATTCCCATGTTGGCAACTCACACAAGGTCGTGGGCAAGGCAGACAGTCTGGCCCTCCCTCGCGTGCTGGCTGTCTCATGGGTGGGAGGAGATGCTGGAGGTTAGGTGGGTGGGGGTAGGTTGGATTGGTAGATTACGTAGGTAGGTGGGGAATGGAGAAGAGGACTGGAAGATAGGTTTGGGCGGGCAGTACTGGGTATGGGAGCGAAGGAAAGAAGTGGAGGTATTGAGATAGGAAGGGTGAGATGATTGAGGAAGGGGAAGGAGAAAGGGATAGGTTTGAGTGAGAGATGGGAAGGATGGTTGTCGGTGGTGGGAGGTGAAGGGAGTAGAGGGGAGGGTAGGTTATTGGGTGAAGGGGAAGAATGGAGGGAGGTGTTAGGCCTTGCATGTGTATGTAGGTGGCCGTGGCTGAGGGGAGGTAATGGGGTGATGTTTATGTCCAGCCTTGAGGGGTGAGGGGAGTTGGTGTGTGTGTGTGTGTGTGTGTGTGTGAGAGATTGTTGCGCCAATAACTCTTGGCCACTAAACACTCCACCATAACCTGGCCACAACAGCTCCTGAAGGTGCTGATCTTCAATAAACTATTCCGGCGTCTTGTAAGTTATGGCAGTACAGTCACCCTGCCACGATCTAGTGGGGACGTTTCAGCGTGTGTTGCTCTGTTTACTGATCAAATCGACTCCAGCCTCATTGGGTCCCAGTCGTAACAGGCTCAATCTAAACCAAACCTAGCCATTAAGATTAGGCCTATTTTGACTGGACCCTAGTCCTAATGTGTACGTTAGATAAATTTGGGGCCCATTAGGACAAGGGGCCCTCTTTACTACCCACGGTTGCTCGTCGTTCATCTTCTCCGTCGGGCGAGGCAGCACTCCTCGCCTGCCGGAGGAACATGGCACCCTTCTTCCTACACTCGTAGTTCCAATTTCTCCAGCTTGTCCCTCATCCTCCGTAAGGGCGTTTAATGGTACTTATGATGAGGGTTGTAGAGGCTAATTGGTCTCCAGGTAACACAGATAATTGGGGCGGTAATAGGGCTTGAATTAGTCATACAGTGTAAGGAAGTCGGCAGAATGGTACTGGTAAGACGTGTTAGGTAAGAAACCGCTCTCTTATGGATCTGTGAGTAAGCATGTGTAATGTATTTAATACTACATGTTCACTACAACACTAGTACGACATGTTCACTACAATAATAGTACGACGTATACACTACAACACTGAAGTACTTGTTCACTACAGTTTTAGTACTCCGTTTTGGAGCTATGGCTGGAACAGACAGACAGACAGACAGACAAACACGGGTATTTATATTAAAGATAAAGTGGATGTTTTGCCGTGAACTACTTGCATGTACTCGTTTAAACGCTGTACCGACATGTCACTTATCAACACAAACAGATGATTTTGCCGTTTAAGTTCTTGTATGAAAATAAGCCTAACCTAACCTAACCTAACCTAACCTAACCTAACCCAGTGAAACTTAACTTTCCTAATTTTAACTAGACTATAATATATTTCACTGTCGTTAGGTTTGGTTTGGTTGGTTATAAAGAATGCCATAGTAAGATTCCTTGTCTGCATCTGATAGCAAGTTCATGGTAAAATATCCACGTCCATTTCACCAAAGAGCTAAGTATATTTTCGGTGAATAATTCAATAATTCAAATCCGAGGTATTCATTTTGAAGTGTCGGAAAACAATACAATCTGCCTGAAAATATTCTTGTTGGAGCGATATATATATATATATATATATATATATATATATATATATATATATATATATATATATATATATATCTATCTTTCTGTAATTAACCTCAGTATTGATATGAATGATATTTTACCCAGAGAACACAATAAAATTACTATATCCCGTTATAAAGTATTATATAAAGCTATAATAATATTATACGCAATGAAATCTGGCTTTAACAACTACACTTTAGAGTACAATATCAGTTAACAAGGGATCGTATATTATTGATAGTACAATAATGTTACAGTTTACAGGTTACAGATAAAAAAAAACATTAGGTGGTAAGCCAAATTGGCCCCAGTCCTAATTGGCTTTATTCTTAATTGGCCCCAATCCGAATAAGCCACAATCTAACTTAACCTGACCATTAGGCCTGGTGTCCATGCAGACAAAAAACATATTCACACACACACACACACACACACTATTACTACTACTACTACTACTACTACTTTTATTTGTTTATTTATTTATTTTTTATTTTTTTTTAAACGTGGCCTCCAGCCTCCCCCAATAGCCACACCTTCGCCGCCATTTTATTACCTTAATATTAAATATCTTAATACATAAGTAGCTATCCTATCTGTGTTGAATTAGTTGAGCTGCAGATCTATGCGGCATTCAGTGACTGTAGCCTCATAGTCAATATATGCAGCAGTTGTCGGCATTGGGGCAGAAGCTCTCGTTCCCCTGAGGCAGAGCAAAGCCGACCGAAAGAGAGAGAAAGACAGTCGACATCTCATCCAGGCTGTAACATAACTTCTGGGCTGCAGCTTCTATTCGGAGATCACCTCCGCGAGTCTGGCGTAGAAACATCTTGCACTTGGTCCCATCCCACCAGAGGTTGTGACCACTAGAGGAGTGAAGCTGCCTTGATCAACGTTTTGAATTCTCTCCCCATATGCCCTTCTCTTATCGTTCTCGTTCCTCCTGTGTGCAGCATCGAGAGCTAGGTTACGGTGACATGCGGCCATGGGATCAAAAATCCTGATGTCGAAGAAGGCTCGCTGTCCCCGCGTCCAGAATCTTCGAGCACTGACGTCAACACGGGCTTCGTTAGATGTGTTTGAAGTCCTATGTTGGAAGGTCTCACCGTCCAAAGGAAGGAGGGTCGGTTCTACCAAGACATCCCGGCAGATTTCCTTCAACATATTTGCTGTGAGGTCCCTTACTTCGTCATGCCTCATGCATATGAAGCCCCCTTTCTTGCACACCATGGCGTGATCGACGTCATAGGAAGAGCCACACACGCATTTGGAGGGCAAACCGTCTACTGGCCAACTGTACCTTAGAGCAATGGCATCTGTAAATTCTTGTTTATTGAGACTGAAACCATTTGCCCTTATCGGTAACGTAGTTAACCAGTTCGAGGCGCCCACCTCCTGCGCTATAGCAACTCTACTACTACTACTACTTTGATGTCAATCGAAATCGAGTATGACGATCATCCAGCTATAAGACAATGATATGAGTTATTAGGGGATGACACCTTCGGTGGTGAGCTCTGAGGTGACTAGAGAGGCCGATACGGGACTGGCAGTGTCGTCCATAGATGTTGCACGTGTGGAGGACTACATCTAGTACAGGAGGGGCGGTTTGTCTGCCTCGGTTTGAAGTCGGGCTAACTCGAAAGTATTGACACCTCGTGTGGTGCTCCTCCAAACGTTATAGTGTGGAGTAATCGTCTCCCAGATGAGGGGGTCGATTTGGCACGTTTTCAGTTTTGTCTTCAGACTATCCTTATACCTTTTCAGGTGCCCGTCTGCGTTACGTTTATTATTTGTTTGGTAACTGTAAAGTAGCTGCTTTGGCAGTCTAGTGTCGCCCATGCGAGTAACATGGCCAGTCTAACGTAGATGTTTATGAATAATGGTAGCCTTCTTCTTTCTACAGTTGGTGTCAGCAAGAATACTGGCATTTGTTCTCTTGTCTTCCCAGCGAACTCGGAGGATGAAACGTAGACTACGTTGGTTAAGTTTTCAAGTGCCTTGAAGTGCCTACTGTGTGTGACCCATGTCTCGCTGCCATATAGCAAGGTGGGGAGGATCACTGCTCGATATACGTGTAACTTTGCGGATAATTTCAGCTCCCTATGCAGCTGAAGACACGGGTACGAAGTCTGCCAAGGTGCTCAAGATGCACATCTGATCCTATGTTGAATCTCTTCCTCGATGTCTGCGGTGGTGGGCAGGTGGGAGCCAAGATACTGAAAGCAGGCAACATTAGAGAGGGTAGTACCGTTAAGCTGAATGGGTGGTGGAAGTGTGGCTGAACCAGGGGCAGGCTGAAAGAGAATATTTAGTCTTTCTTACATATACCTTAAGGCCGAAATGTGCATAAGCATCTGCGTAGGTATTCAGGATTTCCTGTAGGTCGCGTCTCGTTCAGTGTGAGCAACAAGGGTGAGGTCGTCAGTATATTGAAGTTCAGTAATGGAAGCTGCGGACACCTTTGTTCCTGCCTGGAGTCGTCTTATGTTGAAAAGACTCTTCATCTGGTACTGGATGTCCACCCCGCCTGCTAAATTGACACTGGCACAAGTAGGGAAGGCTGCCAAGAAAATGGAAAATAGAGTTGGTGCCAGTACACATCCTTGTTTTATCCCCATTGAATGGGAGAGAACGCAGACTGGGTGCCAATGTGTAGGACACTGCCATTCATGCCATTGTGGAGTTGCCTCACAATGGCAATAAAATTTGGTGGACAGTCAAAAAGGCTGGGGGTCCGCCAGAGGTCTTCCTTGTTGACCGAGTCGAAGGCCTTGGTTAGGTCGATGAAGGCCATGTACAGGTCACGACGCTTTTATCTGCACCTTTTTTTGTATCTGGCTGGCAGCAAAAATCATGTCAGTTGTGCCACGTGATGGTTTAAAGCCACATTGAGATTCTGGGAGGAAGTTTTCCGCCTCAGGAATAAGTCTTTTAAGGAGGTCTCTGGCGATAATCTTGCCAGCTACAGACAGCAGCGAGATCCCGCGGTAGTTGCCACAGTCTGACCGGTCTCCCTTGTTCTTGTAAATATTGATTATGGAGTCGTCTTTAATAGCTTAGGGGAGTTCCTACTTTTCCCATATATTCTCCTGGAGAGAGGTCCTGCTGCCTTATACACCTCGGCTGGGGTTCCATCAAACACCTGAGGCTTTGTTATTTTTCATCTGTTTGATGGCAGTAGCTACCTCATCCAGGGATGGAGGATAGCTGAGATGGGTCAGCTCTGGATGCTGAGGGAGCTGCTGAGTAGTCAGGACATCAACATCGATGTTTCGATTGAGCAGCGAATGGTAGTGCTGTTTCCAGCGCTGAATGATGCCTTCTTCGCCTTTAATTAGGGAGTTACCGTCGGATGAGCGGAGAGGGGTTGCGTCATGAGTGATTGGCCCATAAAATGTTTTTGTTGAATTGATCTGCAAGTTTTTGCATTTCACATGCTTTATTTTTAAAACAGTCGTTCTTTATTTTGCGAATGTCCAGGTATCATCTTTGTTTTGAGACTGAGGGTTGTTCAGCCAGTCAGTTAAAGCAGCACGTTTATCATTGACGAATATATTGATTTTCGGGTCATTTTCATCAAACCAGTCCTGGTGTATTCTTTCGATCTGGCCGAGGGTCTCTGCAGGTTTTTGTTTTGACAGTTTCGAGAATATCCCATTCGGCACTGGGATTTGGGTTGTTTATTGCCGGATTGTTTATCAGCCCATGTTGGAGCTGCTCTCTGAAAGCATGTGCTACCGCTGGATCCCTCAGACGCTTTGTGTTAAAACCTCTTCTGGAGGCTTGTTGTTTTCGCCGCTTTGGGGCGACTTAAAGTGAGAGCCTGGCTTTGACGAGCCGATGATCCGTGTAGCCAAAGAGATGCCAGTGTTTGGATCGTGGGTGTTGCCACGAACCCTTGAACTTGTCGGCCTGCCTAAACTAGGTATTGGTGATAGTGAGGTTGTGTGTAGAAAGTGTGCTGCACACACACACACGTACAACATAAGAGTCGTCAGTAGGGCCTTATCCTTCTCTCTTACAATATATACGCGAATGCGTTTGGAATGAAATTTGCTAAGTGAGTCATATTTCCCCCAATTTACAGCGTTGCTATGAAGGTTTACGTCCCAATTACACATGAAATTGGCCATCAGCACCCGCGGGCCGAGCCATGATAAAATTTCAGATGAATTATGTGATTCCCAGCGCTCTCTACCATCCCCTTGTGACGAGAAGGGAATTATATGTACTATTTTTATATATACTGTACGTATATTTAAACATTTTTCATGATATTTTTAAACGTATATAATTATTCTATAATTAATTTTGTGTGACGTTAGTATGAGAATGTTGAGGTGTTGTTTACACAACTGGATTAATTTGTATATGTATTCTTATCATGTTGTAGGTTCATGTTTCGTTCGATTATATATATATATATATATATATATTACTCTGTGAAAGGTATAGTAATCCCGACTTCTATCAATGAACAGCTGTGCGTGAATTTCTAATTGAAAACGTAAATGATATTAATATATTTTTCATCCGTTGTTTATATAAAATGCTCATATTAACCAAGTAAGTATGTAGCACTCAAAATTCATATAACTTACAAATATATTGTTAAATATTTGCGTGTTCTTAGTATATAACATCTATATAACTTATAGACCATTTACATAAGGGTACATAAAAATATCTACGTACTGACAACTTCTCACAACATAACCCGTACTTGATATATGTACCACTTATGCTGGAAAACGTTCATCTATTAACGACGATAAATTATTTGGATATCTTGGAGGTGTTATCATGGAGGGAGCACTACAGCAGAACACAGTAAAAATTGCAGTGAGGGAGGAGAGAGAGTGTGTGTGTGTGTGTGTGTGTGTGTGTGCGTGTGCGTGTGCGTGTGCGTGTGTGTGTGTGTGTGGTAAAGGTTACGGCCACTCTGCGCTTTAGTAGGAATGGTATGTGAGAGATTTTATGCAGAAGAGACGAATTTCAGAATTAGAATTATCTTGTTATTAATCTAGAAAATACAAACATACATAATACAGGAAATACAACGCAAATAAATGCAAAGTATAGATATATAAAATCTAAAAATGCAGAAATAAAAGACATCCAAAATACACTATGAAATGGAAAAGCATATAAAGTACAGCACATTGCTAAATAAAAAATACATAAATACAAAATACCCCCAAAATTTAAAATATAGAAATATAAATTAGAATAATAAGGATGAAACTCAGTAATCATCCCACCTAATTAATTCATTTTAAAATTCTATTGTTGGCTCACAATAGTCCCTAAAAGGTTCATTGAAGTATGTCGCGTGTCCATAGAGAGAGAGAGAGAGAGAGAGAGAGAGAGAGAGAGAGAGAGAGAGAGAATAAACTGATACTCTTATCGTCTTGCGTTTGTTCTCTTTATCCCTTTCTTTCTTGTTCTCTTTCACTGTGTAAATATCTCTGTCTCTTGGGCTCATTCACTCTCTCTCTTTTTCTCACACAATCTAGGACTCAATAGAGGAGAAATATCACCCCAGCTTTTAAAATGTTGTGTCTCCAGGTGACCTAGCTGGCAGCCTTTTCCACCACACCTGAGGTTACCTGTGATGAACCTCAGCCTCCGAGTGTTGGTTGAGATTAATCTTCATCTGTCGAAGACACATTGTATAATAATAATAATAATAATAATAATAATAATAATAATAATAATAATAATAATAATAATAATAATAATAATAATAAACGGTTTGTTAATAGAGTTGCAGCCGGTAGCTGAAAATATACAAACTTACATGTGATTTAGAGATAATAATATCCGTTCAATACATTTACAGGGCTGTACAGTGCATAAATCGGGAGCTATTTATTATTTTAACAATAGATGGGTTGGTGCTATTCTTATATCTATCAATGCAGGCTCTTATGGGCTGAATTTTGTTGTAGTGGCGGACTGCGTGAGGTGGGCGGAGTACTGCAGGTGGTAGTAGGTGGCGATGACGAGGGTGGTGCAGTAGTCCACTACCAAACCTTGCTAGTGCGTGGTGGTGGAGGTCACTGAGGGATGGCATTTCAAGGGTTGAGAGAGCGTTGTTGTGGCCGGAGTAGTCTGCGCCGAGCATGATTCTGCAGGCCCTTTTCTGTACCTTCTCTAGCTGACGTTGTTGGGTAGAGTTGAGAGAAGACGACCAGGCTGGTGACGTATACGTTAATTTGGGGAGAATAAAGGCGTTGGAGATAGTCCTCAGCTCTGGCGTGGGTGCCCCAAGTGACCAGAGTCGTTGTAGCATGTAGAGTCGGTACGAGGCTGCCTTGACTGTGTTGTTTACAGGGGCCTTCCAGTCCAGTTTGTGGTCTATGGTAACACCCAGGAGTTTGGCAGACTGCACTGGCTGGAGAGGATGGGCACCCACTGTGACTGCTGGAGCTTGCACTGGAGTGGTGGTAGTATTGATGTGCATAACTACGGTTTTGGTGTGGTGATGGTGACCTTGTTCTCCGTAGTCCATGCCTGTAGCCTGTCCAGGGTGCCTTGTAGTGATGAGCAGTCCGGTGAGGTGTTGTCCACTGTAACCCCCACAGTGCAGTCATCCACGTACTTCCACCTGTGAGGAGTGTCCGATAGAGCGTCCTTAATCAGGATTAGGAAGCACAGTGGTCCCATCCTGGTCCCCTGGGGAACACCGCAGGTGAGGTGTTGGAATGTGGAGACAGAACCCTGGTACCTCACTGCCTGACGACGCTCACTCAGGAAATCGGTGGCCCATGAGACCAAGTTGGTGGACAGCCTTAGTGCAATGGCCTTGTTGATAACAGTGCAGCGATCAACAAGGTCAAAAGCCTTCCTGAAGTCAACAAGGGCAACGGCCAGTGATGTCTTACGTTTCTGCAGGTTTTTGTGCATAAAATCCAGGAAACTAAGTAAGCAATGTGATGTAGAGGAGGTCCTCATATTGCCAAATTGCTGTGGATCAATTGACTGATAAATACAAGCAAATGCCTATTCAAAAACAAAGTCTTCACAGAGTAGACAGAGGGGACTGTGGGGTGGGGACCTTGGGGATAAGGGTGACATATGCGGTTTTCCATTCATTAGGACATTTGCTTTGTCTGAGGGATGCATTAATAATGGAACAGAGGGAGGTAGCAAGTTCGACTGCAAACTCCTTGTAAATTTTGATTGGAAGGTCAATTGGGGTTGTACAGCGTTTGGATTTAAATTTCAGAAGTTTTTGGCAATTTCAAATGGTTGAACAATGGGAGGGGGGTAGGGGGAGGGTAAGTAGGCCGGGAGGAGAGTGAGGTCAAGACTGGGGAGGGTATGACATATTTTAGCAAAGTAGTTATTAATTGTCTCGGCTGCCTCCTTACTAGGTAAATGAAAGATAAAAGGAAATGTGGAAGACTGACGGTTAAGACCACAGAGATCTTTTACCTTTTGTGTGTGTGTGTGTGTGTGTAATAATAAGTAATAATAATAATAATTTATGGTTTATTGAAAAAGTTGGCAGCCCGAAAGCTGAAAATATACATTAGACGAAAATGACTTATTACATACAAAGACATGGGGTGGGTGGGTCGTTTAACAAAAGCTTTCATTACTAAAAGAAGAAGGAACAGTGATTGAACATACAAATTATAATAGTTTACAGTTGATGGCCCGGGCGTGGGCTAGTCATGGGGACATCAGGTGGTGTGGTGTTCACGTGGTGTAGTAACTTGTCCTCGGGTGTTGATATGAGGGACCTCACGTGGTCATGGAGACATCGGGTGGTGTGGTGTTCACGTGGTGTGGTAACTCGTCCTCGGGTGTTGTTATGAAGGATCTCACGTGGTCATGGAGACAGCGGATGGTGTGGTGTTCACGTGGTGTAGTAACTCATCCTCGGGTGTTGATGTAATAACATAAGAACATAAGAATGGAGGAAACTGCAGCTGGCCAATTGGCCCACACTGGGCAGTCCCGTTTACACCCAACCCCTATTGCTCATATAAGCATCCAACCTATGTTTGAAGCTATCCAGCGTATTCGAGTTAATGATGATATTTGGTAACTTGTTCCATTCATCCACTACTGTTTCCAAACCAGTGTTTACGTATTTGGCGCCCAAAATCTAAATTTGTCTAATTTAAAACCATTGTTACGAGTTCGCTCCTGGTTGGATAGTTTGAGTACCTTTGTAATGTCCCCTTTATTTACCCCTGACTTCTATTTATACACCCCTATCAAGTCGCCCCTCGCTCTAATGCCCGGGATTAGTCTTGTCATTCTCCTCTGAATTCTTTCCAAGGATTCTATATCCATTCTGTAATACGGTGACCAGAACTGAACTGCGTAATCCAGGTGAGGTCTCACAAGCGCAAGATATAGTCGTAAGATGACCTTGCTAGTCTTGTAATTAACACTCCTTTGTATGAACCCAAGTACTTTATTAGCCTTGTTACGAGCAAAAACAAATTGTTTACTTGGCTTAAGGTTCCTACTTTATCATTACTCCTAAATCTCTCTCGCAGTCGGATTTCTCTATGGCATCGTTGTTCATCTGGTATCTGGTTTCCCTGTTTACATCTCCTATACTGAGTACTTTACATTTGTCCACGTTGAATTTCATCTGCCATTTTTCAGACCATTCGAAATATTTGTTTATGAAGAACTTCACGTTGTCATAGAGACACCGGGTGGTGTGATGTTCACGTAGTATAGTGACCCGTCCTCGGGTGTTGATATGAAGGACCTCACGGTGATTTTGTGTTATCCCGTAGTCAGGTGCATCACTGGTACTTCCTACTGCTGAATTCACTGGCTTAAACACTTTTCATCACTGTTCAACACTGATCCCACTTCTTTCCGAAATGAAATTGTCACTTTGATTTTGTAGATATCCCGGTGGTGAGGAAGGGTCGGGGAGAGGGACTTGCGGAATGGGCCGACATTGGCCAAGGGGGGCAGCTGCGTAGCGGGAGCAGCGCCTGAATAGGTCTTGACCCTACGGTGGTCAAGGATGTATTTTGTGTGTGTGTGTGTGTGTGTGTGTGTGTGTGTGTGTTCAGGCTAATGCTCACACTCTCCGCTCGTGTTAGCCTTAGTGATGACCATTCACTCTTTAAACAGAGAAAATTACATTGCATTTGCAGATCTGACACGAAGGAAAAAATATGCACGAGCGATTTGCATTAATAACAAACTTATTTTAAAGACTTTTGCAGCCAAACTCTCGCATCAGCGAGTATTAAAAACACCCAATTTGTTATTACCTTTTTTTATCACCTGCAGGCGTATAAAATCCTTCAGGTATATTACGGAGAATTTGTCAATATAATGTGTCATAACCAGAGCCAACCTGGAGCAAAAATACAATTACATAGAAGAATTATTCCCCGGTATACTTTATTTGCACGTAGAGTAATAAGTAAAGGCTTTGACCATCAACACCGCCATGTTTCCCGGAGGAGTGATTCTTAAAAAAGCAATTTGAGTCGTCTTTTTGAGCTGCTTCTTGGTAGAGAGAAATACAGGAAGAAAGGGAGCAAGCACATCTACCAGCCCCGACCCCACACAGCGCCTGGTCTCTCTCTCACCTCCACAACACATTATCGTTCCTCGTGTCATACTCAGGCGGTGAGGAGGATTTTCGCCAGTGATGCATAGTTCTGTTTCTTACTCTGTGGTACGAGTCAGCATTCGTCAGGGTCCAGAATTAGGCTACTATTCTGAAGTGATGGGGAGAATTGCTGGTAATACTCTTGTGTGTTATGTGATGGATAGGATGTAATGAAGATAGATTGTATGAGTGTACCTTTCTTGTGTGTGTGTGTGTGTGTGTGTGTGTGTGTGTGTGTGTGTGTGTAATGTATGTATGTATGTATGTTATGTATGTATGTATGCATGTATGTATGGCGACCTGTGGTGTAATGGTCAGCAAGCTCACCTCGCAAGCGAGTGGACTAGGGTTCGATCTCCGGGCAGGGTGAAGCTATAGGCAAGTTTCTTGACGCCATTTGCCTCTGTCGACCCAGCAGTAATTGGGAACCTGGAGGCTAATCGATTTGCGGATCGTTTTCCAAGGTAATGGTTAGCCAGTGCAGTTGGCAAGTTGTCCGGTCTTCTTGGACAATTCCTTGACACTGGATCATGCAGCTCGTTAACTCAGGTGTGGTTGTTGTGTTGGCGACAGCTTCTACACCTTACACAAATTAACGCCTAGGTGGCCCTTGGGCCGGCCATCATCGTTAAACGAGGGGCAACCATTATGTGTGTATGTGTGTTTATTTATGTATGTATGTGTAACTGGTCAATATATATATATATATATATATATATATATATATATATATATATATATATATATATATATATATATATATATATTTAACACGAGTTAACTGGTCAGTACGGTTGTAACTGTTTCATTTATCACTATCATTACACGTATTGGCTGATGCTTAACCAGTCGTATTATAGATTGACGTCCGAGTTTGTATTTATGAACAAATAACATTTCAGATTTACTATAAAATATCCATAAGTCCATGATACAGGCCACTGCGTTCTACCCCCTCCCCCCCCCCAGGTGCCCAGCCAAGTGTGATGGGGTGAGCGGCTGGTGGAAATTCTCATAATCTACGGAAATGCAACTGATTTCACCTCCCCCCAACCAAGGCGATCTACTGTATATACTTACAATTTATCTTACTTCATCTAAGCATTACTGTACACGGGAATACTTTATCAGCGTCGACAGGATGTGGTGAAGAATTTAGTGTCACTTGTCATCAAGGCTGTCATTGTGTCACCTCGTACATGTTATGTACTGTAGGATGAAGGAATGTTTGTTGATTATGTGTCAGGTGATCGAGTATAGTATGTGTATTGTTAATGGATATATCGTATGCATATTCTCTCTCTCTCTCTCTCTCTCTCTCTCTCTCTCTCACACACACTCCCATAACTTCTTTCTTATTGCTGCCATCACGTAAACAGGTGTGCGTAGGTCACCAGGTGGCTCCACTGCTGTCACCTCATCAACGGTGACAAAATACTTCTAATAGGGTGTTACGGCCGTATCTTCCTTCTCTTCTTATTCTTCTTCCTCCTCTTCTTCCTTCCTGTTGTAGTTGATCCTTCAGTATCTTCCCATTCCTTTCATTTCTCCTACCTCCCCACTTCCTTCTCACTCCCCCTTTCCTTCCCTCATCCTCCTTCTCCTTCCTACTCTTTTCCTCCATAACTCCTCCCCTTTCCTTCATTCTTTTTCTATCTCGTTGTTTCCATTAACCTCCCTATCCAATCTTCCTCCTCCTCATGCTCCTCCTCCTCCTCCTCCTCCTCCTCCTCTCTCCTCGTACTCCTCCTCCTGCTACCAGCTGCTCGTTACAGTGTAGCTCAGGGCAGTATAGTGATATAATTTTCCGGCAATATTATTTCGGCAGCGTCACATTACTAGAGGCTGGGATAGCAATATTACTATTAGCTTGGTTGGGATATTACTACAAGCTGACTTGGGGTATTTGTGATATGTGAAGGATATCGTAAACATTATAAGTTATCTTGGCCATGGTAGGTTATCTTGGACATGGTAAGTTGTTTTGGATATGTCTTGGACGTGATAAGTTATCTTGGATATGGTAAGTTGTCTTGGACATGTTAAGTAATCTTAGACATGGTAAGTTAGCTTGGATATGTCTTGAACATGGTAAGTTATATTGGATATGGTAAGTTATCTGAGACATGGTAAGTTATCTTGGATATGGTAAATTATCTTGGACATGTGAAAATATCGTGGACAGAATAATATATCGTGACAAGAAAGAAAATTTTGGATATGAGGAAAATGTTGGACATGGTTCGGTTATATTGGAGGGAGCTGATAGGGATTTGGATTCGGTTCTGATGGTTAGCGTGGATTGGGTATAGGAGGAGGAGGGTACATCACTTGACCAATCACTGACCGTATCCATTAGCCGATATAATACAAATACCATTACTAATCTCCCAATCAGAGTATGAATTACAAGCAATACCCAATCTCTCTCTCTCACACACACACACACACACACACACACACACATTCGTAGTATGAATATAGAGGAACACACAGGATTACATATAGACAGAGGCAGATGAGGCAGTGGCCAAGTGGTCAGACACACACACTGTTTGTACACTGTCTCTGTGAGGGAAGGATATTAGTTCGAACAAGGCCTGGGGTGTGTGTCGTGTGTGTGTGTGTGTGTGTGTGTGTGTGTGTGTGTGTGTGTTGGTAGAGATGCTTATATGTTCATCACTCTGGAACTTCCTGTAAAAATGTCTCAAGTAGCTTCACTAAAGATGTTTATCTTACGTTATGGGACTCAGTAAGATATTAAATAAAGCTGGCAAAGATGGTGTATGTAAATGTGTTGATGATAATTATACGTAACAGCCATAAAGAAGAATAACACTCTGGGGAATAGTAAATTTGAGAAGTGAAAATAGTTGTGTTTTTAGCCTGAAAATTAAAATAACTTATGTTATGACATTCACGGTGGAGAGAAAATGAATAAGAATTGTAACAGAAATAAACAGACAAAAGTGGTCGCAAATTTTCAGATAAATGAAATAAAATAACATGATAATGATAAACAATAAGTTAAAAAGGGTGAAAAAATCCCCAGAGAAATAAAAAATAATAAATAAAAACAAAGAAAATTCTCATAAAATGAAAACTTACTCCCCGTAGATGGTTATAATAAAAAAATAACGTAAATTACGATATTTTCTTCTTTAATCACAAATAAGCTTCTGAGAGAGTTCTATAAGGGGGCGGGAAGGGAGTCTGAAGGTGAGGGGTAAGGCGGAAGGGAGGAGGAGGTGGGAGGGGGTAAAGTCGGGAGAGGAGAAAAGGTAGGAGGGAGGAAGACCAGGAGAGGGGGGTGGGGTGGGGGAGAAGGTGTGATGAGACGAGATAAGGGAGGGAGGGAGGGAAGGCGTGGGAGTCTTTAAGTTACATTCTTCACCACTCT
Source organism: Homarus americanus (assembly GCF_018991925.1). Classification (NCBI taxonomy): domain Eukaryota; kingdom Metazoa; phylum Arthropoda; class Malacostraca; order Decapoda; family Nephropidae; genus Homarus; species Homarus americanus. The sequence continues at coordinate 15,901,820 of NW_024741901.1, read as the reverse complement.
CTCCTCCCAGCCTTACTCTCCTCCCAGCCTTAAATAAAGACACATTCGCCAATTTGATACGGAAAGAACCATTTTACGTGTGGGGGAAATGAGACGTCCAAGGTCTGACGGAACGCGGCGGGGGACAACGAATTTAACCGGAATAGAATATCGAACTTTTGGACGCCGATGGGAGGTAAATGGAACAGGACGACTGGGAGAGTTGGGTGAGGGTGGGTAGTGGAATGGGTGCGGGTGATGGTGGGAAGGGGGTTGTGGTGTGGGAACGGGTGATGGTGGGATGTGGAGGGGTTGTGGTGTAGGAGAGGGTGTGGGTGATTGTGAGAATGGGGTAATGGGGTGATGGAGAGAGGGGTTTGTTGGGTGGTATGGGAAGGGGGGAAGTGGTGTGGGAAGCGGGTTATGGGATGGAAGATGGAAGAGGTGCTAAGGACACGAGTCTGAAGGGATTCGTTGAAGAGTTGAAGAGTTTTGAATGAAAAAGGGCTGAGAGAGAGAGAGAGAGGTGCTGGAGTTTGAGAAGTGGCTTGTTAGGGATAATAGGAAGTAGCTGTAGAAGTAGACGACGGAGTGACTGATGGTTCTCTGGTGAAGGAGGAGGAGGTGTGAGCGTCTCATCTCGGCAGAACTAGGGAGACGTAAGTGTGTTTCCTTTACACTTTGATATAAAAGTATTCAGATATATTCACAGGGTCACAAAGATGCATATTCATTTGAAGTAATACAGATTCGTGGATGTATACATGTATGGAAAAGTAATGGAGAATAACTAGTGATGGAAAGAGATAGGGATGAGGTAATGGGGGGGGGAGACCAAAGAGGAGAAAGAGATAAAACGAGATGAAGGAGGAAGAGGAGAGGAAGGCGAGAAGATAACGTTCCTATATCTTTATTAAACATTGATTATGTATAAAAAAAAATACCGTGATAAAGGAATGAAGATAAACCACGTCGACAGGTCACGGTGAAAACTATTCAACTGCAACAAGATTTTTTCTCCCTTCGTATCAACATCAAGATTATAAGCGACCACCCTTGAAGAGATGAGATCTTACATTCACCTTTGACGTGACCGTGTTTACCTCCCGTGGGTGGCAGAGAGACGGCGTACTTGCCAGCTGCGTCTCCCTTACGTGTCATCGCTTCTTTTTCTTCTTCAGGAGAGACAAGGGGGAATAGAGATACTGGCAGAAAGGTAGGGGAAGGGGGGATGCGAGAGTGGATAGAGGGGTTTGGGTACATAAGGTAATTGGAGGCTTTGGAAAACACGAAGGCGGAGGAGGTTTTTTTTGAGAACTCTAGGGGATGGTTGGGAGGTTTGAGGGGTAGGTCAATTCGAGACTGAGTTTGCAGTCACATTTCCTTTCCTCAAAACTGACGTGTAATTCCCAGGCACCTACACACACACACACACACACACACACACACACACACACACACACACACACACACACACTGTATATATATAGATACATCAAATCATCATAAAGGAGTTATAGTCACTACTTTACCTCAGCCTCTGCGACACACTGGTGAGTTATAGCCTATCACAGCCCCCTGTCGCCACCCAGACAGTAGCAGCAGCTGGTTGTTTACTGATGGTAGCTGTGTCTGTCTCTCTGTCTATCCTGTCTATCCTGTCGACGTAAAGAAGACAACCACAGGTGGCTTAACATTACCCTATTTCAATCTCAGGTACACAGCCGGTCGGAAGAGGATGTAGCATCTGGCGGAGTAAAGTCTTTCGTTCACTTCCCTTCTGGGTCCTCCTCTCCCCCCCCTCCCTTCTCCACCCCCTCCTTGTCCTCCCTCTTTCTTTCCCGCCTGCTCCCACACCCCCTCCCTCTTTACCCATTTCCTTCTCATCCCATCTCCTCCCTCCATCACCCCCCCTCCACAACTCTCATCTTTTATCTGTCTCTTCACACTCCTTCCCCCTCTCCCCTCCCCTCCCCACCACCACTCACCTGTCTCTAACTTCCTCAGATTGTGCGTAACTTACATAAACTGTCGCTAACTTCCTTATGGACCTGCCAACTTAGCTAATCAGGTTTACGAATCATATTGACTTAAAAAACGTTACAGCAACTTCTTTTTGCTCTCAGAAATCGATACGCGGATGTCACAGGAAACAAGAAAAAAAATGCTTTAAAATTATTCAAAGTAGATGTAAAGGATACTGTTTAGATGTTTTATTCAGGTTACTTCAATGTTTATAATCTTCCTTCGACCTCCTTGGCGTAAAATATAGGTTAATGCCTTTGAAATAAATATGTGGGGTAATGCCTTTGTGGTAATATAGGTTACTCTGAAGGCTACGGCTGGCTTAACTATGAGGATTTGAGATAATAAATTCAATATGAGTTTTCAGAATTTCTTTTTTTTTATTTTGACATTTAAATTGTTGATATTTTATGCTCACTCTTACTGTTCATGTATGTATGTATGTATATATATATATATATATATATATATATATATATATATATATATATATATATATATATATATATATATATATATATATATATATATATATATATATATATATATATATGTGTGTGTGTGTGTGTGTGTGTGTGTGTGTGTTTGTGTCCCACGCCACATTAAGAGGGTCGAGACTCAGTATAGAGTAGATGTTTTGTGTGGGCGTCCAATCCTCCGTCAGTTCGCCTCACAATGAACTTTACTAGAAAAATAAGATGAAATGGATCGTCTTTGTTTCTCTCTGAGAGGGTAATTAAAGGAAAGGGTGGGCGCAGGCACGATAGGACGGGGGTAGACGGTGAGAAGAGAGTGGGCGGAAGGGGAGGAGAGAGGGAAAGGGTATGGGAGGCGGGTGTGAGGAGAGTGAGACGAAAATGGGCGGAAGGTGGGAGGAGCATGGTGATTGGGGGGTTGGGGGAGGAAAGTGAGAGAAAGGGGAGAGCAGGTGAGAAGGGAGGTTAAGGAGAGAGAGAGAGAGATGATTGGACTTAAGGTAGGAAGGGTGGACGAGGAGAGAGGGTGAAAAGTGCGGTGAAGTTGTGAGTGAGGGAGGGTGAGAAGGTGGAGGGAAGGAGTGAGAGGTGAAGTGGGGGAAGGTGGGAGAATGGGAGGTAGGGAGGGTGGAGGAGAGATTTGAAGGGAGAGTGAATGAGTGATTGAGTGGGGGAGAGAGTGAGGGAGAACTGTGCCATCACCACCACACTCCTGCCATCACCACCACACTCCTGTCATCACCACCACACTCCTGTCATCACCACCACACCCCCCATCATCACCACACTCCTGCCATCATCACCACACTCCTGCCATCACCACCACACTCCTGTCATCACCACCACACTCCCACATCACCACACCCTGCCATCACCACCTCACCTGCCATCCACCACCACACTTCTCCCATCACCACCACACACCCCTGCCGTCACCACCACACGTCTGCCACCACCACACGTCTGCCATCACCACCACACTTCTGCCATCACCACCACACTTGCCGTCACCACCACACCTCCCATCACCACCACCTCTGCCATCACCACCACACTTCTGCCATCACCACCACACTTCTTCCATCACCACCACACTCAACCACACTCCCATCACCACCACACTTCTGCCATCACCACCACACTTCTGCCATCACCACCACACCCTGCTATCACCACCACAGTCCTGCCATCACCACCACACCCTGCCATCACCACCACTTCCTGCTATCACCGCCACCTCCTGCCATCACCACCACCTCTTGACATTACCATACTACTGCCATCACCACACTCTGCCATCACCACTCCTGCCATCTCCACAACACTCCTGCCATCACCACCACCCCTGCCATCACCACACTTCTGCCATCACCACACTCCTGCCTTACCCCTCCTGCCATCACCACACTCTGCCACCACACTCCTGGCATCACCACACCGCCATCACCAATCACCACCACACTCCTTCCATCACCACCACGCTTCTGCCATCTCCCTCCTGCCACTACCAGCACGCTCTTGCCATCACCACCACCTCCTATCACCACACTCCTGCCATCCAATCACCACCACCTCTTCCATCACCACCACACTCCTGCCATCACCACCACACACTCTTTATCACCACCACGCTCCCACCATCCCCACACTCCTGGCATCACCACACTCCTGCCATCACCAATCACCACCACTCCTTCCATCACCAACACATCTTGCTATCACCACCACACTCCTGGCATCATCACACTCCTGCCATCACCAATCACCACCACGCTCACCATCACCACCACATGCCATCACCATACTCCTGCCATTACCAGCACACTCTTGCCATCACCACCACACTTTTTATATCACCGGCACACTCTTATTATTACCACACTCTTTACATCACTACACTCTTTACATCACCACACGCCTGCCATCACTACACTCTTTACATCACCACACGCCTGCCATCACTACACTCCTTACATCACCACTCTCTTTACATCACCACACGCCTGCCATCACACACCTTTACATCACCACACTCTTTATCACCACACGCCTGCCATCACTACACTCCTTACATCACCACTCTCTTTACATCACCACACTTCTGCCATCACCACAATTCACCACACGACAGTAAAGGGGAGCCACTGCAGGCTAGATGGTGGCGCCGTGAACTAGCGCCGGGGCTCACGTCACCTGCTGGATACCAACTTTGTCCACGCTCAAGGTCTTGTTTGTTTATGTCTCTGACTTTCACTATTTTGGCGTCACACTCACATTTTTTTTAGTTGTTTTTTCCTCCGGTCTTATTTTTTTCTCTCTTTCGGAATTGGATCACATACATTTCCGTCAAACATGGCTTTCTTTTTTATGTTTAGATCTTTTTTGTTTTGTTTTCCGTCCAGTTTTCACTATCTTTCGTTTGTCCGTCTGAATTATTTCCTTTATCTTATCATCAGGTCTGTCTTTATCTTTTAATTGTCTATTTTTTCCTTTCCATCTCATCTCGTAGGCATTGCTATATTTAGGACTAAGGCAGTTCATTTGTGAATGGAAAAAGAATATAAATTACTTCACGTAATCTTGAATGAGTGTTCCTGCAGCATCGTTTGCAATTTCCCGTCGTCTTCAAAAAATTTCCCTGGCGTGTAAGAAGGTGTTTTTACCCCTCAGCCTTGGTTGTTTTTGTCCGTCCCTTTGAGAATCTGGTTTAAAAGTCACGGTGTTGAGGGAAACCAGACGCTAATATCTGGTTAGTGCCGTAAAAACTATGGTCGAGTGGCGGCCATTACTCATACGCCCGTCCAGTGGCGTCCAGAAGGGAAAGGAGGGAGGGGGGATAAGTAAAGGGGAGGGGGGTGTAAGTGAGGGAGCGGAGGGAGAAGTGGAGGGAGTAGAATGGGAAGCAGGGGGACAGGGAGAGGGTGGAAGGGGTAGAGGGAGTGGAGGGTGAAGATTGGGAAACAGGGGGACAGGGAGAGAGTGGAAGGGATAGAGGGAGTAAAGGGAAGGAGAGAAGGACAGAGGGAAGGAGAGAAAGGCTGAAGGAGGGAGGGAAGAGAAGTAGGGAAGGGAAGACGTAGGGAGAGAAGAAGAGAGGGAGAGTTCGGAAGAGAGGAAAAGAGTGAAATAAATGTAACCGGAAAGAAGAGAAAGGAGCTCATAGAGTACTGGGAAAAAGAAGTGTTAGGGGGGAAGATTTTGGAGTATGAAGAACGTGTTAACTTTGAAGAGTAGTAGTGGAATTAGGGGAGAGTTTTTGAAGGGTTACATGTTGTGTAGGTCTTCGAGGAGTGCTGGAGGGGATCATGTCTTTGGAGGTGGTTTTGAGATATTTAAGAGGGCCTGCATGGGTCTCTTAGAGTGGAAGGTTGTCATAGATATTTTGGAGGGCTGAAAGGGGAGGTCTTGGATAGCAGTCAGAATTTTTTTTTTAGAGAAAGTCAGAGGTCCTTAACAGGATCTGGGGGGGGGGGTGTTGGAGTGGGAGGGCCAGAAAACGATGGAAGGTCTTTGAGAGGGGTTAAAATAATTTGGAGGAGGAGACCAGAGGTCCTGCAAGGAGAGAGGAATCTTAACGCAAGTAAAAGTCTTCTCAATGAAGTAGCCTCGAAGACGGAAGGAAGAACAGTGAATGAAGGAAATAATTACTGAGAGTCACTAGCGCGAGAGTTGTATAGATTTTTAAGAACAAAAGCAACAATGATCTAAAGAAAAGAGGGCAGTGTAAAAGTTGGAGACAAAAATTCTGAACTGATTTTTTTTTCTCTTAAATAGGGAAGGATAAAGACTATAAACATATGGAATATTTGTTTTAAAACCAAGAGATGTGTGAGGTTTAGAGGCGTGGACTATATGGATCATTTAGAGTTAGTATTATGTATTTTAGGATAAGTTAGATATATAAATATCTATATACTTATAATATAAATGTAAAAAAAAATAACGAAATAATAATCGTGGGAACATTCTCATATGTTCTTACGAACACCATGTTATGTGTACTATTCCAGATGATACTAAATGTTACATAATTACATAATACTTCCTTGAGATAAATGTACAGTGTATATCAGGTGCCACTGAGAGAGCTCAGGCTCGCAGTTGGCTCAGGCATGTCTATTTGTTATTATTATCCACTCTGTATCTGTATTTTTCTGGCCAAATAAACTGTTTCAATATCAATATATGGTTGAGGGCAAGTGAGTTAAGTAATTCGACTTATGTTTGTATATATATCAAGCTCACATGCTAGTCTCGCTGACCATTGATCTGAGAATGTGAACAAATAACACAACAAAGAGGGTTATTAGTCTTATATTGTTCTTGGAATTACGTTTGGAAACGCTGAATTTTGCAATGACTAGTGATTAGACTTATGTAAATCACTTGATGCTCAGTAACCGTAACGAAACTCTTCCATTTTATATTAAAGTCTGTTATAAGATTGATAAGGAAACGCTGCTTCTAAAACATTACCATTCTCTTTGTCAACACAACTTGCTCATTTTCTCACAATTTCAAATAAAGATTAACCTTATTCCACGATTTCCTGGAACAATATTTAACTGTGAGATAATGAAGCCCGGCATTGTGCAGCTTATCAACGACCTTCTCTTATATCAGAGACCACAGACGATGATCCTCCAGTTCAGTGGTCTGGAGGACGTGTTGAAGACCCGTGACTCATAGGTCTAGAATAAGGTGTTGAAGACCCCTGACTCACTGGTCTAGAGGTGTTGAAGACCCCTGACTCACAGGTCTAGAGAAGGTGTTGAAGACTCCTGACTCACAGGTCTAGAGAAGGTGTTGAAGACTCCTGACTCACAGGTCTAGAGAAGGTATTGAAGACCCTGACTCACTGGTCTAGAGAAGGTGTTGAAGACCCCTGACTCACAGGTCTGGAGAAGGTGTTGAAGACCCCTGACTCACTGGTCTAGAGGTGTTTGAAGACCCTGACTCACAGGTCTAGAAGGTGTTGAACTCACTGACTCACAGGTCTCAGAGAAGGTATTGAAGACCCCTGACTCACTGGTCTAAGAAGAGAAGGTGTTGAAGACCCTGACTCACAGGTCTAGAAGAAGGTGTTGAAGACCCTGACTCACAGGTCTGGGGTGTTGAGACCCGACTCACAGGTCTAGAAGGTGTTGAAGACCCTGGCTGAGTCTAGAAAGGTGTTGAAGACCCTGACTCACAGGTCTAAAAGAAGATGTTGAAGAAGACCCTGACTCACAGGTCTAGAGAGAGGTGTTGGAAGACCTGACTCACAGGTCTAGAGAAGGTGTTGAAGACTCCTGACTCTCACAGGTCTAGTGAAGGTGTTGCAGACCCTAACTCACAGGTCTGAAAGAAGCTGTTGGATGCCCCCCCTGACTCATTATGAGGTCAAAGAAGGTGTTGACTCCTGACTCTCTGACTCACAGGTCTGAAGGTGTTGAAGACTGCAAGACCCTGACTCACAGGTCTAGAGAAGGTGTTGAAGACCTGACTCACATTAAGTCTAGAGAAGGTGTTGGGACCCTGACTCACAGGTCTAGAGGTCTGAAGGTGTTGAGATCCCCTGACTCACAGGTCTAGAGAGGTGTTGAAGACTCCTGACTCAGGAATTAAGAGAAGGTGTTGAAGACCCTGAAGGTGTGAAGACTGACTCACAGAGAAGGTGTTGAAGACCCTGAAGATGACTCCACAGGTCTAGAGAAGGTGTTGAAGGTCTAGAGGTGTTGAAAGGCCTGACTTAAGAAGACCCCTGACTCACTGGTTAGAGGAAGACCCTGACCCAGGTCTAGGAGAAGGTGTTGGGACCCTGACTCACAGTCTAGAGAAGGTGTTGAAGACTGACTCACTCTGAGAAGGTGTTGAAGACTGACTCATTAAGTCTAGAGAAGGTGTTGAAGACCCTGACTCACAGGTCTAGAAAGGTGTTGAAGACCCCTGACTCACATTAAGTCTGAGGGTGTTTGAAGACCCTGACTCTGGTGTCTGAAAGACCCCTGACTCACAGAGTCTAGAGAAGGTGTTGAAGATCCTGACTCACCAGTCTAGAGAAGGTGTTGAGACCCTGACCAAGGTCTAAGTTTGAAGACCCCTGACTCACAGGTCTAAAGAAGATGCTGAAGTGTCCTGAGACCCCTGACTCACAGTAAGTCTAGAGGTGTTGAAGACCCTGACTCACAGTCTAGAAGGTGTTGAAGACCCCTGACTCACAGAGTCTAGAGAAGGTGTTGAAGACCCCTGACCACATTAAGTCTAGAGAAGTTTGCAGGTCAGAGAAGGTGTTCTGACCGAGTCAGAGGGTGTTGAAGACCCTGGCTCACAGGTCTAGAGAAGGTGTTGAAGACCGTCACTCACAGTCTAGAGAGGTGTGAGCTCTGTATAGAGAAGGTGTTGAAAACCCTGACTCACAGGTCTAGAGAAGGTGTCAGACCCCTGTCTAGAGAAGGTGTTGGAGACCCCTGACACAGGTCTAGAGATGTTGAGGCCCTGCTCACAGGTCTGAAATGTTAAGACCCTGATATTCAGAGAAGATGTTGAAGACCCCTGACTCACATTAAGTCTAGAGAAGGTGTTGGAGACCCCTGACTCACAGGTCTAGAGAAGGTGTTGGAGACCCCTGACTCACCGTCTAGAGAAAGTGTTGAAGACTCCTGACTCACAGGTTTAGATAAGGTGTTGAAGACCCCTGACTCATAGGTCTAGAGAAGGTGTTGTAGACCCCTGACTCACATTAAGTGTAGAGAAGGTGTTGGAGACCCCTGACTCACAGGTCTAGAGAAGATGTTGAAGACCCCTGACTCACATTAAGTCTAGAGAAGGTGTTGGAGACCCCTGACTCACCGTCTAGAGAAAGTGTTGAAGACTCCTGACTCACAGGTTTAGATAAGGTGTTGAAGATTTTTCACTCACAGCCCAGGACGAGGTGCTGGAGACCTCAGTGTTATTGATTGAGTGAGGAGGTAAAAGCTGTGTCCATAACCGTGTAATGGTTCTATAAATCTTGTATTGGGCGTTCTTGGGTTCGTGTCGCCCCAGATTACAGTGACATCTTTTCTGGGGAACTTCACTGGTGTCTTGTTCACAACTTGCCCTTAATGTTTGATAGAAATTCAGTCTTTTGACTTTTTTTTCAGTAATCTTTCCTTCTCCTCGGAAAAGAGAGATGGAAGAAACATACACAGTAATCACTCTTGTGGTCTTCCAAGACTCCAAGTCTAATGTACGTAGCGTAAAATTACGTGGTGTTGAAAAAAAATCCTAAATAACCCAAATAGACCAATTTACTAGAGTTGTGAAGAGCTTAACCTGTTGCTCCTTTGCATGACACACCTGAAGGCCAAAGACCTCTGAACATGAGAACCTTACTGTAGGTCGTCCGCTCATATATGGAGTAAAAAAGATTTGACCGATAATAAACCCTTTTATTAAGCATTCTGAAAGACAATGTTGATTTAGGTTTAACTCCTACCCCTAATATACCTTGACAGTGAAGGGAGGGAGGTTACCTGTCGCCAGCACGTGTTTTAAGAATTGTCAGTCAACACGTGTTTCAAGAATGATCAGTCAACACAAGTTTTAAGAGTGCATTATGTTCCTTTCACTGTGTTAACCCACCTGGAAGGAAATATTTATAACTAGTATTATTTATCCTCTTACCTCCACTCTCTTCCCAGACTAAAACACTTATAAGATGATTTTCCCCATCTGAATCATTACGTGAATGTATATATAAATACCTCTCAGGTGAGGTACAAAGTATATAAGTATCTTTCATGTTATCGAGTGTGTTGCTCTCCATGATACATGATTAGTTTAGGATTTCAGCTTACACATTAAAAAAATGTTTGACATATATCCATGTATTTTTATGAGGGAAAACCTTGATCCCTTTAGATAAATATTTTTTCCCTGTGAGAGTAAAAATAGTGAGTTTATAAGCGAGAATACACAGTGACGTGTAAATAAGGCTTCATAATTTGAACGCGAGTGAAGTGCTGCCAAACAGGGATTAGTTAGCCAGGTGGAGCATACCTGCGTCGGCTTTAATTACGATAAAATCAGGAGTACAATATCCATAACCATTGTACCTACCATCGCCGTGTCATATCTTAAGTGAACTAATTTATAAGTATACTTAAGTCCCCCTTCCCCCAGTTACGAGAAAACATCATTAACGTAAAGTATTTTCAGAATTCGGCTCAGGGCTGCTTCTCTTCAGGCCCCAACACATGCGTCATCTATCCACGAAATAATTCAATATTCGTCCATCGTCAATCCGTATCGGTTATCACTACGCAGCTCACCGCAACACACGCTCTATCGGAAATGTCCAACCATTACGCAGTTCTTAGAAGAGCTTTAAGATTTATAGCCAGGATATCATAGACAGTTAGACAAACGAGCGAGGTTGATAGCGGAATATGCTGATGTACAAAGTGTACAGAGAATAATATTATATTAAATTATATGAACAGTATGCCTAATATGGTAGTTAGATGGAACTAATGATAGGCATGTGATATTATTTGTCAGATATATGATAGTATTTGGTGGGAGTGTGGTACTGTCTGATAGATTATGATAGCTTTCGGTAGCATTTAATGGTAGTCTGCAGTAATGTGTAGTAAATCGTTCCACCAATATCACGCCAGAACAAATTGGGATAAAATTATTCTTTTTTTCTTTTTCCATCTCCCGCTTGTCCCAGAAACAACAAACAGATAATTCCAACCTCATCTGAATCCATCTTCGTACGACAACAATCAAATCCTCGTAAAGTTATACTTAGGATACACTCAAGAGAGAATCTAATCCTTTTACAATCCTACCTGAGATCCCCCTCTTGGCCAGATCGGGAAATAACAACACCGAGCAAATGCCTATTCTCCCTCGCTGATCCGACGTAGCCAAATGAGAATCCTTTTGTTATTATCAATATTTGTTGTGTAATGATTATTGTTATGTATCACAAATATAGCATATTTTAAAGCCGTGTAATGACAATTAAATAACTGGATAACTGGATTGTTTGGCTTGTTTCATAGGTGAATTGAATTAATGCGTCTTAGATTGTTAGTCGATTACAATGTTTACGTTTGTCTCGGATTTCCTCCGTCGTTCGTGAAAATGTTCCAAGATTTATGGAAGTTGAAATGTTTTCGAAATCTCTTGCCGGCGATTGCCAAATTTTTGCAAAAATGCACTTTACTGAGAGGAACAGCAAACGCAGGAGTGAAAATGTAGTATTTCGAGAGGAATATGAAATATGAAATACATGGAATAAATAAAAGATTTCTCCTGTATGCATTCGACGAGTATATATTGGATGAAACCTTATGTACAGAAGATAGGTCTGAGCAGTCGTGATCATGAACACTTTCTCACACCCTCACTCAGCCATACCTTAATGCTCATTGCTGCACACACACACACACACACACTCTCTCTCTCTCTCTCTCTCTCTCCTTTCGCAAAATATTTCCTCCACCTTTCCCCCTCACCTCTTTCTCCTTCCCTCTTCTTCTTACTCCTTCCCTCTTCCTTCTACCCCGCTCTTCCCTCTTACCTTATCCCCTCCTTTTTCTCTTTTCCCCTTCTTCTGCCCACTTTCCCCACGTCGTTCTTTTCCTTTTTCTCCATTAACATTTCCTTCTCTCATTCTTGTGTTTCCTCACTACTGCCCCCTCTCCCAGTTTCTCTCACACCTCCCTCTCTTCCATCTCCCTTGCGCTCACTTTCTCTCTCTCTCGGCCCCTTTCCACTCTTCTTTTCCCCCCCTCACTCAACCCCCTATTCCTCCTTTTCTCTCTCTCCCTCCGTCTTTTCCCCTTGTTTCCCTCTTCCCTCTCTCTTTCTTTTCCTCATTTCCCTCTCTTTCCCGTACTCATCCCCCCCCTCTCTTTCTCCCCTTCCACCCCACCTCACTCTTTCTCCCATTAGCCACACGCAGCTCATGGTCAGCTACCAAGGTCAGCATAATTGACGCTACCAATGTTTCAGTGGCGCGTGATATATTAGTACACAGTTACCAGCTTACCTCTCGTTAGCCAAGGGAAAGGGGGCGAGTGAGTAGAATTACAAGGGATTTAAAAGGCGTTGGATTTTAAGGGAGAATTAAGGTATGGTGATTTTTTATGTAGGGCAATATTTTAAGGGTGGGTAGGATTTTAAAGAAGATTTAAGGGATGGTAAATTTTTAATGAGTGTAATATTTTAAGGGACGGTAGGATTTTAAGGGAGAGTTAAGAGGGTTAGGCTTTTTAAGGTGAATTGAAAGAGGTTAAGATTTTTAATGTGGAATTAAAGGGGTTAAGAATTTCAAGGGAATATTAAGGTTAATATTTTAAGGGATGTTTAACGGGGTAAGAATTTAAGGGGATTTAAAAATGGTAAGATTTAAAGAGGGATTTAAAGGGTGTAGATTTTTAAAAGTGATTTAAAAGGTGTTAGGATTTTAAGGGAGACTTACAGGGGTGTAAGATTTTCAAGGGGATTTCTGTGAGCTAGAATTTTAAGAACGATTTAAAGGGAAAGGATTTTAAGGATGATTTAAAGGAGTTAGGATTATAAGGCTGATTTAATGGGATGCTATTTTAAGGGTGATATAAGGGAATATTTAATTTATTGGGCAATAATTTTAATGGATTTAAAATGCTTAAATTTTAATGGTGATTTTTAAGGATTTACTGTAAATTACTACTGTTTTTGAGGATATCCCAATTTAGGGGCTGATATCATCATGGGATTATAATATTATAAGGTCTTAAGGAATTTAAAGGGGTTAAGAACTTAAGGAAGATTTAAAGGAGGTAGAATTTGATAGGCGATTTCAAAAGGGGGCTCAGGGACGCCTTAATTTTAAAGGTAAATTTAATGAGTAGGATTTTTTTTTTTTAGATTAATTGTGTTCGAATTTTTAGAAGATTATAAAGGACCATAGATTTTCAGGGAGATTTAATGACCGACCAAGGAATTTAAAGGGTCTAAATAAACACACACACACACACACACACACACACACACACACATACTATAAAGGAATAACATCATTAATAACTTCGCTTACCATAGGTAGTATGTAGTAAGCAGCTACCAAACGGGGAGGTACTACCGCCTGGGAAGATATTGGAAGCATAATGTGTTGTCTTATGGTAGACCCTGCTGCCATATGGCATCACAAAAATTGTGACCAAGTCCCAGGTTGCTGAACTGATTTTCTGCCTCATTTACACACAGTTGCAGGGTCTCAATTTTTTATTTTTCTTTGACAACACAACATAAATACTGTATATCGTTTCTCACTCTTAATTTAGGTTTTCATTTTCTTATTTAGTTATTATTATTATTATTATTATTATTATTATTATTATTATTATTATTATTATTATTATTATTATTATTATTATTATTCATGATGCCCATAAATGATTGCCCTGATTAAAGCCTGCTAGCATACTATTTTTAGGGTAGTCATTTATGGACACCCTGGGTATATTCACCACCCCCCCCCTCCCCCCAGGCCTTGATGTGGGTCAGTGACCTGTGCCCGGGTGGGTTAATGCCGTAAAAAAAAAAAAAAAATATATATATATATATATATATATATATATATATATATATATATATATATATATATATATATATATATATATATATATATATATATATATATATATAAATAAATAAATACAATAAACAAACTAACCTAACCTAATTGACGTATACCTTGGTTAGAGTATGATGATAAGCGACCTCTACAATGATAAATAATATGTTTTACCGTATATAAATTAAATCCGATTGAATTATACCAATTAAAACATGGTAAAAATATTTCCCGTTTGGCAAAAACCCGAGTTGTGTGCATGTATGTATGTATGTATGTATGTATGTATGTATGTATGTATGTATGTATGTATGTATGTATGTATGCGCGTGTGTGTGTGTGTCCAATATTACCATAACCATGAATATGTATAAACACAAATTAATTATTAATGAGGACACATTGTTCAAGTGAGGTGTCGTGGTCATACTATTACTGTCATGACCCCACCTCTGTTATGACCCCACATCTGCCATGACCCCACATCTGCCATGGCATTACATCTGCCATGACCCCACATCGGTCATGACCCCACATCTGCCATGGCATTACATCAGCCATGACCCCACATCTGCCATGACCCCACATCTGTCATGACCCCATATCTGTCATGACCCCCTACATGTTATGACCCCACATCTGCCATGACTCCACATCTGCTATGATCTCACATCTGTCAGGACCCCACATCTGCCATGGCATTACAGCTGCCATGACCCCACTTGTCATGACACAACATCTGTCATGACCCGACAACTGCCATAATCCCACATCTGCCATGATCCACATCTGTCATGACCCCACATCTGTCATGAAACCGCATCTGTCATGACCGCGCATCTGCCATGATCCCACATCTGCCATGATCCCATCTGTCATGACCCCACATCAGCCATGGCACTACATCTGCCATGACCCCACATTTGTCATGACCCCACATGTTATGACCCCACATCTGTCATGACCCCCACATGTCATGACCTCACATCTGTCATGACTCTCACATCTGCCATGTGTCATGACCCCACATCACATCTGTCATGACCCCATCTGCCATGACCCCATATTTACCATGACCCCACATGTCATGACGCCCCATCTGTCATGACCCCCTCATGTTATGACCCCACATATGCCATGACCCCACTTCTGTCATGACCCCACATCTGCCATGGCACTACACCTGCCATGGCACTACATCTGTCATGACCCACATCTGCCATGACCCCACATTTAACATGACTCCACATTTGCCATTAGCCCACATCTGCCATGATCCCACATCTGTCATTACCCCACATCTGTCATGAACCCAGACCAGTCATGACCCCACATCTGTCATGAACCCACATCTGCCATGACACCACTTGTGTCATGATCCCAAATCTGTCATGACCCCACATCTGTCATGACTCCACATCTACCATGACCCCACATCTGTCATGAACCCACATCTGTCATGACACTACATCTGTCATGACTCCACATTTGCCATGACCCCACATCTGTCATGACCCCACATCTGCCATGACACTACATCTGTCATGGATCCACATCTGCCATGACCTGTTAGGAATCTACATCTGTTGTAAATTCTACCAAACCAATAATGAGGTTTTCTTGTACACTTGTGATAAAGGCTATAACCTGACATGAGGTGTTTCATCTTGTTCTGTGGTCATCCATAACATAAAGCAGCTCTCATATATCTTAATACTCGCCACGATCTTCAAAAACCCCTCACCTTTCATAAGACCCCTCACCTGTCATAAGACCCTTCACCTGTCTTAAAACCTCCTTGCCTATCATGAGACACCACATGTGCATCATGATGCAGCATGCCTTTTGTCATGAGTCACCGCATATTTCATGAGGCTCACATATCAGTCATAAGGCACCACACGTGCGTCAGGAGGGCGAGGTACTACCTGTCATGGGATGCCACACGTACGCCATGAGAGCAGTATGTTACCTCTCATGTGCCCTACACCTGCCATGAGGCACTACGTACTTCATGAGGGTGGTGAGCTACTGATCATGAGGCTCCTACAACTGCCATGATATTCCAAACGTGCAACTTGAGGGCGGCATGCTGTCATGAGCACCTACACCTGTCATGAGACCCCATATCTATCATGAGGCGTCACATGTGCGTCATGACACCTGGACGCGGGCGGGGCAGCAACGTACTCACCTGCCGTGATATCGACCCAGGCGAGGATAACTTGAACAAGCAGGACCAGCTGGGCGCCACCAGACACCCCCCCTCCACCACACCACCACCACCACGCCTGCCAACCCATCCTCCTGTGCGAGGGAAGGCCACCACCTCAACCCTTCGTCAGGAGCTACTGCTGCAGGGGCGAAAGTATCTCTCTTTCTCTGTCTCTCACTGAAGATGTTTATTTCACTGGGGACGTAGACACTGGTTCTTATCCCCCACCATGGTTAGGAGGACTAGAATATCCAGTTCTAGGACGGTCTGTATTTCGTTTCGTCTTTAAAATCATCGGGCAAAGATATTTTCCAGTAATGCAGAGGAGGGCACGTCGAGTGCAGTGCTGTTACTACCACTGATGGAAGATTATCACGTGGGTGTTTTGTTCGGAGTTTTTACAAGAGGTTCTAGTGTATGGTTCTATACGTTATATGGTACACTTAAACGTGGGACATGTGAGCGGTCGGAGAAGGACCGGCACATCCACCTCTCTCGGCTGACACACGTGCACTGAACTGCCAGGACTCGGGGGTGCTGGTTTTTATACACTGGAGCGGGGAGGAGCCCGGGAGTTACTGTGTCATGTTAGGCAGGGAATTCAAACCAGGGTGGAATGTATCTGTGTGTGTCATATTGGTGATAACACGATACAGGTTTAAAACTTAAAACTAGTTACACAATTCACTTTTTCTCGGCACGTAAGGAAACAAAACAAAAATACGTTATTCATTACTATACAAGCGAGTACAAGTGTGCGCGTGTGTGTGTGAGTGTATGTGTGTGTGGGTGTGTGTGTGTGCGTGTGTGTGTTCAGGTTTACTGCGAGGAATTCCTGGTAGAGGCAGCAGCGAGTGGTTCAGATAGGCAATGAATTACTGCAGTCTTATGGCGTTTCGGGGAACTTATGTCATTACTGGGTACTGTGTGTTGTGTCTCACTAATTGTGAATTAATGTTTTACACCACTGATGCTCTGTCTGTCTGTCTGTCTATGTATGTGTCTGTCTCTGTCTGTCTGTCTGTCTATGTATGTGTCTGTCTCTGTTTGTCTGTCTGTTGCTCTGTTTTCACTCCCTCCTAACTTCTTAATTTTTTCTCTTTCCCTCCCATCCTCTCTAATTGTTTCCCATCTCTCTCTCTCTCTCTCTCTCTCTCTCTCTCTCTCTCTCCGTAGCTTTTCGTCAGAGCTACTATATCAATAGTGAATTAATCTTCGCAGTACTGCCATCATTTCATAGAATATACATTGTACAGAGTATTTGTAATTAATGCAAATTGTAAGTAATTAAAAACCATACTGATTACGTCACTGAAGTGTGAATCAGCTGGTGGCCATTAATGATAAATAAGCTTGGTTTAAAGGGCACAAACACGCCATGTATTTAAACAGTAGCTCAGTGGAAATATTTTTTAATGGGTTGTCATGAAAAGGAATATGTCAATAATTTTAAAGCCTTCCAAAAATCAGAAAGGGAAATTGGTGTACAACTGAAATGTAATAATGATGTTTGTGATAATAATGTTACTAATAATGTTACTACTACTACTACTACTAATAATAATAATAATAATAACTAAACCATCAACAGCGTTAGTCATAAACAATAAATAAATAAACAGAAACATTCAATAATAACTGCAAATAGTAAACAAAAATAAGAAAAAGGGTTTACGGGTCATATTTTTTTTTATTGATTCATAACAAAAGTCATTAAAAATAACAAGACTCGTCGTAAAAACAATGTGAGTGAGTTGCCAGTGATCAATATAGTTTGTTTACCTCTGTCAACAGTAGTTAGGGTAACTCACGGTATATAAATTCCGGTGAAACAGTAAAGAGATGGAAAAATATGATGTACCGAGCTTGTAAATGAAGGCAAGAGAGAGAGAGAGAGAGAGAGAGAGAGAGAGAGAGAGAGAGAGAGAGAGAGCATAAGAAAAAAAAATGTATGTGGATTTTAATCTAGTAGTAGTAGTCATTACTAGTAGTAGTGGGCGGCCAGCGGGGCGTGGGTGTGGTGGAGTGTCCTTCCTGATCTAAAGTGTTATTGAAGGGGACATATTCGGAGTGTGGGAGCGGGAATTTCACAGAGTGTCGAAGAATATCGGCTGTCACTCTAAGCATTGTCACCGAAGGTTCTTCTCATCCCTTACGGCATTAATCGCAAATATTCCCTGTGTTCACCGGCGATCACCAAGCGAGTTGTGAGTGCTTGGTGGGACGGCGGGTGCAGGTGCCAGGTGCCAGTGCCAGTGTCGATAGGCCTACTTTGGCAGGGGTGGCATCGAGACTCACTCCCCTGTGGGGACAAGTGTTCTACGCTTGCGGTCGCCTCCCACAAGTAACGGTCACTTCATCTAGTGACAGCCGACCAAGTGAGTATATAACTAATCTTACTTTAGCGCGACCATAGAAATAGTGGTTATTTCTATCAAGGATATATAAACAAGTGTTAGGTTTGACAATCCTTGCTCCCAGTGTATCACTCCGATGTGTGAATTGTCGCCCACAGGGGGGTGGCCTACACACCCACGAGCGCACGTATGCCCCTACTACCCGGACACAGCAGTCCAGCCTGTCACCTCTCCGCCCTTTCCTCATAAGAACTAGTTTCTTCTTCTGTATGGGACCAAAGCAGATGTCGGAGGCGGACGTAACTGTCGCCCGAAGTACGGAACACTATGCCGGGTAACAGACATTGTTGCGTCTGTGCTAGCCAGAACCAAAATTGCTCCTGCTGTGATTGTGTGAGAAACAACCGACCATATGTGGTTTGCAGAAAGGGAAACGATTGTCGGAACCCACATGGCAGGGATCCGACGCAGGAGGCCACAGTGGATATCACCGGGACCCAACCGCCCGATGATATCCTAAATGATAACAGTGAGTCTACTCAACCTGAAAATGTACTACCAATAAACGCTGCTCCAACAGTAGCAGATGTCCACTAGGTGAATGGCAGACAGCCACCACAGTGGAATGGCATGTCGATGGAAAATGCGGACATAT
>NW_024741901.1:15642517-15877517 GCF_018991925.1 Homarus americanus | reverse complement strand
CCCAGCCGAGGTGTATAGAGCAGAAGGACCTCTGCTTACCAGCCGTCTCCATTCTCTCCTGGGAAATATGTGGGAAAAGGAAGAAATCCCTCAAGCTTAAAGGCACCTCCATCATTAATATTTGTAAGAACACGGGAGACAGGTCAGACTGTGGCAACTACCGCGGGATCTCGCTGCTGCCCGTAGCTGGCAAGATTATCGTCCGATTCTTCCTAAACAGACTTCTTCCTGAGGCAGAAAACTTTTTCCAAGAATCTCAATGTGGCACCACTAACATAATCGTTGCTGCTCGCCAGATACAGGAAAAGTGCAGAGAATAGCGTCGAAACCTGCACATGGCCTTCATTGACTTAACCAAGGCCTTCGACTCAGTCAACAGGGAAGCCCTCTGGCGGGTTCTCAGCCGTTTTGGCTGCCCTCCAAAATTCATTGTCATTGTGAGGCAACTCCACGAAAGCATGAACGGCAGTGTCCTGCATAATGGAACCCAGTCTGAGTTTTTCCCCATCCAAACGGAGGTAAAACAAGGATGTTTAGTGGGCACCAACTCTCTTTTCCATTTACTTGGATGCCTCCCTTACTCCTCCCAAAGCCAATTTAGCCGGCGGGGTGGATATCCATTACCGGATGAAAGGTCTTTTGAACATAAGACGACTCCAGGCAGGAACGAAGGTGTCGGCAGCTTCCATCACTGAACTTTTTATTTATTTTTTATTTTTTTTTTACGGGAATTAGCCCACCCGGGCACAGGTCAAACGACCCACAACGGGGCCTGGGGCGCGAAAAAAGAGAACAGAAAGACCTCTCCCTTGTCGCTCACACTGAACGTGACCTACAGGAGATCTAGATGCGTATGCACACTTCGGCCTTCGGCCTTGAGGTGAATGAATGTAAGACTCAGATTCTTTTTCAGCCTGCCCCTGGTCTAGCCACACCTCCACCATCCATTCAGATTTAGCGGTACTACCCTCTCTAATGTTACCTACCTCCAGAATCTCGGCTCTCACCTGTCCACCACTGCTGACATTGACGAAGAGATTCAACATCAGATCAGATATGCATCTCAAGCCTTTGGCAGACTCCGTACCCGTGTCTTCAGCTGTAGAGGGCTGAACTTATCTACAAAGTTGCACGTATATCGAGCATTGGTCCTCCCCACCCTGCTATATGGCAGTGAGACATGGGTCACATACGGGAAGCACCTCAAGGCACTTGAAAACTTTCACCAACGTAGTCTACATTCCATCCTTCGAGTTTGCTGGGAAGACAAGAGAACAAATGCCAGTATTTTCGCTGCCACCAACTGTAGGAGCATCGAGGCTGGCCATATTAGCACATGGACGACAGTTGACTGCTAAACCAGCTACTTTATAGTCACCGACCGAATAGTAAACATAAAGCTGGCGGGCAACGGAAAACTTATAAGGTCAGTTCTAAGAATAACCTGAAAAAGTACCAAATCGACCCCCTCACCTTTGGAGACGATCACTCCACATCGTAACGCTTGGAGGAGCTCCACACGAGAAGGTGTCAATACTTTTGAGTTATGAACCGGCTGGGTAATTCCAATGTTAACCAGGTTGGTTCATCTATATCATATTGGGCTTTAGTAACGAAACCCAATTGAAGTTTCTTCTCTTATTAAAAAGTATTATTTGTATAATTCCTGAGTGTAGATCTACTGTAAGTTCCACTATTTTTGAGTGTGATGAGAAAGGACGGCGTCTATGTAAATAGACGTTAATCAACGTCCGTTCGATGTAAGTTTGTGAGTGAGACTCTGAGTAGTGACCCATCGAGGGAGAACGGAATAGACGCGTCGTCCTCCCTCGAGGGAAGACGGAGCCATCCACTGCGGCTCTCAAATAACGTCTTCCTCTAATCAAGGATATCAAGCTACTGCCCGCTTTAGGTGGCCAGGAGCCGGCTACTTTATGCCTTTACTCAGCATATTATGACGCAGCTTCCTGTGGGCACACCTTATCACGTGCAGTGAACATGTCACCTCATAGCCAGTGGAAAGTTATAGGGGATGAATCAGTATATAAATCAAATGTAATTAACTCATTTATATAATTCTTATGTTTATGAAACATGGGCCACTACAGTTAGCCTAACCGCAAACAGAATTAGACAAGCGCAAACGCCGGAAAGACGCTCCTGGTGCCCCTCCCGCACTAGATGTAGCCCCCTACACGTGCAACATCTGTGGGTTACTCTTCCGGTCCCGTATCGGCTTCTCTAGTCATCTCAGATCTCACCAACGAAGGTGACATCCCTAATAACTCATATCATTGTCTCATAGCTGGATGATCGTCATACTCGATTCCGAGTGACAGCAAAGCATCAGGATTTTTTATCTCATGGCTGCATGTCACCGTAACTTAGCTCTAGATGCTGCACACAGAAGGAACGAGAACGACAAGATAAGGGCATAGGGGAGAGAATTCAGAACGTTGATCAAGGCAGCTTCACTCTTCTAGTGTTCACAACCTCTGGTGGGATGGGACCAAGTGCAAGATGTTTCAACGCCAGACTCGCGGAGGTACTATCCGAACAGAAGCAGCAGCCCAGAAGTTATATTACAGCCTGGATGAGATGTCGACTGTCCTTCTCTCTCCTTAGGTCGGCTTTGCTCTGCCTCAGGGGAACGAGAGCATCGGCCCCAAAGCCAACAACAGTTGCAGATATTGACTATGAGGCAACAGTCACTGAATGCCGCATAGATCTGCGGCTCAACTATCTCAACACAGCTAGGATAGCTACTTATGTATTAGGATATTTAATTTTAAGGTAATAAAATGGTGGCGAAGGTATGGCTATTAGGGGAGGATGGAGGCCATTATTAAAAAAAAGTAGTAGTAGTAGTAGTAGTAGCAGCAGTATTAGTTGAAGTGTGACAGGCTTGGGTGTGAGACATGTACGTACGGGTGTGTGACAGGGTGTGGACATGTGCCGGCATATATATATATATATATATATATATATATATATATATATATATATATATATATATATATATATATATATATATATATATATATATATATATATATATATATATATATATATATATATATATGACAGGACGTGGGGTTTAAACAAGACACTGGTGTACATTAGGGCCAGTGTGTGCTTAATAGCGTGGATGTGTGTTTGTGTGCGAGTAGTAATGGATAAGAGGGAGTGTCACAAGGCGTGAGAGTATGCGACAGGGTGTGGCAGGTGTATGACTATGAAATTGTGTGTGTGTGTGTGTGTGTGTGTGTGTGTGTGTGTGTGTGTTATATACAAATGTGTGTATATGTGTGTGCATGTGTGACGGGATTGAGCCGGGGGGTGGGGGATTGGGCCAGGGAGTGAAGGGATTGGACCTGGGAGTGCCTGGGAGTGGAGGAATTTGACCAAGGAGTGGAGGGATTGGGTAGGGGAGTGCGGGTTTGGGACGGGGAGTGGAGGGATTAGACCGAGGAAGAAGGGGGATTATGGTGGGAGTGGGGCAATGAACCGGGGAGTTAAGGGATTGGGTCAGGAGCGGAGGTATTGGCCGGGGAGTGAGTTATTGGGCCAGGGAGTGAGGAGTGGAGGGATTGGGCCTGGGAGTGGTTGGATTGAGCTGGGGAGTGGAGGGACTGCGCCGGGGAGTGGAGGGATTGGGCCAGGGAGTGTGGGATTGGGCTGGGGAGTGGGAAGATTAAGCTGCAGAGTGGTGGGATTTAGCCGGGGAGTGGGATGAGAGGGTGGACAGACGGGTGAGTAAGTGGGTGGGTGCCTACCACTACCTTGTGGTTACACTTTTCAGTGAAAGATTGGGCTCTGTGGGGTAGATAAGGGTCATACACATCATCTGGCAACCCCTGCAGTCAATGTTTCTGGGCAACACATGCTTACAGAGCTCCAGTAAGACCCTAACAGCGAAATAGGTGGAGGAGATGACCAACACGGAAACCCAATGACTACTCTTGAGGTTGAAGGCAGTGCTAGATAGAGAGGTTACTAAGGTGAAACCCAACAAATTGGGCTTTCGGCAGTCTATTGCAACTCTCCCTCTCCCCAGTTGTTGCAGCTACCTGCAGCACTGGGGCAAGAAAAGGGAGAGCCAAGATGTGTGGTTGCAGCCTGCGCTCCTGTCTCGCCACATAAATCAACTCACGCGCAGCCATCATCCTGCTCAACATACTTTCCTTCATCATCAGAACCCCAAAACCCAAAAGTCCTCTGGCGACAGACATATGGCGACTGGGACAGGAAGAGATGACAACCGGGATTCTCTAGTCAAAACTCTGCACATGGGCGGCATAGATAAGATGGTCGTTTATGCCCTGGGGACTAGGCAGCAGTGCAATCCGGTCCTGTCTGTGTGACTGAGCAGCCCTTTCCAGGCGCCACTCTGCTCACCCCACATAGGGAGAGGGCTAGAAAAGGTGCCCTAAACACAGCCTGCCTAAAATCCCAATCTGACTGGGCAACCGCACCCAGTAAGGTCATCTTAATGCGGTCAAAAAATCTAAGCACATAAAAACAAAAACAAACTATGCAACCTCTTATGGTCGCTGAATGGAATGTCATGACCCTTCTGGATACTGGCACAAATAAGCGTCCTGAAAGAAGAACCGCTTTTGTGGCAAAAGAGCGTAGATACAACATCGATATAGCAGCCATTAGCGGAGAGAAGCCGTATTTATTAGAGTCTGTTGAGGTGAACGAGTACCTCATGATGCTCCGATTCCCACTGAATGACTCAAGTCATCCTTCCTTCGTCAGTGCATACGCCCCAGCACTGGATGCAGAGGTTGACATCAAAGAGGCCTTTTACGCCGACCTTGACAGAGAGCTAACCTTTATCCCCAGAGAAGATAAGGTTGTACTACTAGGCAAGTTCAATGCCAGGTTGGCAGAGATACTGACATCCTTGACCACCGAAGGGTCAAGACGTACCTGGCGCTCCTCTCGGAGCAGCCAGGTCAACTGTTACGTTGGCCCATACCAACTCCCTCCCCTGAACCCTCCTCCCCACCGGAATATCAACAAGTTCTCGCCAGAAGTTACAATTTCATTTGGGAAAGGAATGGAACCAGTGTTAAACAGAGGTGAACAGTGGTGAACAGTGCTAAAGTCAGTGAGAACAACAGTCGTACCCAAGTTAACCTTCACACAGTGAGGTCCCAGGTACCCAGTGATAACGGCGCCCGTGAGACCCAACAACAACCAGCGATGTGTTACTCCGTCTACGATAGGAAGGCCTGGGACCACACCTCACTCATATAACACCATCTGTGAGAGAATTACTACACCACGTCAGGTCCCTCATAACACCATCTGTGAGGGAATTCGTACACCACGTGATGCCCCTCATAACACCATCTGTGAGGGAGTTACTACACCACGTGAGGCCCTTCATAACACCATCTGTGAGAGAATTATTACACCACGTAGGCCCCTCATAACACCATCTGTGAGGGAATTACTACACCACGTGAGGTCCCCTCATAACACCATCTGTGAGGTAATTACTACACCACGTGAGGTCCCTCATAACACCATCTGTGAGGGAATTACTACACCACGTGAGGTCCCTCATAACACCATCTGTGAGGGAATTACTACACCACGTGGTCCCTCATAACACCATCTGTGAGGGAATTACTACACCACGTCAGGTCCCTCATAACACCATCTGAGAGAACTACTACACCACGTGAGGTCCCTCCTAACGCTATCTGGGAGAGAGTTACTACACTACGTGTTTGCTGTTCTACACCTACATTAATCTGTATGTTCACTCTATGTTCCTTTACCTTTCTCTAATGAAGGCTTTTGTTAAACCACTAATGTATATAATAAGTCATTTATGTCCAATGTATATTTTCAGCCTTCGGGCTGCAGAACTTTTTCAATAAACCGTTAATTATTATTATTATTATTTATTATTATGGTAGGTAACCATAGGGAGAAACTGAGTAGACAACTGTAATCCCAACGGCTTACTCCTCCCCAGCAAGTGTGTTAAACACAGCCTTACTAACTGTAACCAGCACCTTGTTTAGACAGGCCAACAAGCTCAAGGGTTCGTGGCAGCACCCACGATCCAAACACTGGCATGTCATTGAGTACATCATTATCAGAGAAAGAGATCGCCGGGATGTCCTTACCACCCGAGCCATGCGTGGCTCAGACCACTGTGACACAGATCATCGGCTCATCAGAGCCAAACGTTCCCTTCAAGTCGTCCCAAAACGGCCAAGACAACAAACCTCCAGAAGCGGTTTCATCGAGGGGCTGATAAAGACGCTGCCGCCGCCCCTCCTGCACTAGATATATCCCTGTACACGTAACATCTCAGGACGCCTCTGTCGGTCCCTCATCAGGCATTCCATCCACCTCAGAACTTTCCAACGAAGGTGACCTCACTAATAATTCATATCACTATGTCATCGCTGGATTGAACGTCATACTCGATTCCGAGTGACAGCAAAATAATAGTATTAGGGTACAACATGGCATGGCTATGAGAGTATGCGGAAGTGCGACAGGGCGTGAGTGTGAGATTGTGTGGGTGCGACAGTGCTACCATGAGTAACAACACGTGTTCAGCCAGAGTCAACATTTTCGAAGAAGCTGATGGAAGGAGCGTCAGGGGGTAATGAGAGGAACTGAGGCGTGGGAGGGCGTGTGTGAGAGTGAAAGAGAAAGTATATGAAAGTGAGTGAGGGAGGAACTGTGTGTGAGTCAGAGAGGGGGAGAGGGAGTCTGTGGGGGTGAGAGAGAGGGAGAGATTGAGGGAGGGAAGGAGGGGGTGTGTGATAGTGAGGGTGTGAGGGAGAAAGTGTGAGACTGAGGCGGGAAGTGTATGTGTGGTGACGGAGGGGAATGGAGGGAATATGTGTGTGAAAGAGAGAGAGAGAAGAGAGGGAGAGAGGTGGGGGCGCTAATGTAGAAGTGTAGGAGAATTAGGAGAGGAACGAAGGAAGTATGTAGGCGTGATGGAGGGTGAGGGGAAGCCAGAGAGTGAGAGAGAGAAAGTCGTACAGCTAGTAGAGGGTGAAAATGAAATCCACAAACCCACAGGAAAAACAAAAATGTAAGAATGTTTTACCTTAACGTGGGAAATATATATATATATATATATATATATATATATATATATATATATATATATATATATATATATATATATATATATATATATATATATATATATATATATATATATATATATATAATTGTGTGTGTGTGCGTGTGTGTGTACTACTCTTAGGGGATTTTAGGGATTGACCTCTCACATTAAAGGAGGTTAAAGGGTAAAGGATTTCATGATTAAGTTTAAAAGGGTATAAGAGTGCGTCAGAGATTTTAAAATTGCGTTAACTTAGCAACAACAAAAGATGTACTCGGATCCTGAAAGTACCTCAACTACATGTAAGTCCCGAGGGAGACATCTAAGATTGTCCATCAAAGAGACTGGAGAAGGGGAACTATGTTAATTAGGTACTTAATCAATTTTCCTGTTGATAAAATATTTTCCTGCTGTAGGCTAGACCAGGTAGTAAAGGGCAATTAACATTACGTATGAAGGACGGCCAATATATTAACCGAGGCGACGAGATCCTAATATTAGCAGTTGAATTAATGCAAGAATAAACGCCAATAGTCGCTAATTAATTGTTGCCAAAAGTTCAGCTGTTGAGGATATTATGGTCTTCATGTTGTGTTCACTGGCAATTGCAAAAAATATTTTAGTCATATAGTGTAATTTTTTTCTCGTTTTCAATAAGTTACAAAACTTTTATGGCCGCAGCGCCGTAACATACTAGGACAAAAAAGACACTAAACCTAATATTTTTTTCCTCCTTTTCACCCACTGGGGAGATAATGGTGCCTTCACAGTGGTGCGTCCCAGACTGTGGCAGAATTTAGTAGTGTGTGTGGGAGACCCTTCAGTAACCCAGATATTAAAGAACAAAGTTTCTCCATCACCTGGACTGTATGGGTCGATGGCGTAAATACTTATAGTTGACACTCTAGAGGCGGGTTCAGTGATGAGTTTGAGGAGGAAATATAACGTCCGTGTTTCTGTGAGGATCTGTGATTCTGTGAGGATCTCTGGTACTGTGAGGACTCGTGTTTCTGTGAGGATCCGTGATTCTGTGAGGATCTCTGGTACTGTGAGGATCCGTGTTTCTGTGAGGACCCGTGTTTCTGTGAGGATCTGGTACTGTGAGGACCCGTGTTTCTGTGAGGATCCGTGTTTCTGTGAGGATCCGTGTTTCTGGGAGGATACGTGTTTCTTTGAGGATCCGTGTTTCTGTGAGGATATCTGGTACTGTGAGGACCCGTGTTTCTGTGAGGATCCGTGTTTCTGGGAGGATACGTGTTTCTTTGAGGATCCGTGTTTCTGGGAGGATCTGTTACTGTGAGGATCTCTGTTACTGTGAGGATCCGTGTTTCTGTGAGGATCCGTGTTTCTGTGAGGATATCTGGCAATGTGAGGATCCGTGTTATTGCAGGATCCGTTTCTGAGAGGATATCTGGCACTGTGAGGATCCGTGTTACTGTGAGGATCCGTGTTTTCGTGGAGGATCTCTGGTACTGTGGAGGATCCGTGTTTCTGAGAGGATATCTGGTACTGTGAGGATCAAGTCAGGAGGATCCGTGTTTCTGAGAGGTGATATCTGGTACTGTGAGGATCCGTGTTTCTGTGAGGATCCGTGTTTCTGTGGAGGATCTCTAGTACTGTGGAGGATCCGTGTTTGAGAGGATATCTGGTAATTGTGAGGATCCGCGTTTTGTGAGGATCCGTGTTTCTGGAGGATCTCTGGCTTACTGCGGGAGGATCTCTGTTACCGTGAGGATCCGTGTTTCCTGTGAGATCCGCGGCTTTTGAGGATCCGTGTTTCTGTGGAGGATCCGTGGCTCGTGAGGATCCGCGTTTCGTGAGGATCCGCGTTTCTTGAGGATCCGTGTTTCTGTGGAGGATCCGTGTTTCTGTGAGGATCCGGGCAGTTTTTGAGGATCCGTACTTCTGTGAGGATCCGCGCTTCGGAGGATCCGCGTTTCTTTGAGGATCCGTGTTTCTGTGAGGATCCGGCTTCTGTGAGGATCCATGTTTCTGTGAGGATCCGTGTTTTTGTGAGGATCCGCGTTTCTGTGAGTATCCGCGTTTCTTGAAGATCCGTGCTTCTGTGAGGATCCGTGTTTCTGTGAGGATCCGTGTTTCTTTGAGGATCCGTGTTTCTGTGAGGATCTGTAGCCAGGAGGATCCGTTTCTGTGAGGATCCGCGTTTCAGGAGGATCCGTGTTTCTTTGAGGAACGGTGTGTTTCTTGAGGATCCGTGTTTCTGTGAGGATCCGTGTTTCTGTGAGATCCGCGTTTCTGTGAGGATCCTGTGTTTCTGTGGGAGGATCCGTGCTTCTGTGAAGATCCGTGTTTCTGTGAGGACCCGTGTTTCTGTGAGGACCCGTGTTTCTGTGAGGATCCGCGTTTCTGTGAGGATCCGTGTTTCTGGGAGGATCTCTGTTACTGTGAGGATCTCTGTTACTGTGAGGATCCGTGTTTCTGGGAGGATCTCTGTTACTGTGAGGATCCGTGTTTCTGGGAGGATCTGTTACTGTGAGGATCCGTGTTACTGTGAGGATCCGCGTTTCTGTGAGGATCCGCGTTTCTGTGAGGATCTTTGGTACTGTGGGGATCCGTGCTTCTGGGAGGATAAGTAACATGACTTTACAACCATCACGTTATAGTAAAAACTCAACTAATTTACAGTTATGTCACAAGGAAGCGGAGATACACTTAGCCTGTCTCTTCTTATGAACACATGTGACACCAGGTTCATTTGGGCCGTCTTGTTAAGATCTTATATGCGGTAAATCAGCCATTCTCGAGGAAGGTGGAACACAGAGGGCGACGACCTAATGTAAAGACAGCAGACACGCTGCAGTCATATTATTCCCAAATTAGAAAAACATAAATTACCTTAAAAAACTCACTGATCATCCGTTACTAAGAGTGCAGTGTGTGTTCGTGCAGGTTGCTTATGGTCAGGTATCATGGTAAATGTTTTGTTTAATGCGGTCGTTCCCTGGCCGCCCCTTGCTCCCGACCGTTAAGAACATGGACAGTTGAAGAGTATAAAAAAATCGTCCTTGGCGTGACTTGGACAGTAAAACTGACCACAAACACCGGAATATGTGTTGATAATGAAATCTGAGAGCCAGGTCGATGCCCTGAGGTAAATTAGGTTGGTGCGTGCTGTAATAACTATCCCACCAACTTCTTTCCAGGCTTACATTGTTTTGAGCTTACGACGCTGAAATATACCGTAACTTGTAGCTATGAAGTGTTATTTCTTATGGTATGTTCTGGTTTATTATCAAATCAGGGTTTTTCATTATAGTTAGTTAGGTTAGGTTAGGTGAGGTGAGGTTAGGTTAGGTGAGGTGAGGTTAGATTAGGTGAGGTGAGGTTAGGATAGGTGGGATCTTAATTGAAAACCGTGCTGGACAACACCCACAATTGACCGAGGGCTCGAATCGGGGACTGGGGGATTAAAACTCTTATTTATCAACACATGCTTCAAATCACGCTTGTGTCCGCACCATCACTATACCTGAGTACAAACTGTGCAGCCTCTTGGCGACGTGTTCAAAGGGGAAGGTTTATAATATTGTTATACCCCTCCGTCCCTACTCACTTCCCTTGATTGGTTCCTCTTCAGCTACTCAAGAATCCATAAATCTCAACTAACTTTTTTGTGGTTGTTGATACTCATACAAGCTCGATCAAGATCAATATTGGCAGTTGTCAATCTGTATTTGTCGCACCGTCAGCTTCTGTTAAGCTGGAGGAGTGTCATCATCAATACCATCTGTGTATCTGGTGGCTTAAATATTTTTTTTTTTATCCTTTTGAATCCCACCACAAGAAGAAAATCAACACCCTCTCACTCACGCCATCCTGCATGATGGCGTCTGCTGGGTCCCTCAGCCGCCACAAGTTCTCGCTATTGTCCTCGGTCCATCGCCAACTACATCTTCTCCTCTGGCTCAACTTCCAGCATCCCAAGATTGTTGCTGATCAGGGCATTATTCCAACTTGTCCGTGGTCGCTCCCTCTGGTACTCCTCCCGTCGGCGTCCACCATCATATTGAGTCTGCCTCCTCTCCTCTCCTCTCGTTTCCAGTTCATCTAAGACGCCTTGGTCTTGCGGCGTCACCCGTAAGATAATTTCTATTATCTGAATTTTCTGTGATCCATAAATCGGTATGAAGTTTTTAGTCGCCGCAATAATACAATTTCAATTTCCGCAGTACTCGGTTTTGGTCCAGATTCACAAGGTATCATACAATGACTATCGTTCATAAATAAAAGCGCAAGAATACATTACCTGCTTTACTTCGGCGAGAACATAGACATAAACTCCAAAAAATAACATTAACATCGCGCTGACACTTTACCTTAATTAGTTCACCAAGCACGACACAAATGTTAAAGTACAGTACAGAATCAGTTTACAGTTGATCCTGTGCAGTATTATCGTGTCATCTCTCTGGTGTTATCAGAAGGATCAAGTTAAGGTAATTCTACGGCTATTTTTGAATGTTGTATTTTTATGTTGTATCTTAAAAAGTGGAGTAATTAAGTACAATATTACGTCTTTTTATACAAGACACAATATCGTCCTAACGTGTGTGTATCCGTGCCCTGGGTCGGAAGAGAGAGAGACTTCACACTCACTACTAACGCCAAGAGATCGGTTATGGCTATATTAAACTATTGCTGCGTTAGTTATATTCACTTATCACTTAAAGAACCTCACATAGATATATGACCTTTGGCTTCCTCTTATTTAGCTAACGTACACTCTTAACTAGATTTTACGTAAAGGTTAATATTCATAATAATAGAAAACCGAATTTCTATATTCGTAAGACCGTAAGAACATCTTGTCGTTGGTTTCCGCTCATACACGACAGGTTTGCTCACATGAATTTCAAGTCAGCTTTTCGTTGATTTTTTGCTCAAAAAAGTAACATAATTTTTTTATGTTTTATGTCGTCGGTCCATTTTACAGTGAGTTATGACCCTTCAAGTGCTAGAGAGAGAGTTTGTCTTTTAACTTCTCTCCTGAGATATTATTATTATTATTATTATTATTATTATTATTAATATTATTATTATTATTATTAGTAGTAGTAGTAGTAGTAGTAGTAGTAGTAGTAGTAGTAGTAATAATTGCATTATTATTATTATTATTATTATTATTATTATTATTATTATTATTATTATTATTAATTTTTTAATTATTTTAGTACGATAGTTAATAAATCTTCTTTTTTTTAATTTCAGGTCGTCGTCTTTCCACCTCGCTCACCGGTAAGACACTTTATTTCACACTTTTGTCAACTCGTGTGGTAAGTTTCCTCGGCTCTGATTTGTTGGCGGTGGTACCATAAACTGGAATCCTCGCACCTCCGCCACAACAAGAGACAGTACATTGGCTCCCAAGTTTCGTGGAATAGCGGGGGGGGTGGTGGTGTGATGTGAAGCCTTAATTAAATTGGTGGTAAGAAAAACTGCAGAAAGAAAAATATTAACCGTGCATATACCTGACAGAATGATAAATTACCCCGCCATTTTGTTTCTTTTATATACGCCTGGTAACTTTACTAATTTCCGCGTCCCTTCCTTCAACAATGTACTGTAACCTTCCTTACTCACATACGTTCACCAGAGTACTAAAACTTTTACGATTCATTAATCTGGCGGGGATCGTAACACAGCTATATTCATATGCACCCGAGTCTGCTTAACAATTAGGGTATGTGTTGACTAGTTGGGCTGGCAGCGTGGTGGGGAACTTGATCCTCCTCTGATTGAATAAACAACTATTAATGTTCAGACCACAGGCAGTAACGGGAAACTGCCTCTATTACTGCTGGAATAACAAAGGTAATGCCTATTAATGCTACCACTGAGTTAACTAATCTAGTAAGAGTAACTAGGAAAGGTGGAGTGAGAGAGACGAACGGAGAGAGAGAGAGAGAGAGAGAGAGAGAGAGAGAGAGAGAGAGAGAGAGAGGTGCAATGGATGAGACAGGGAGAGTGAGAGTATCTGGAAGGAGTGGGAGTGAGTGAGTGTCTATATGTGTGTGTGTGTGTGTGTGTGTGTGTATGAGTGAGCGTTCCTGTATGAGTATGTAGGCGACCCTGCGTGCGTGTATGTGTGTGGGCATCCCAGTGTGTGTGCGCGTGTGTATGGGCGTCCCTGTGTGTGTGTGTGTGTGTGTGTGTGTGTGTAATAATAATAATTAACGGTTTATTGAAAAAGTTCTGCAGCCCGAAGGCTGAAAATATACATTGGACATAAATGATTCATTGCATACATTGGTGGTTTAACAAAAGTTTTCATAAGAGAAAGGTAAAGGAGCATACAGTGAACATACAGATTAATGTTTACAGTGGAGGTCACGTAGATCATGTTCTTAAGTGGCTAAATAAACTAAAGAAGACAAAATCCCCAGGGCCGGATGAAATTTTCCCTCGAGTCTTGAAAGAGTGTAGGGAACAGATTAGCGGACCCCTCGTAAATTTATTTACAAAATCACTGGACACGGGAGTTGTGCCAGACTTGCTGAAACAGGCAAATGTAGTACCCATATTCAAAAAGGGAGACAGCATCAGCGTCAAATTACCGGCCGATCAGTTTGACGTCAGTAGTGGGGAAATTTCTTGAATCCATTATAGCAGATAGCATCCGATCGCATTTAGAGAAAAGCAAATTAATCTACGACTCTCAACATGGGTTTACAAAGGGAAATTTTGTCTAACAAATCTGCTGACGTTTTTTAGGAAAGTCTTCGAGGTAGTAGATAATGACGAAAATTACGATGTTATTTACTTAGACTTTAGCAAAGCATTTGACAGAGTACCGCATCGGAGGCTTCTGAGAAAAGTTAAGGCTCATGGTATCGAGGGGAAAGTTTTAAATTGGATATAATCATGGCTCACCGATAGAACGCAGAGGGTCAGCGTAAATGGTGTTAAATCTGAGTGGGGCTGTGTAACCAGCGGGGTTCCCCAGGGGTCAGTACTAGGCCTACTCTTGTTCATAATCTACATAAACGATCTAGATACTGGGATCAGCAGTGACATAAGCAAGTTTGCGGATGACACCAAAATAGGGTGGCAGATTAATTCAGGGCAGGATGCAAATGCACTACAGGAGGATCTAAATAATCTGCAGGGGTGGTCTGAAAAATGGCAAATGAAATTCAATACCAGCAAGTGCAGCGTACTCAATATTGGAAGAACAAATACTGTCAATGTATACAGCCTTAACAACATCAACCTAGAGAACTCGACTTGTGAAAGAGACCTAGGGGTACTTGTAAGCCCGGACCTACGGCCTAGAAAACAATGCGTTAATGTTCGAAATAAGGCAAACAGAGTATTGGGTTTTATATCTAGAAGTGTAAGTAATAAGAGTGCAGAGGTCTTATTGCAACTATATCTTGCGCTAGTCAGGCCGCACCTCGATTATGCGGTTCAGTTCTGGTGCACTTATTATAGAATGGATATCAATGCACTAGAGTCGGTGCAGCGAAGAATAATTAAAATGATTCCGGGACTTAGAAACCTGCCATATCAGGATAGGTTAAAGAAACTAAACTTGTATTCCCTAGAAAGACGAAGGGTGCGGGGAGATATGATAGAAGTATTTAAGTGGGTGAAAGGAATCAATAAAGGGGATATAGATAAAGTTCTTATAATATCCGAGCAGGATAGGACTCGGAGCAACGGATTTAAGTTGGATAAGTTTAGGTTTAGGAGGGAGATAGGAAGGAACTGGTTCACAAATAGGGTGGTGGGCGAGTGGAACAAGCTTAGCAACTTTGTAGTAAGTGCTGGAACGCTGGAAAGTTTCAAAAGGAGGCTGGATAGATTCATGGATGATAGAGAGTGGTAGTAACTCTCGGCAGGAGCTGCCATGTACAGGCCAACCTGCCTATTGCAGACTCCGTATTTTCTTATGTTCTTATGTTCTTATGCGCTGAGGTGTTGAACAGCAGACACGTAGTGTTGTAATTCCCTCACAGATGGTGTTATGAAGGGCCTGATGTGGTGTAGCAATTCCCTCACAGATGGTGTTATGAGGGGCCTGGTGTGGTGTAGTAATTCCCTCACAGATGGTGTTATGAGGGGCCTCACATGGTGTAGTAATTCCCTCACAGATGGTGTTACGAGGGACCTCACGTGGTGTAGTAGTTTCCTCACAGATGGTGTTATGAGGAGCCTTAGATGATGCTGTAGCAACTCATTCACTACGTGGTGTCGTAGCATCATGGGGACACCACGTAGTCTGGTGTCACAGGACCTCACTCACTCAAGTGAGTGAGGTGTAATCCAAACCTCTTTTTTTTTTTTTTTTTTTTTTTTTTTAGGTTAAGGTGGGGAAAGGATGGAAGGCATGCTGGGGTTCAAGGCACAGCCAGACATGAGGGATGGAGAAGTCACAACATATAGTCGTGGGGGTAAAGGTTGGAAAAGAAGTTTAATGAGTTAAACAGAGGGGGACGACACCCCTTGTTTTACATATTACAGAGTTTGTTGGCTAACTAAGCTAACCTAGGATTTAGAATGAGGTTGCACAATGGTTATTTTAGTAGACAATGACTAGATTGATTTTACAATTACAAGTTTATTAACATCTTGTACTGTATTACGTTATGGACTCACTTGATTGTGACTTGTTAAATGTGAATTTATATCATCTAAGTTTTAATCTAAGGTGGATCACTGTGGCGGACATAGATGGGTCGCGGGTTGGGTTGTTGTAGTGCGGGCAGACTCCGGGGCCACCAGGCGTGGGGTCTCCCTCCGTTGATGTCTTCCCCGCGTAGGTGGTCTGGGCTGTGAGGGTCGTCCAGGAGCTTGTCCCAAACCTTCTTCCCTAGGCGATGGAACCTGAAGTTGAGGGCCTCTGTTTTATTTCTTAGGTGGATGGTTTCCACTGTCTCCTGGTAGGGTGGCACTTGGCCACTGGCTGACCTCAAACACTTGTTTTGGAAGCTCTGTAGGTGTTGTAGTCTAGTCTTCCCGAGTGTGACGAGTGGTATAGATGGGTACTCCAACACAGGCCTCACCAGCGCCTTGTACAGGTGAACTAGTATCTTCTCAGGCATCAATTTAAAACGTTTTAATTTGGCTGCTGCGACTTTGGCTTTATTTAGTCTGTCCTTCACGTGGGGAATGATGCCCGTCCGAGAAATGATGAGGCCGAGCAACCTGCCTTGTTTAGAGTACTCAATCTCTTCGTCGTCGATCATCAATGGGGCCGGCTTGAATTTGGCTATGGGTATGACCTCAAATTTCGTTTTTTTTGTTTTTATTTTCCATTTATGTTCATACTCCGAGATCTCCTCTATTGCCCGAGCAGTGAGTCGCGCCATCCTTGCTGTGGACCTTCCTGGGCAGGTGACGATCTGTGTTACATCGTCGGCATACATGACGTACTCGCTGCCAACGATTGGGGGTGGCAGGTCAGCCGTGTAGAGTGTGTAAAGGGTTGGTGAGAGACAAGAGCCCTGAGGCAAGCCGCTCGATAGTGAGAATTCTTCTCCAAAATGTTCTTGCATCTTGATTTTGGCTCTGCGGTCCATAATGAAGTTGCACAGCAGGCGCGTCAGATTTTCGGGTAGCCCCAGTTGTAGGATCTTATACTGCAGCCCTGCGTGCCAAACTTTGTCAAACGCCTTGCTGACGTCCCTCAGTATTATATTACACTGCAGGCGGCCAGTCATGGCATTGGCGATCTGCTCGTAGGCCTGAGCTATGGCGGTGGATGTGCCTCGGTACTGGCGGGGATTATGCACGTCTTCGTCCTCCAGATACATCCGCAATCGCTTGTTGACTATTTTTCGAAGATTTTGGCAGGTACCTCTAGCAGCGATATTTGTCGAAAGTTTTCGACTTTGTTTGGAGGCATCCCTGCTTTTAGTATGAGGCGAATAACGGCGATTTTGAACATCTTAGGGAAATATCCAGAGGCGAGGCAGGCGTTGCATATCTGAGCAAGCCTCTCTATCATGTTGTCGGGGAGTTGAGCCAGGATCTTCTTGTTAATGTGACTTTGACCAGGTGATTTGTTTTTAAACCCTTTTATGACGGCTGACACATCTGCAGTACTATGGGCTCCGTCAGGTAGCTTCCATCCACCAGTCTAGTGAAGTCAGTCCGTGGGAGCGGCTGGAGCAGGTGCTGATGGTGCTGCAACTGACCTAAAATGTCCTCCTCAAACTCCCTGTCGAAGCCCTCGTTCTCCTGTTCACTAATGGTAAAGATCTTTCGTAAATATCGCCGATGTAGTTGTTCTTGGTTTTCTTCCTCGAATATTTTTACGTTGTTTTGGTCGAGCAGGTAAGGGACCGTGCTAGAGGTGGAACCCATCAGTCGCTTGATCCCTTTCCAGAAGGCAGCAGAATCGCGGTAATTGTTGGCTGCCTCCCACACCAAGGCGGCCCACTTTTGTTCATGTAGACGTTTGCTCTCGTGCTGGATGTCCGTCTATAGCTCTCGGTACCGGTCTCTCAGCTCTTGCGTCCACCCGCGGATACTGGCTAGCTGTCTCACGTGAGCGTACTGGACACTGAGCTGCCTCAGCTGGTGACTAGCGTGAGGATGGGGAATGGTCCTGTAACTGGTGGTCGGGATGTTGTTGTCCATCTCCGTCTTCACATCCGTGTACCATTGTTCGACCGCGTCGTCGATGTCATTGGGGCTGGCTTCTTTCAGGTTTCTCCCCTGCTTGAGACTGAGAGACTCCTTGAAGGAGTCCCAGTCTGCCCGTTTGAGGTTTGACCTGATGTTGGCGGGGATCATAATGGGATTGGATGAGAGCGTCACGACGACTGGCAGGTGATCGCTGGTACTGATGGGTCCGGCGGTAGCGTGCCTGTTCAGGACGGCCTCGTTGTTAGAGAGGATTATGTCGGGTGTTGTGGCACTGGCACGTCTGATCAATGTCGGGAAATCTGGCCCGAGGTGTTGCAGTTTTCCCCTTCTGGTGTTGTCATACAACGCCACACCGACGTTGTTCTCATTACCGTGTCCTAGTATGGCGTGGCGCGCATTTAAGTCCCGTATGATGTATGTTGGTTTTCTGTGGCGTAGCAACTGGTTTAGGTCTTGTTCGGGTAAGTAAGGACGTCTGGGAGGTAAGTACATTGTGCATATGATAACAGGCCCCCCTAGTTGTCTCCACCTGCACTCAGAACTGAATCCTCGAAGTCTGGCAACACTCTGTGACTCAGCCGTGACCTGATGGCCACAGCGACACCATCGTTCAGCTCACCCGTCATGTTCCTCTGGTATACAGTGTAGCCAAAAATTTTCAGCTTACTTTCGTCCTTTATGCCAGTACTGTTTAACAGAATGATGTCTGGGTCTAATTGGTAGTATAAGTTAGACAGTTCGTTACGTCTATTAAGGGACCAGTGTAGGACTTTATGTTGGACAATTTTCATCCTGCTAACGACTGCCATTTCGGAGACTGTAGCTTGGAGCGTCGCTTGGAGTGTTTGCTCGGCTTCTGCCATTTCTAGGGGGACGGAACTTCTTAGCAGAACCTTCGGACATCTGCTTGTCAGTCAATGGCGGGCCCTCGAACTTCTCGTCACCCATGTGCAGGAAGGTGTTCAGGTCCTGGGCCTGCGTGTCATAGTAATCAACTGACGCTGCAGCTCGAGGGTCTTGTTCCTCTGTGGAGTGAGTCGTCATCATCTGGTCACAACCATTGACTGTGGTTGCAGTCCGATGGTCATTGTCGTCGCTGGGAGTGCATGTAATGGGATCGCTGGCATTTACGGTGTCGTTGGAGCTGTGATCCCAGGGGGACTGACTGGCCACGTCGGGATTGCGGTTATACTGACTTTTGCCTTAGTCAAGGAGGACATGGTCTATTTCTGGCGTGGGTTGAGGTCGTCGATAAGTCGTTGAGTGGGTTACTGTCTTAATGATTTCTTTTGAAGGGACTTTGTCGCTTATTTCAACAGGTGCAATGTTGTTCCTGGTTAGTGTCTCGTTGAGGTGTTTCGAGAATGAACCTGGATGAATCATGTTCATGTGATGGGCATGCAGGTAAGACAAGTATATAGCGGTGGCTTTGGACTCGTCCAGCTGTGTAGAGGAGACGCCCCTGATGCTCTCGGCCACTGCGTCCCTCATGGCGCCCAGTGACTCAGTAACTGCCTGTTTTATTGAGTCCGTGATGGTTCTTATCTCTGATTGCAGGACTTCCATGGTCTCGCTGACATTGTTGAGCTTTTGGGAGTCTGCTTGAGTTTCTTTTAGAGCTTCTTTTAGGGTTTGGCTGGAAGCCATGATCGTAGACTGAGTGGTCCTTTCTATGGTGTTAGAAATTTCCCTGGTTTCCTTTTGTTTGGTTATTTCGGTTAGTTTCTTCTCTGTTTCTTGAAGTACCTGTTTCCTGACCAGGCAGGTGGCAGAGAAGGTCCTGTGGTCACCCTCGCAGACGACACACTTTTTGATGGTGCTACGGCAGTCTTTGTAGAAGTGCTGATCAGATGAACACTCAGATCATATGACCCCTTGCATGGGGCAGTTCTTGGTCACGTGGTCATTGTATTTATAGCACTTCATACATTGTTGGATGGGCGTATACTTTTCATATTCTATTTGGTGTGATGAGATGGATAGAGCCCCTTCTCCTTCATTCTTTTTGCATCCGTTGTGTCTGCAAAGCGAACCTTGATTATATTATGGGCATACATAGGATACACCTCCACAACCTGGACATTGTTTTGCTCTTCTATTTCATCTCTTATTTCTTCTGCGTTATTTTCCACTACATCTTTGTCTAACTTCTTACATACAAGGGTGAGCTTGGCGCCGTATTCCCGTGGGACAATGACCTCGTAACCATTGGTTTTGGCCTCCCTATCGTGGACCGATTTACACATGGCTGGTGTTGTTGAGTCTCAGGGGCAGTTATCACTGGGTACCTGGGGCCTCGCTGTGTGAAGGTTAGCTTGCGTACGACTCAACTGCTACTGTTGAGTTGTTTTTCACTGACTTAAGCACTGTTCACCACTGTTCACCTATGTTCAACACTAGTTCCATTCCTTTCCTAAATGAAATAGTAATTTCTGGCGAGAACTTGTTGATATTCCGGTGGGGAGGAGGGTTCAGGGGAGGGAGTTGGTATGGGCCAACATAACAGTTGACCTGGCTGCTCCCAGAGCAGCGCCAGGTACGTCTAGGATGAAGTGTGTGTGTGTGTGTGTTTGTGTGTGTGTGTGTGTGTGTGTGTGTGTTTCTCAGGCGGATCTTTCGTACACAAATCATTTCATACACAGCGATATAAAATTAAACAATACAAAATACAGAAATATAAAATGTTATGTTAGGGAAGAATTGGAAGCATAAGTAGAATAAGAAACAAAATAAATCATTAACAAACAGGTTAACCTAACCGAACCTAACCTAATCTAACCTCATCTTGTTAATTAATGGGATCTATGGTTGCACCTGTAATTATCTATATGACGTTATGTTGTATTCGAAACGACCTTGATTTCCGCTTATGATACGACCTGTGTAAACGAAACGACTCACAATTTACAAAAGAAATAACGACTTCTTCATTCGATAAAAATTTCACTTCGATTCAATTGTGAAGATCAAATTCAATCGCGTTTATTCACTATACATGAAGACTGCGAAGGAGACCACTTACACCAGAGGTCATCATACACGTTATGTAATTGATGCGTGATTTATGAAGCATGACATGTTACTGTAATTCACGGTACAGTTATTCCGATACTGTTTATTCAAAATATGGTATTATAATTCTCACTGTGTTGCCATAATAGGTTGCCATTATGAATTTGTTTTCCCTTTGATCTACATGGCAACAACCTGATGGGTAGTGAGTGGCGGTGATTACTACGTGTGTTTGTAAATATTTATTGTTCTTTTGTACTTATTGTTTGTAATGGTTGTTGGTGCCGACGTATGATACTATATCATACAGGAAATGAATTTTATTTCCTTTATATTTACACAAGAAGAATACATTAATCTCTCTTATTTTATACAAGAATAACACTAGTTTTTTCTTTTATTTTATACAAGATTACAACCATAATACCTGTATATTTGGTATTCTTTCACCTATTGCTACTATACCAATTCCGGGAATTTCATAGTTGCAATCAGTACTTTTGATAATTCTACGACACTTTTTTGTTCAATGGCATTTCTGACGCAAATTACGTTTAAGCGAGATATTTAAAATTTTATTACTTATGTTCGTCCGTGGCGGTACACACCCAGAACATCGAACGACTGTGGAGCCAACCCCCCTTCCTGGTTAGGTTATGTTAGATTCAAAACTGTTTTTCCGATGGTTTTCGATGTGTTTTCAACACTTTTTATCTTGATTTTTATAGCAAATCTCTACATTCAGAGAGGGGAGGGGGAGCTTTATCTAAGAAACTATTGATTTGCGCCAGAAATGAAGGTCAAATTCGTTCATAAAACATCAAAAACCATCGGAAAAAAGTTTCGACTTCGATTTCGTATAGTGGCAGAAAGTGAAAATTTAACTTATAGTTTTTTCAGTCCCTTCAAGAATGCATCGATAAACTTAACTGATTCATTCTTGATTTATGTAAAGCTTCATTTTTTTATACTGAGTGTTTTTCCTAAGTTGAACAGACGTGAAGAGTGACTTGTGTAATGATTGTTTATCAACAGCTCACAGCCCAGAGAATTACAACACATATAACAGTAAGTAGATGACCTCGTGGTAACCCACATAAGTTGACACACCCTACAGTCCCAGGAGAGCTGATGGCCACCAAGTACTTGAGTTATCCATGTGATATGACCGTGTTAAAGAAACCACACCCAGCCAAGACACACCTGGGCGGTTATAATTAGGAAGCATTACCGACCTGTGACATGACCTGACCGCGCACCTGGGCAAACACAGCTGTCTAGATCTAACCAGTTTAGTGTTAATTTAGAGAGGTCATCTGCCGGCTCTCCTCCAATATAAAGGCCCTGCAGCGCCTTCCACGGGTATGTCATTCGGGCATTCATATTCAGACGACTTTCACAACACTATCGACAGAAGACGGAGTCACGCTCGTCACTAGTCGAGGTGGGGAGGGAGACTTCCCTCCCCAGCACCGCTTCTCCGGCTAGCAGAGTCTCCCACAGGAGACATAGTTCAGCAGTACCTGCTGGGCCTACCTCAGGTCACACGTGAGTCTTTGTCAGAGCTATCCATAAGGTGAGTTACTTACGGTGGGAAGTGTATTCATTTCATGTTTGTGTCCGAGAGTCAGTGTCTAGTAACGTAAATGTAATGTTCTAGTAACTTCAATATAATGTTCTGTTAATGTTTCTGTGCCATTGAATAATTAATAAATAGTTGTATTGAAATCGGCGTTTAGAGAAGATTTCCCCTAAGAACGTATTTACAACTAAATAACTAACCGGCCACACTACCAAATTTCCTCTCTTTACATTCCTACAACTATAAATATTCTACCTATATACCTATTAATTATATATATATATATATATATATATATATATATATATATATATATATATATATATATATATATATATATATATATATATATATATATATATATATAATATCTTCTAACCGAGTTTTTGACTCATTATACTTGTGTATTATTACCTCATTACACCACACCTGTACCTGGCGTCCACCTGACCAACGACGACTTATATAGTGTTGAGTGAGAGCTGGGCTGTTGGTATGTATGTTTGTGGGGAGAGAGAGAGAGAGAGAGAGAGAGAGAGAGAGAGAGAGAGAGATTCTCCTGGTATGGAGCCAGATCTCAGATTCTCAAATATACGTACGGTAATTGTTTTTCTCGTAAGTTAAAGTCTCAATAATCAGTCACACATATGAATGACTACCTGAATAAATTTATGTCCACAATTTAGAATTCCTCTTAAATTCTACCTTAACTAGATATACAATATTATATTTTCTCTCCGGCAGCTAGGACGACAACGATAGACTTACGGGTCTTGGGGAATTCAGAGAAGGAATAATGTATATTGTATAGAGTGGCAACGAGATTTATTACAGTGGTTCGGTCGTGATGGTGCCAAGCTTGTGACCGTCATCGAGGAGTGTCCAGAGAGCCTCGGCCAGCCCCTGCCACCCCCTATAAAACAAAAAGGTGTAAATGGATGGACACGGCGAGATAGATGAAGTCTTTCTTATATTATTATATGTCTATTACTTGGATATTCAGGTGGCATATATATATATATACTATATATATAAAAAAATATATATATATATATATATATATATATATATATATATATATATATATATATATATTAGCGGGAGAGAGAAGGAGAGAAGAGAAGACAGAAATGCTGCATTTAGCACATTGCAGGGGTGAGATGCAGTTTCTTAGAATTTTTTTTTTAGGGGGTCATATGCATGTTTTTCTCAGCACATGAGGACAGTGCTGTCTTTTTTAGGGGGGTCGATTGTAATATTCAGAAATTCAGTGTACAGGTAATTTCAAACGCCGCGCCATGGGCGATACTGAGTTTTCAAGGTCGACTGAGGGAGGAGCGCTCCTGCACGTGGTGAGAGCTTTTGGAACTAGGCCTATACGATATTAAATGTAGTTTACCGAATTAATAATGATGCGATTCATGAAGTTAAGGGACTATTATTGAATTTGAATTTATTATAGATCGTTTACCAGTCTGAATAATGTTACGGGTGTCCCAAGAAAGTTATTAGTAGGCGGAAAATATGTCACGTAGGCCTAAGCTAACGCCTTGGGTAGACACGAGGGTGGCTGGCTCTCAGTTAGGCGACAACGGTTCGAACAGAGAGGGTAGGCTGTGCATCAGAGAGGACGAAACGGTCACGTGGTCTAGTCACCTGTGTTACTCTGTTGCAGTATAATAAGTAAGTCTCATTCGATCACAGATAGGGGTCATATAGGGCAGTGATAAAGTTATTAAGAGCTAACAGTGAGTTAATTTCAGGGTTTCCGTCAGAATCCACTTGACTTCAAGAGATTGACTACCGTTTGAGACTGCCGTTGATGATTGACAATTAGCGATTGTCGCAGTTGGAATGCTCAATGTAGGCTTGTCACTGGTCAGCTGGGATATCAAGGGATCTCTTGAGTAAACAAGTGCTCCCGACAACTAAAACGACACGGGACCAGCATCAGCATTGGGTGATCAGTTCTTCCCACGTGGGTGCACAACACCACGTGTTTTCGGTCAGCTAGAAGTATTACCTACTGGCCAGGGTCACCTGCTGGCGTCCTCTCTTCCCGCCCCTGGACGCACTGAGAGTACACTGAGGCTATCTGAGTAAATTAATGGTCACACTCTGAGACCAGGAGTCTAGGGGATACCTAGAGAAACATTTTATCTCCCTTATTACGGGTGTATGTTGAGTTGGGTGAAGCATGGTTCACGGGTATTGGTGGACCCAGTAACATCTCAATAATAGTGATAATATTTTTGTGTGTAATTGATAGCATTTTTTCAGTTACTGATATTATCTCGACGTGTGTAGTTTAATATTTCTTTAATAATTCTGATAGTATTGTTTTTAATGTTTGTGTCACTAGTTGAAACCAGAGTGATACTGTGATTTAGTTCCTTTAATGCATTTAATATTTCTTTATAATTTCAATATCATGTATAACTTCTATTCCCCAGAGTAGTGTTTAAATTCAGGTTAAGAGGTGCATATGTTGGTGTACCATTATTGGTTGTGTCTGTAGTGTTAAAGGAATATAAGTGTCTAAATTTTACAGTGTGTCTCATTCATCCCAGTCACGGATATCCTTCCACGGGTCACGGAGAATTCATTTTGTTAGTAAATTTAAGTGTTATTGTGCTGGTTCAGGATTTCTCAAAGGGCGCTTCCACTGCAATTTCCATCTAATAATTAATAAACTCCAAGTCAAGTGAGAAATAAATGCCCAGTAATTCCGGGACTTATATATATATATATATATATATATATATATATATATATATATATATTATGTATGTATGTATGTATATATATATATATATATATATATATATATATATATATATATATATATATATATATATAAATATATATATATATATATATATATATATATATATATATAT
Organism: Homarus americanus; assembly: GCF_018991925.1. Taxonomy (NCBI): domain Eukaryota; kingdom Metazoa; phylum Arthropoda; class Malacostraca; order Decapoda; family Nephropidae; genus Homarus; species Homarus americanus. The sequence goes on along the minus strand of NW_024741901.1, from coordinate 15,852,292 downwards.
ATATATATATATATATATATATATATATATATATAATATAGACTAGCTGTCTGTCAGTCTGTCTGTCTGTCTGTCTGTTCTGGGCAGCCGAACGTGCACAATCGTTTTTCATCAAACTTGGTGGAAAAATCGCAAAAAAATTAGTAGAGGAAAAACCTGGTTCCATGTCGATGGTTTCTTTAGAAGCCATTAATTAACCATTTTATTTACGCCGGAAAACGATGCAAATTTACGGACTTGGCGCACCTCATTCGCTGTATGTTGTCAGCCCACGATTGCAATTATCGTACGCCCCTCCTCCTCCCCCACTTTTTTTCTTAGCCTACTTTTTTTTAATGTTATTTGGATTAGTAAAGGAAGGAAGATGAGTAAATAGAAGAATAAAGAAGGGAAACAGAAAAGAAGAGATAACAGGTGGGGGGAAGCTGAGTTTCATCATGCGTCTGGATGGCAGCTTCAACGTTACCAGACCATTTTCGAACCTTACAGCTACAGTGTGTACAGTATACTTATTCCTGTGGCTGACTGTACATGGAAAAGGAGAGAAAGATAATAACAGGAATGCATGGAGAAGATAGAAAGGAGAAGAAAAGGAGAAGAAGAGAGACTGAAGCATTATTATCCTTAAGAGGCGAGGAAAGGAGATGGGAGAGAGGGAGAGAGAGGTGGAGGTATGAATGGAGGATGGAAGGACAGAATAAGAATGGTATAGAAGGATAGTAGAGAAGGAGATTAGAGAAGGAGACAAAGGAAGGACAGCGATAAGTAAAACAAAAATCAGAACAAGTATTTGGATGATAAACATGTAGAAATTAGTCGGTTAAATGTAGGTAAAAGAGTAAGAATAATGAGATAAAACATAAAGAAGAAAGAGACACTTATTATAACAACCACGACCATGATTATAACAACCACGACCATGATTATAACAACCACGACCATGATTATAACCACGACCATGATATTATAACAACCACGACCATGATTATAATAACCACGACACGATTATAACAACCACGACCATGATTATAACAACCACGACCACGATTATAACAACCACGACCATGATTATAACAACCACGACCATGATTATAACAACCACGACCATGATTATAACAACCATGACCATGAATATAACAACCACGACCATGATTATAAATCAACCACGACCATGATTATAACAACCTCGATAAACTTACCATACCAACTGCCACCCGTCACGAGCCCACGATCACTTGTGTGTATATATATATATATATATATATATATATATATATATATATATATATATATATATATATATATATATATATATATATATATATATATATATATATATATATATATATATATATATATATATATATATATATATATATATATATATATATATATATATATATATATATATTAGCGGGAGAGAGAAGGGGAGAAGAGAAGATGGGAATGCTGCGTTTAGCACGTTGAAGGGGTGAGATGCAGTTTCTTAGAACAATTTTTAGGGGGGTCGATTGTAATATTCAGAAATTTAAGAGTGATTTCAAACGCCGCGCCATTGGCGATACTGAGTTCAAGGTCGTCTGAGGGAAGGGAGCGCTCCCCGCACATAGCGAGAGGTTGTGGAACTAGGCCTATATGATATTAAATGTAATTTGCCGAATTAATAATGATGCGATTCATGAAGTTAAGGGACTATTATTGAATTTGGAATTATTATAGATCGTTTATCAGTCTGAATAATGTTACGGGTGTCCCAAGGAGTTATTAGTTAGGCGGAAAATATGTCACTAGGCCTAAGCTAGCGCCTTGGAGAGACGCGACGCTGGCTGGTCCTCAGTCACGTGAAAGCGATTGGACCTACAGGACATCCCTGCGCGTCCGTCCACAGAAATAGTCACGTGGCCTAGTCACCTGTGTTGCGCTATTGCAGTATAACAAGTAAGTCTCATTCGATCTCAGACAGGGTTTAGATAGGGCAGTGATAAAGTTAACAAGAGCTAACAGTGAGTTCATTTCAGGGTTTCCGTCAGAACCCACTTGACCGCGAGTTTGACTGCGAGAAATTGGCTGCGAGAGACTGACTGCCGTTTGAGACTGCCGTTGATGATTGAGGCTTGGCGATTGTCGCCTTCGGAACGATCAGTGTAGGCTTGTCACTGGTCAGCTGGGATATCAAGGGATCTCTTGAGTGAACAAGTGCTCCCGACAATTAAAACGACAAGGGACCAGCATCAGCATTGGGTGATCAGTTCTTCCCACGTGGGTGCACAACACCACGTGTCCTCGGTCAGCTAGAAGTGTTACCTACTGGCCATAGACACCTGCTGGCGTTCTCTCTTCCTGCCCATGGACGTACAGGGTCGCACACTGGGGCCAAGAGTCAGTGGAGTTTAGAGGTACACTTTCCAAGGTGGATAAAGGCTGATTTGGGCCTTCAACTACGGGTGCCTGTTGGTTGTGCCTTAAACGACTACGGAGTGCAGGTGGAATCTGTGTGTGTGTTAGGTTAGGGAGCATGGTTCACGGGTATTGGACTAAGTAACGTCTTTATAATAGTGACAATATTTTTGTGTGTAGTTAATACTATTTTTTCAGTGAGTAATGTATGCTGTGTGCATTTAAAATTTCTTTATAGTTTCAATCTCACGTATAACCTTTGTTCCCCAGAGTAGTGTTTAAGTTAGGTTAGGAGGTGTGTATCTGTTGGGGTAACATAATTATATTGAGTGCCCTTAAGGCCTATTCATTGTAGAGTTATTAATTTCTTATTTTTTTAATACCATTTCTCAGTGCTTGATATAATTTTGTTGAGTGCCCTTAGGGCCTATTCATTGTAGAGTTATTAACTTCTCATTTTTTAATACCATTTTCTCAGTGACTGATATTATTTTGTTGAAAACCCTTAAGGCCTGCATCTGTTGGTGTAACATAATTATATTGAGTGCTCTTTAGGCCTATTCATGGTGGAATTAATAATTTCTTATTTTTATACCACTTCCGCAGTGGTGGATATAATTTTGTTGAAAGCCCTTAAGGCCTGTTTCATGTGTGCAAGCAACATTTCTTAATACTTTAAATTTATTGTTGCCTGAGTTTCTAATAATTTCAATATCATGTATAACTTCTATTCCCCAGAGTAGTGTTTTAAGTTCAAGTTAAGAGGTGCGCATATTGGTGTACCATTATTTGATTGTGTTTGTAGTGTTGGAGGGAATATAAGTGTCTAAATTTTACAGTGTGTCTCATTCATCCCAGTCACAGACGCTATCCTTCCACGGGTCACGGACAAGTAATTTTGTTTAGTAGATTTAAGTGTTCTTGTGCTGGTTCGGGATTTTTCTCAAAGGGGCGCTTCCACTGCAATTACCATCTAACAATCTTTAATAAACCCCAAGTCAAGTGAGAAATTAAAGTCCAGTAAATTCCGACCTTTTACATATATATATATATATATATATATATATATATATATATATATATATATATATATATATATATATATATATATATATATATATATATATATATATATATATATATATATATATATATATATATATATATATATATATATATATATATATATATATTTATATATATATATTTCACGCGCCCAACTAGCACGCAATCAACACCTCAACCCGCCAGGATCGAACCCACGGCCCACTAGCCCATGACTGTGACCAGGGAACGCTAACCGCTGGACCACCAGGATACTAAAAGCAGTCCTAGACTTTGTTATATTTCACACAAAGCCTGTTCAACGAGCTTATGGCGCCGTGAACCTCTAATGGGGACTACCCGTATCACGTAGGTGGTCAGAGTAACGTTTTACTAAATCCGGCTTCGATCCTGGTGGTCCAGCGGTTAGCGTTCCCCGGTCACAGTCATGGGCTAGTGGGCCGTGGGTTCGAATCCTGGCGGGTTGAGGTGTTGACTGTACATATATATATATATATATATATATATATATATATATATATATATATATGTGTGTGTGTGTGTGTCTGTGTGTGTAAGTAATAATAATAATAATAATAATTAACGGTTTATTGAAAAAGTTCTGCAGCCCGAAGGCTGAAAATACACATTGGACAAAAATGACTTATTACATGCAAAGACATGGGGTAGGTGGGTCGTTTAACAAAAGCTTTCATTACTGAAAGAAGAAGGAACATGAATTGAACAGACAAATTATTATAGTTTACAGTTAATGGCCCAGACCTGGGCTGGTCATTGAGACATCAGGTGGCGTGGTGTTCACGTGGTGTAGTAATTCGTCCTTTGGTGTTGATATGAAGGACCTCACGTGGTCATGGAGACATCGGTGGTGTGGTGTTCAAGTGGTGTAGTAACTCGTCCTCGGGTGTTGATATGAAGGATCTCACGTGGTCATGGGGACACCGTGAGGTGTGGTGTTCACGTGGTGCAGTAACTCGTCCTTGGGTGTTGATATGAAGGACGTCACATGGTCATAGGGACACCGTATGGTGTGGGATGGTGTCACAGTACCTCACTCTGCTGGGTGTTTGGTGCTGTGTTATCTCGTAGTCAGATGCATAGCCGGCCCTCTGTTGTTCCCAGGGTGGACGGATTAACACCGTCTGGTCAGAGGATGGTTCCCAGTAGTGTGTATCTCAATGGTGGGTCACGGCTCTCACTGGTACTGTCTAGTGCTGAATTCACTGATTTAACCACTGTTCATCACTGTTCAGCACTGATCCCACTTCTTTCCAAAACGAAATTGTCACTTTTGATTATATAGATATCACGGTGGTGAGGATGGGTCGGGGAGAGGGAATTCAGGAATGGGCCGCCATGGCCAAGCGGGGCCGCTGCTCAGCAGGAACAGCGCCCGTGTGTGTGTGTGTGTGTGTTTGTGTGTGTGTGATCCAATCACTGGCATCTCATTGACTGCATCATTGTCAGAGAAAGAGATCGCCGAGATGTCCTCGTCACCCTTGCCATCTGTGGCTCAGACCACTGCGACACTAATCATCGGCTCATCAGAGCCAAGCTCTCACTTCACGTCGCCCCAAAACGGCGAAGGCAGCAAGCCTTCAGAAGAGGTTTTAACACTAAGCGTCTGGAGGATCCAGTGGTAGCACATGCTTTCAGAGAGCAGCTCGAACATGGGCTGATAAACAACCCGACAACGAACAACCCAAATCCCAGTGCCGGATGGGATATTCTTGACACTGTCATAACAAAAACCTTCAGAGAGACCCTCGGCCAGATCGAAAGAATACACCAGGACTGGTTTGAAGAAAATGATCCGGAAATCAATGTACTCATCAATAATAAACGTGCTGCCTTAACTGACTGGCAGAACAACCCCCAGTCTCAGAGCAAAGCTGATACCTTCCGCAAGAAAAAAGCGGCGGCCCTGCGGGAACTTCACAATCTTACGAATGACTGGTTTAAAAATAAAGCATGTAAAACACAAAAATTTGCAAATCAGCACAAGATGCGCGAATTTTTCAATTCCACCAAAACAGTTTATGGGCCATTCACTTGTGGCGCAGCCCTCCTCCGCTCATCCGACGTTAACTCCATAATTAAAGACGATGAAGGCTGGAAAATGCACTACCATTCACTGCTCAACCGAAACACTGATGTGGTTGTCCTGACTACTCAGCAGGTCCCCCAGCATCCAGAGTTGACCCACCTCATCTATCCTCCATCCCTGGATGAGGTAGTTACTGCCATCAAAAAGATGAAAAATAACAAAGCCTCAGGGCCGAATGGAATCCCATCCGAGGTGTATAAAGTAGGAGAACCTCTGCTTACCAGCCGTCTCCACTCTCTCCTGCAGAATATATGGGAAAATGAGGGAATCCCCCAAGCTCTTAAAAACGCCTCCATCGTCAATATTTATAAGAACAAGGGAGACCCGTCAGACTGTGACAACTACCGCGGGATCTCGCTGCTGTTTGTAGCTGGCAAGATTATCGCCCGAGTCCTACTAAACAGACTTCTTCTTGAGGCGGAAAACTTCCTCCCAGAATCTCAATGTAGCTTTAGACCATCACGTGGCACCACAGACATGATCTTTGCTACCTGCCAGATACAGGGAAAGTGCAGAGAACAGCGTCGTGACCTGTACATGGCTTTCATCGACCTTTCATTGACTCAGTCAACAGGGAAGCTCTCTGGTGGACCCTCAGCCGTTTTTGCTGTCCCCAAATATTCATCGCCATTGTGAGGCAATTCCACAATGGTATGAGAGGCAGTGTCCTGCACAACGGCACCCAGTCTGAGTTCTTCCCCATCCAAACGGATGTTAAACAAGGGTGTGTACTGACACCAACTCTCTTTTCTATTTTCTTGGCTGCCTTCCTTATTCCTGCCAGTGCCAATGTAGTCGGTGGGGTGGACACCGAGTACCGGGTAAAGGTGGGTCTTTTCAATATAAGACGACTCCAGGCAAGAACAAAGGTGTCGGCAGGTTCCATTACTGAACTTCAGTATGCAGACGACCTCACTCTTGTTGCTCACACAGAACGAGACCTACAGGAGATCCTGAACACCTATGCAGATGCGTATGCACACTTCGACCTTGAGGTGAATGTACGTAAGACTCAGATTCTCTTTTAACCTGCCCCTGGTTCAGACACACCTCCACCATCCATCCATCTTAACAGTACTACCCTCTCTAATTTTACCCACTTTCGGTATCTCAGCTCCCACCTGTCCACCACCGCGGACATCGATGAAGGGATTCAGCATTGGATCAGATGTGCATCTCAAGCCTTTGGCAGATTTCGAAACCGTGTCTTCAGCTGTAGGGACTGAAATTATCTACAAAGTTACATGTATATCGAGCAGTGATCCTCCCCATCCTGCTATATGGCAGCGAGACATGGGTCACATATAGGAGGCACCTCAATGCACTTGAAAACTTTTACCAACGTAGTCTATGTTCCATCCTTCGAGTTCGCTGGGAAGACAAGAGAACAAATACCAGTATTGTTGCTGACACCAATTGTAGGAGCATCGAGGCTACCATTACCCATGAACATGTACGCTGGACTAGCCATGTTATCCGCATGGACGACAGTAGACTGCCAAAGCAGCTACTTTACAGTCACCTAACGAATAGTAAACGTAACGCTGGCGGGCAACTGAAAAGGTATAAGGATAGTCATAAGACAAACCTAAAAAAGTGACAAATCGACCCCCTCACCTGGGAGACGATTACTCCACACCGTAAAGCTTAGAGGAGCACCACACGAGAAGGTGTCAATACTTTTGAGTTAGCGAGACTGCAAACCGAGGCAGACAAGCGCCAACGCCGGAAAGACGCTACCACCCGCACTCGATGTTGCTCTCCACATGTGCAACATCTGTGAACAACTCTGCCGGTCCCGTATCGGCCTCTTTAGTCACCTCAAAACTCACCAATAAGTTGACATCCCTAATAAATCATTTATCTGTATCATAGCTGGATGATCGTCATACTCGTCTCCATGTTACAGCAAAGTAGTAGTAGTAGTAGCAGTAGTGTGTGTGCGTGTGTGCGTGCACTCACTTTTATAAGCTTATATATTGTAGATGGATATATTACCATCATAATAATTCTAGTCATATAACTTGAAAGGAAAATGTATTCCATTAGGCATGACTGCATGTCAAGGACAGTATGGATACAGCACACTTTTGTACACAAGCAGGCAGCGTGGCCGGTACTGCTCTCGACCGCGTTAACTTCCCCAAGTTATAACCTTAGTACCCATTTACAGCTGGGTGAACTGGGAGTGCCCAGAGATCGAACCACCGACCCATGGAACAGTAGGTGAGCACTGCATCTACTCGACCGCCGCACTCCTCCATGCAACTTAGATAGCATAAATCATGTGATAGAAATGGTATTCCTTCTTTCTCAACTCCCTGACACACTGAGAACTTATTAGTCGTAGACACATGCCATACATCTTAATCAAAATGTCAGCTTCTTAGTCCCATAAATCAGACTATCAGATTCAGTGGAAAGTCTTTCTTGTATGGAGTCAAAGTGAACGATTCATTAGACGTTCTTGGTGGCTCAAAAGACAAGAGGATATGAACGTGACAAACTGAAAATTTTCTTCACGTGTTAATGATGTTGTGTTGGTGGGGAGGAACGTGGGAGTTATTTAGTGACGTCGTTTTCTGCTTATCAGAGACTATTTGGCGCCTTAATACTCTGTGGTAGTATTTGAGGCGTGGGCACTCTTTATCACAGCCACCCACGTCTTCTGCCACAGCCACCCACGTCTTCTGTCACAGCCACCTACACCCTCCACCACAGCCCCCACACCCTCCACCACGGCCACCCACACCCTCCACCACGGCCACCCACACCCTCCCTCCACCACAGCCACCCACACCCTCCACCATATCCACCCACACCTCCCCACACAGCCACCCACACCCTCCACCATAGCCACCCACACCCTCCACCACAGCCACCCAAACCCTCCACCTTAGCCACCCACGTCTTCTGCCACTGCCACCCACGTCTTCTGCCACAGCCACCCACGTCTTCTGCCACAACCACCCACGTCCTTTACCACAGTTACCCACACCCTCCACCACAGCCACCCACACCCTTCACCACAGTCACCCACACTCTCCATCACAATCACCCACACTCTCCCTCCACCACAGCCACACCACACCCTTCCACCACACAGTCACCCACACCCCTCCCCTCCACCACAGCCACCCACACCCTCCATCCATCACAGCCACCCACACTCTCCACCACAGTCAACCCCACCTCCACCACAGCCACCCACACCCTCCCTTCACCACACCACCCACACCCTCCCTTCACCACAGCCACCCACACCCCTCTCACAGCCACACCACACTCTCCACCACACCCACCCACACTCTCCATCACAGCCACCCACAACCCCTTCACCACAGCCACCCACACCCCTCCCTTCACCACAGCCACCCACACCCCTTCACCACAGCCACCCACACTCCACCCTCCACCACACCCACCCACCATCCACAGCCACCCACACCCCACCACAGCCACCCACACACTCCACTCACCAGCCATCCACACCCTCCACCACAGCCATCCACACCTCCACCACAGCCATCCACACCCTCCACCACAGCCACCCTCACCCCTTCACAACAGCCACCCACACTCTCTACCACAGCCATCCACACCCTCCACCACAGCCATCCACACCCCCTCCCACAGCCACCCACACACCCTCCATCACAGCCACCCACACTCTCCACCACAGTCACCCCACCCCTCCACCACACCCTCCATCACAGCCACCCCCCCTTCACCACAGCCACCCACACTCTCCACCACAGCCACCCACACCCCCTCCACCACAGCCACCCACACCCTCCACCACAGCCCACACCCTCCACCACACCCACCCACACCCCTCCACCATAGCCACCCACACTCTCCACCACAGCCACCCACACCCTCCCTTCTGCCACAGCCACCCACACTCCCCTCACCAGTCACCCCACACCTCCCATCACAACAACCCCCCTTCACCACAGCCACCCACTCTCCACCACAGCCACCCACACCCTCCACCACAGCCACTCACACCCCTCTCACCACAGCTCCAACCACACCCTCCACCACAGCCACCCACACCCTCCATCACAGCCACCCACACCTCCACCACAGCCAGCCACACCCTCCACCACAGCCAGCCACACCCTCCACCACAGCCACCCACACCCTCCACCACAGCCAGCCACACCCTCCACCACAGCCACCCACCCTCCATCACAGCCACCACACCCTCCATCACAGCCACAGCCACACCCTCCACCACAGCCACCCACATCCTCCACCACAGCCAGCCACACCCTCCACCACAGCCACCCACACCCCTCCACCACGGCCACCCACACCCTCCCTCCACCACAGCCACCCACACCCTCCACCATCCACCACCCTCCACCACAGCCACCCACACCCTCCACCATAGCCACCCACACCCTCCACCACAGCCACCCACACCCTTCACCACAGCCACCCACACCCTCCACCATAGCCACCCACACCCACCCACATCCACCCACCATAGCCACCCACACCACCCACCATAGCCACCCACACCCTCCCTCCACCACAGCCACCCACACCCTCCACCACAGCCACCCACACCTCCACCATAGCCACCCACACCCTCCACCACAGCCACCCACTCTCCATCACAGCCAGCCACACCCTCCACCACAGCCACCCACACCCTCCATCACAGCCACCCACACCCTCCACCACAGCCAGCCACACCCTCCACCACAGCCACCACACCCCTCCACCACACCCTCCATCACAGCCACCCCTCCTTTCCACCACAGCCACCCACACTCTCCACCACAGCCACCCACACCCTCCACCATAGCCACCCACACCCTCCACCATAGCCACCCACACCCTCCAACACAGCCACCCACACCCTCCACCATAGCCACCCACACCCTCCACCACAGCCACCCACACCTCCCACCACAGCCAACCACACCCTCCACCACAGCCACCCACACCCTCCATCACAGCCACCCACACCCTCCACCACAGCCAGCCACACCCTCCACCACAGCCAGTCACACCTCCACCACAGCCAGCCACACCCTCCACCACAGCCAGCCACACCCTCCACCACAGCCACCCACACCCTCCATCACAGCCACCCACACCCTCCATCACAGCCATCCAAACCCTCCATCACAGCCATCCACACCCACCACAGCCACCCACACCCTCCACCACAGCCACCCACACCCTCAACCATAGCCACCCACACCCTCCACCACAGCCACCCACACCCTCCACCACAGCCAACCCACCACAGCACCTCCACCACAGCACCCACACCCTCCATCACAGCCATCCACACCCCCTCCATCACAGGCCACCCACACCCCCCTCTCCCACCACAGCCACCCACACCCTCCACCACAGCCACCCACACCCTCCACCACAGCCACCCACTCTACAACAGAAGGCTATTTGATGGCATTGGAATTCGCTGGAATCTCCATCACAGCCACCCACACCCTCCACCACAGCCACCCACACCCTCCACCACAGCCACCCACACCCTCCACCACAGCCACCCACTCTACAACAGAAGGCTATTTGATGGCATTGGAATTCGCTGGAATATGTTGAAAAGTTAATAGAATAGCTGGCGTGTGAGGGAGTGAGGGAGGGTGAGTTGTGCATGAGGGAGGATGTTGGAGGGTGGTGAGGGGAGCACGGAAGAGAGGAGGAGGAGGAAGAGAGAGGTCGTGTGGCGCGGTGAGGCGGAAGGTTGAAAGGAGGGGAGGTAGGTAGGAGGGACTGGAGGAAGCCGACCACAGGGATGGAGGAATAAAGGAGAATAAACACATGGCTGGGGGAAGATGGAATTACTGAGGAATATTAAAAAAAATATCCAATGAGACATAAAGAAAGTGAGAATAGTATAAGACAGAGACAAGGATAATAATCTGAGGGTTAACGACACGAGGAAAAATAACAGCTAAAAGGGACCAAAAGAAAGACATAACGTAACACAACAAAGGTCAATATTAGTTCACAAAAATGTTATTACAGTCTCCAGTTCAACGTCGAGTCTATTGAACAGGTGGAGGTGAAAAGACCACACACAGGGTGTATAGTTTACTCTGTGTGTTGACACGAGGGCACGACAATAACACAGAATCAGTGGAGCTCACAAGAGTAAGTCACACACACACAGTGGTTCAGAGAGTCCATTCCTCCCTCGGGGGGTGAGGATAAAGATTGTGTTAGATACTGGCTGGCTGGTTCAGACTCCCTTCCGGAATACATGTCCCGAGACGATCCCAGTTCAAACCCACCTGACCCTATTTTACCTGACCTGCTTTAAGCTGCTGAATCTTAAAAAAAAGTCTCTATTTTTACCTCTTAATACTATTAACCCATTAAACCATCACGTTATCTACGAGACTTTATCCATTGGCGTATTGTCAAATGGGTGTACATGTGGTGCCCGTCTCCCATGAAGCCATTTTGCCCCACGTTACAACACAGCCACCCACACTCTCTACTGCAGCCAACGGACCTCCCCCACGCCCAGATAATGGACCCAACCCCAACCAATAATAAACTTGGTACATAAGTTGATAATTGTGGTTAATTTTGGATCGCCTCGTTCAGTGCAGTAGCTGGGGAAAACTTGAAGGTCTAACAATGGAAGTTATAAATGTTCAGTATTGTATTAATAATAATAATAATAATAATAATAATAATAATAATAATAATAATAATAATAATAATAATAATAATATCATTATTATTATTATTATTATTATTAATTTTCGTGGTAGGTGGTGATATGTTAACACTAATGAATTACCCGTCACACACACCCACACACAGAGCAAGACACAGAGGGACCTCCCCCACACTCACACACACACACAGAGCAAGACACAGAGGGACCCCCCCCCACACACTCTCTCACACACACACACACACACACACACACAGCAAGACACAGAGGGACCTCCCCCACACACTCACACACACACACACACACACACACACACACACAGAGCAAGACACAGAGGGACCTCCCCCACACTCACACACACACACACACACACAGCAAGACACAGAGGAACACACACACACACACACACACACACACACACACACACACACACACACACACACACACACACACACACACACACACACACACACACACACAGAGCAAGACATGACCATTGTGGATTACACAGGCAGGAACAGTATTGTTACTTTGAATGCGACAAAGGTAAACTGGCCCCACCGATACCTCCCTTTGATAACGTTTGTGTCTGGCTCAACGCCCTGGCTGAAGGCCGCTTGGAAGTAGGGAGAATAGGGCTACCCCCTCCCCGTTCCACCCCAATTTTTCTAACTGCAAGATCAAGGGCATTTTGTAGGACTTTTTTCTTTGTCTCTTGAGAGCGAATAGGCTGGGTTTCATTTCGTGGCGGATTCCTTGTGTCGCGGTCGAATCGTAAACTGTTTCATCTTGGTGGTCGAGAAGCTGGCACGAGCCTTGTCATATACAGGGGAGGGGGGTGGGGTGCAACAGGGGAGGGAGTGTTATAAAAGAGAAATAGGGGGTTGAAAATGGTTCAGTTTGGGTAGGAGACATCAGGTGAGTGTGAGGTCCTCCGCCAGAGACAAAGTCCCCAACATGAATGGCGTTGTAACAAAGGACAATACGACTGAAGCTTCAATATTGACGAGGGTAGGAAGGTGTGAGGGAAGAGAGGGAGGCGAGATGAAGGGAGAAAGGAAGGGAAGGTGAAGGAAGAGAGGAAGGAAAGGAGGGAAGAAATTTGAAGAAAGGGAAAGGTGAAGGGGGTGTGAAGGAGGGGAGGGAGATAAGGCAAGGAAGGAATAGAGACGGAGGGAGGGTTGGAGAGAGGGTAGTAAAGGGGAGATTATGAAGAGAAGTGAAGGTTTGAGGGGGGGGGGGAGATAAGGAGAGGGAAGTTAGGAAGAAATAAGCAAAAGTGCGAAAAGAAGAAGGAAAAGGCGAATAAAAGAAGAAAGAGGAGATGAGGAAAGAAAGGTAAGGCTAGAAGGAGTAAATTCGTGTATCTAAAATCTATTCATGATTACAGAAGTCTTCCCCTTTTATACGGAACATTTTAAGGCGGGAGTAACAATAGAAACACAAGATGGATTTTTCTTTCCAAGTCTTCCACATTTTTTCCCCCAAAGTTCAGCTGTGTCGTAAAATAATTTCTCTCTAATACATATTTTACGTAACAACCTTTCCACTTCTCCTTTAATGTTACTGAGAATTTTTTCTACTTTATTAAGTAAGGCCAAGGGAATTGACATAGTCTTTCTCCACACAGTTCTGTACCCACAAATAGCCCTTATAATTCTTAGACATAAGTGCTAAAACAGTGCGCGCTTCTTATGTTACAAGACATTATTGATTCCGGACAAAAGTTTGCTTTGTTCGGTCTGTTCTGGAAAAAAAAAAATATACTGGGAATATTTTACTCCGGCGAAAACTGATGTGTGTCCTTCTGAGGATTATAATGGATTAACGAAATGCGAAGTCCTTTATATATATAACTGTCTGGTGACTGTGCTTTAGCGTGGTTGTTGTTGTCTGTTGTGGGAACTTTGTAGGCCAAGGTCTTACAGCCTGTGTACATGACATCTTCGTAATGCCTTCTACACTTGTCTACCAACGATAACAAGAGAGAGAAAACGAGTCAGTAACAAGAGAAGACAATACGCAGCAGCTAATACTGTAACAATGACAGGGAAAGTAGTTGAATAAGGGAGGGTGAACGAAGGCACCTGTAATCAACCTCGTTATATCGCCTTGAGATGGATTCTTGAAGGCTTCTTTATCGGTTCTCAGTTACATCTATTTTGTTATTAATACATAAGCAAATGACGTGTCAGACAACGATCGTATTTTCCCATTTAGTGGCTGTTATTCTTCTCTGTCTCTCTTCCTATTGACCTCATTTTCGCTTTTGTTATTGACGTTTATACTTCATTTTCTGTTGTTATTGACTATTATTAATTACATATTTTCCGTCTTCTCTGTTATTATTGATTGTTATTCTTCGCCTTCTTTCTCTCTCTCTCTATTTCTCTCTCTCTCTCTTTCTCTCTCTCTCTCTTTCTCTCTCTTGTTATCGACTGTTATGCTTCCTCTTCTCTCCTTATCCTGATACGCACGTCATGATCGTCTTCATCATCTCCCTCGCCTCTGATATACGGCCATCTCCTCTCTGTCAAGCGTCGTCTCCTTCATTCAGGCGTCGTGCTAAAATTATTTTATGGTCGCAGTATGCAGTTTGGCTTCAGCTGGCACGGGTTATCGCGCAGGAGGGGAGACAGGCTTCATCAACCTCGTAGTCAGGGGGAGAGGGGAGACAGGCTTCATCAACCTCGTAGTCAGGGGGAGAGGGGAGGCTGGCTTCATCATCCTCGTAGTCAGGGAAAGAGGGAGGCTTCATCAACCTCGTAGTTAGGGAGAGAGGGGAGACAGGCTTCATCAACCTCCTGGTTAGGGAGAGAGGGGAGAGAAGCTTCATCAACCTCCTAGTTAGGGAGAGAGGGGAAGGGAGGGAGGCTTCATCAACCTCGTAGTCAGGGAGAGAGGGGAAGGGAGGGAGTTTTCATCAACCTCGTAGTTAGGGAGAGAGGGGCGACAGGCTTTATCAACCTCCTAGTTAGGGAGAGAGGGGAGAGAAGCTTCATCAACCTCTTAGTTAGGAGAGAGAGGGGAAGGGAGGAGGAGTCATCATCAACCTCCTAGTTAGGGAGAGAGAGAGGGAGGGGCTTCATCCTTCGTAGTCAGGAGAGAGGGGAGGAGGGAGGCTTCAACCTCTAGTTAGGGAGATAGGGAAGGGAGGAGGGCTTCATCAACCTCGTAGTCAGGGAGAAGGAAGGGAGGAGGAAGGCTTCATCAACCTCCTAGTTAGGGAGAGAGAGGGAGGAGGCTTCATCAACCTCGTAGTTAGGGAGAGAGGGGGAGGGAGGGAGGGTTCATCAACTTCGTAGTCAGGAGAGAGGGAGGGAGGAGGCTTCATCAACCTCGTAGTCAGGGGAGAAGGAAGGAGGAAGGCTTCATCAACCTCCTAGTTAGGGAGAGAGGGGAGGAGGGCTTCATCAACCTCGTATAGGGAGAGAGGGAGTGAGCTATCAGCTTCGTAGTCAGGGAGAGAGGAGGAGGCTTCATAAACCTCGTAGTCAGGGACTTTCATAAGAGAGGGAGACAGGCTCATCAACCTCAAGGGGGAGGGAGGGAGGCCATCAACCTGTAGTCAGGAGGAGAGGGGAGTGAGGCTTCATCAACCTCGTAGTCAGGAGAGAGGGAGGAGGAGGCTTCATCAACCTCGTAGTCAGGGAGAGGGAGGAGGTCATCAACCTCGTAGTCAGGAGGAGAGGAGTGAGGTGAGCTTCATCAACCTCAGTAGTCAGGGGAGGGGGGAGGCTTCATCAGCCTCGTAGTCAGGGAGGGAGGGAGGAGAGTGAGCTTCATCAACCTCGTAGTCAGGGGAGGGAGGGTGAGGGCCTCGTAGTCAGGGAGCTTCATCAACCTCACAGTCAGGGGAGAGGGAGGAGGGGAGAGGGAGGAGGCAGGTTTCATCAACCTCGTAGTCAGGAGGAGAGGAGGTGAGGCTTCATCAACCTCGTAGTCAGGGGAGAGGAGGGAGGGAGGCTTCATCAACCTCGTAGTCAGGTGGAGGGAGAGTGAGGGGGGAGGGGAGGAGGCAGGCTTCATCAGCCTCGTAGTCAGGGGAGAGGAGGAGAGTGAGGCTTCATCAGCCTCACAGTCAGGGGAGGGAGGAGGCTTCATCAACCTGCTCTTCATCAACCTCGTAGTCAGGGGGGAGGAGGGAGTGGCTTCATCAACCTCGTAGTCAGGGGGGGAGGGAGTGAGGAACCCTGTAGTCAGGGGAGAGGAGGAGGCTTCAACCTCGTAGTCAGAGGAGGGTGAGCTTCATCCCTGTAGTCAGGGGAGAGAGGGAGGTGGCTTCATCAACCCGTAGTCAGGGGAGAGGGGAGGTGAGGCTTCATCAACCTCGTAGTCAGGGAGGAGAGGGAGGAGGCTTCATCAACCTCATCAATCAAGGAGGGAGAGGGAGGGAGGCTTCATCAACCTCGTAGTCAGGGGGAGAGGGGAGGGAGGGAGGCTTCATCAACCTCGTAGTCAGGGGGGGAGGGAAGGGAAGCAGACTCGATATTTCCCCTTCCACGCCGGGTAAGGTTCAACAGCCCAGGTTCGTCACAGAGTATCCTTCACATTTATCACATTGTTGACCATGGTATAAAAACGGACTCGGAATTGAAAAAAAGAAAGAAAAAAGATCCTTCAAGTCCTCACATACGAGTCTTGGTTGAAAAGGCGACCATGTAATTTCTCGAATTTTGTTCCATTTTGAATTGTATACGATCATTTTTTTCTTGAGTAGATCATTGTACGTGTTTCACCCCCATTGTGAATCATATTAGAGGAAACTCTCTCTCTCCCTCTCGTCTTGGGCTTTTCCTCGTTGAGTTTTATGTATTAGAAGGAGAGCGAACATTCTCCAGCGATGACGTCATTTCTCATTGAAAGCCTAGCGGGGGTACACGTCATGTCCAGGGCCTGAGAGGACTTGTGTTCCGGTTACATTTTTATCTCCATTTAGCGGCTTATTGAATGTCCTTCCTTCCTTCCTTCCTTACTTCCTTCCTTCCTTCTTTCCTTCCTTCCTTCCTTCTTTCTTTCCTTCCTTCCTTCCTTCCTTCCTTCCTTCCTTCCTTCCTTCCTTCCTTCCTCCCTGATTGATTAGCTGACTTAATAATTGACTAATTGACTGACTAAACGACATACTGACTGAGTGATTAACTAACTCAGTGGTTCTCAACCTGGGGGCCATGGCCCCCAACGGAGCCACGGCAAGAATTTAGGGGAGCCACGGCGAGCTGTTATAAATTGTACGTTTCCAAATAATGTTGGGAATCTGAATTAAACAAAACTTGTATTACTTATTTTGACTTGGCAGAAGAGAATTTTCATTTTTTTTGTCATTTTGTTTAATCATAACGACAATACAATTTTAATATTTACATACTCTGGTGCTAATTTATTTTTTATTTTTTACGGATTATTTAAGATTTCACAGGTTCAGTCCCTGTCTGTGTGACAGGCGCTGGACCGAGCTGCTGAACTGACTTGTTCAGTACGTGTCCGTGTGTCCTCCCTTTGCAAGTGGTGATAGGACCGAATGATCTCAGTCTGGCCTGGGATACCATCACGAAAACAGTGGAGTGTATTGCCTCTGAACCATATATTGTGTTTGAGCTTGACTCAAGCATAATATACTCCGTAATTGGTGTTACTTATTTTGTTTCATAATTAATGTGGTCGCTGCTTTACGTGGGTGAAATATTTGTACACTTCCTTTATTAATAATTTCCATATTTATTGGTGCCATTGTTGTTCATACTCATTCTTTACTTATATAATCCTACCATTTTTAGTGCTAAATTGGTATGACTCACTATTCTTCTCATTCTTCCAAGTTGGGCAGTACTTGTCAAAGGAGGCGTGTTCTTGCTTACAGGAAGTACACTTCAGCTTGCTAGCTTGAGTGTGAATGTTTACCTGTGTGCATGTTTGTGTATGACTGTATGTGCTTTATGTGTGAGAGCATGGGCGTGTTATGTATGTGAATGTGTGTGTGTTTGCCATTCTAACTCTTGTCCTATTTATCTGTCCTTCTTTATCATTCTTTAGTCTTTATCACTTGTCTTTGTCTGTTCTGGGAGAAAAATGAAGGAGGCCACGAGGATGTTGAAAATTCCTCAAGGGGGGAATGGAGTGAAAAAGGTTGAGAATCACTGAACTAACTGAATGACTGACTGACTGCCTTGCTGACTGACTGACTGATTTACCGACATACTGACTGAGTGATAATTTGACTTAATGAATGACTGCCTTGCTGACTGTCTGACAGATTAACTGACTTGCTTATTAACTGACTGACTGACACTTATCGGTCCCAAATGCAGGTATGAATGAAATGTGTATATAGAAACAAGCGAAAGGATGCAAGTAGTGGAAATACAATAGTGAGGTACCGTAATATTTATTTAGTTTTTGTTATGAAATCTTTTGTTGACAAGATGGGTGAGGGAAGGGAAGTGGTGAATTTGTCGTCGTAATTATATATAGATAAACAGTCATGGTTTGGGTAAGACTACTGAGGTTATCTCTATATATGTGTTTGTATGTCCGTCGTATATACAAACAATAAAAACATCATCAACAAGGTATATAGTAAATCACGGTGAGTTAATCCGAAAAATTTACTTTGGTGTTATAAATTTGTCGTGAAAGTTCAAAGATCAATATGCAACTTTTGGTGGAGCTCAGTAAATTTTCCTCGACGAATTTATCTTAAAATCTATCTCACTAAGACACGTAAAAAATGCTATAGAAAGAGGTCATGACGTCACCACGAACGCGCTCTGGATATAGTCCGGATGCAACAACTCGCTCCCGGACTGTTTGTAAATATGTTTGACAGATACCGAGCTGACCCGCTTTTGTGTAAACTGAATCAACACGACGATAACAGGCCAGGTTATACCATACTCAATATCAGGGCATAGTCACTACAGTATACCAGTCACCTTTGTCGTAATGGTATAAAAGTGTTTTAGATGTGATTAGTGGTAAGGGTGTTTAGCGAGACACATGTGTTTAATGATGACTCACTTCTCTCTCTTCTCTCTCCCTTTCCCCCCTTTCTCCTTTCATTTTCCGCCTCTCTCCCTTTTCCCCTTTCTCCCTTTATTCTCCGCCTCTCTCCTTCTCTTCACACTCCCAAACATTCTCCAAAAATTTTCATCACCTCTCTCGCTCTCACACACTTATATATTCTCCCTGCACACACACAGTCACATATTTACACATACTTTTGCATTCTCCTCACACCTCCCTACTATCACTGCTCACGTCCCTCACAACATGGACCTTCCTCACCACCGCGTCCCTCACAACATGGAACTTCCTCACCACCGCGTCCCTCCCTCAACCTGGAACTTCCTCACCACCGCGTCCCTCTCAACATGGAACTCTCACCACCGCGTCCCTCACAACATGGAACTTCACTACCGCGTCCTCTCAACATGGAACTCTCACCACCTCGTCCTCTCAACATGGAACTTCCTCACTACCTCGTCCCTCCTCAACATGGAACTTCCTCACTACCTCGTCCCTCTCAACATGGAACTTCCTCACTACAACATGGAACTTCCTCACCACCGCGTCCCTCACAACATGGAACTTCCTCACTACCGCGTCCCTCTCAACATGGAACTTCCTCACTACCTCGTCCCTCTCAACATGGAACTTCCTCACCACCGCGTCCCTCACAACATGGAGCTGCCTCACTACCTCGTCCCTCTCAACATGGAGCTGCCTCACTACCTCGTCCCTCACAACATGGAGCTGCCTCACTACCTCGTCCCTCACAGCACCGTTTACTACCCACTGATGAATTGTTATAGACTATGTAATTTTACCTTCAACGGGTTTGGGGTTAACTCCACCAGTCGCCACCAGATGTCTCTAGAAATATAAACAGACGTGTTGTATTGACATGACAGACTCTTTCTAGACGTCACCTGGGTAGAACTAGATCTGGCTGACACTTTGGGATTTATTGTACATTTTTGTGTCATTCCTTTATATTTATAATAATAATAATTCTTACTGGTGCCGTGTTGACAATGATACCCTGAAAGTGCTACAGTAAAGGGCGATTCTCTTATGTAAAAATGACAGCAGACATCTTAGTTTTGGTGAGTAAAAGTCATCCGCTATCATAGACATTCTCTCCTTTGTGTTCTTCTGATTTAGCGAGTGGATATTGATGTCTTAATTTGTGTTATATTTATAGGAAGTAATAATCTTGCGTTTATTTTAAGATTAAGTATAATTAAAAAAATACGAAGCAGTTAAAACTCTCGAGTGATGTGAGAAACAAGGAAATTAAGTTCATTTTTATTGCCCGTTGCTTTTATTTGTGAACACATTGCATATGGAGGGCAGTCAGTTCTCACTACTCTAATACAAAAGTTACAGCAATACAGAAGTTAATGAGAGTTTGGTAATTACAGGTGGGAGAGGGCTTACCGCTACCTCTCTTTAGTGTTCCTCAGCTGGCCGTGACACTTAATAATCTAGAGCAGCCTCGCAAACCTAATGAGTGTCCCTGTGCACTCCGAGATAGAGGGAGGGAGAGAGGCAGGGAGGGAGAGAGGGAGGGAGGGAGGGAGAGAAGGTAGGGAGGAGGAAAAGGTAGGAAACGGATGGAGGAGGTGAAGGGGGTGAGGGGGGGGGGGGGGGAGGGAGAAATGGTTGGTAGGAGGAAAAGGGAGAAAACAGCGGGAGAAGAGCGGAAAGTAGAAAAAGGAGGAAAGAAAAGATACGAAATGGAGAGAGGGTAAGAGAAGTGGTGATGAGGAGGATGGGAGAAGAAAGAAGAAGAAGGGGAAAAGGTGAAACGAGAGGGAGACAAAAGGTACAAAGGGAGAAGAGGGAAGGTTTGGGGAGGGGAGTGGAAGGGAGAGGTAAAAGAAAGGAGAGGAATTAGAGAGGAAAGAACGAAGTGGAATGAAAGGCAAAATGACAGATAGAATTAATGAACACCGGTAGGAGAAGAGAGAGAGAGAGAGAGAGAGAGAGAGAGTGAGAGAGAGAGATAATGATGATGGAGGTATCGGGGTCACTAGAGCAGACTAAATAAAACTACTTTATTACATCAAGGTATGTTTATCTTCATTTGTGTGTGTTTTTGTGTACGCATATACAGAGTGTGTGTGTGTGTGTGTGTGTGTGTGTGTGTGTGTGTGTGTGTGTGTGTGTGTGTGTGCAAGAAGAGGAAGAGAAAAACACCCTGAAAGAAAAGTTACAAAGAGCTAAATTGCCTCATAAGCTGACCAATCACAGGCAACCTGATCGTGTTGACAAGGCTAAGTTCCCTGTGGTAGAGTTTCTCAAAGTCAAGCTCAGTTCTGATTGGTTACCGCTGGTCCAGATAAACCCCTGGTTTCATTCAAATAATAGTAGGGAGGAGGAAGGAGCGTGTGGGGGGAGGACGATATGGGGGATAAGGGGAGGGGGCGGGAGAGATGATTGCTGGGGGGATAGGTGTAGGAGGAGAAGGGTGTCCTGGTAGGTAGGTGTAGAGGGGAGGTGAATGAGGGAGGGGAGGAGAGTGGAGGCGTGTGAGGGAGGTGAATGAGGGAGGGGAGGAGGGAGGGGAGGGAGGGGAGGTGAATGAGGGAGGGGAGGGAGGTGAGTGTAGTAGGGAGGGAGGTGAATGAGGGGAGGGGAGGAGGTGAGGTGGGGAGGGAGGGAGGAACAGGGAGGGAGGTAGGGTGAGTGTGGGGAGGAGGAGGTGAATGAGGAGGAGGTAGGTAGTGTGGGAGGGAGGAGGTGTGAGGAGGGTGCAGGAGGAAGTTAGTCTGGGGGGGCAGGTAAGGGGGATCCTTGAATGTTATGATTACGTCCTTTCTCACACAATACCTGGCTCTTGGAGAACGATAACACAGGTAAGTGGTTATCACAATCATTTTTATAGGACAATGATTCTTATAAAAGTCAATAGGTGTAGGTAGTAGGTGTGTGTGTGTGTGTGTAAATATCGGTTATAGCTTGTACTAGCCTTAGAAATTAGTGTCACGTTAACTTTAAAATTACTGAACTTAAATTATACAGAAATTCATCTGTACAAACAGTACGTGTTTAACTTGGTATGGCAAGATATGAACTTTCTGTCACGCACACACACACACACACACACACACACACACACACACACACACACACACACACACGCACACACACACACACACACACACACACACACACACACACACACACACACACACACACACACACACACACACACACACACACACACACACACACACACACACACACACACACACACACACACACACACACACACACACACACACACTCACTTCCTCCTGGCTTACGGCCTCCCCTCTCAGTGTTCAACCATTTGGAATTGCCAACAAACTCCTGAAATTTTAATCCAAACGCTCCACAACCCCAATTGACCTCCCAATCAAAATTTACAAGGAATTTGCAGTCGAACTTGCTACCCCCCTCTGTTCCATTATTAATGCATCCCTCAGACAAAGCAAATGCCCTAATGAATGGAAAACCGCATTTGTCACCCCTATCCCCAAGGTCCCCACCCCACAGTTTCCTAACGACCTCAGGCCAGTTGCCATTACCCCCATACCCAGTCTACTCTGCTTAGTTAGTTTCCTGGATTTCCTGCACAAAAACCTGCAGAAACGTAAGACATCAGTGGCCGTTGCCCTTGTTGACTTCAAGAAGGCTTTTGACCTTGTTGATCACTGCACTGTTATCAACAAAGCCATTGCACTAGGTCTGCCCACCAACCTGGTATCATGGGCCACCGATTTCCTGAGTGAGCGTTGTCAGGCAGTGAGGTACCATGGTTCTGTCTCCACATTCCAACACCTCACCTGCGGTGTTCCCCAGGGGACCAGGATGGGACCACTGTGCTTCCTAATCCTGATCAACGACGCTCTGTCGGACATTCCTCACAGGTGGAAGTACGTGGATGACTGCACTGTGGGGGTTACAGTGGACAACACCTCACCGAACTACTCATCGATACAAGGCACCCTGGACAGGCTAGAGGCATGGACTACGGAGAACAAGGTCACCATCAACCACACCAATACCATAGCCATGCACATCAATACTACCACCACTCCAGTGCAAGCTCCAGCAGTCACAGTGGGTGCCCATCCTCTCCAGCCAGTGCAGTCTGCCAAACTCCTGGGTGTTACCATAGACCACAAACGGGACTGGAAGGCCCATGTAAACAACACAGTCAAGGCAGCCTCGTACCTACTCTACATGCTACAACGACTCTGGTCACTTGGGGCACCCACGCCAGAGCTGAGGACGATCTCCAACTCTACCCAACAACGTCAGCTAGAGAAGGTACAGAAAAGGGCCTGCAGAATCATGCTCGGCGCAGACTACTCCGGCTACAACAACGTTCTCTCAACCCTTGAAATGCCATCCCTCAGTGATCTCCACCACCAAGCACTAGCAAGGTTTGGCAGTGGACTACCGCACCATCCTAGTCATCGCCACCTCCTGCCACCGACAGTCCCCCGCCCACCTCGCGCAGTCTGCCACTACAACAAAATTCAGCCCATAGGAGCCCGCACTGATAGATATAAGAATAGCACCATCCCATCTATTGTTAAAATAATAAACAACTCCTGATTTATGTACTGTACAGCCTTGTAAATGTATTGAATGCATATCATTATGTCTAAATCACATGTAAGTTTGTATATTTTCAGCCACCGGCTGCAACTCTATTAATAAACCGTTTATTATTATTATTATTATTATTATTATTATTATTATTATTATTACACACACACACACACACACACACACACACTCTTTAAAAAACCCTAATATGCCCCACTTAACCACTTGAGAAGAAGAGCTAAAATTTCTCCTGGTAATCACTGAGGCCCTTGAGTATGATGATTGATCCTCTTCAAGGAGATACTTGACCTAAGCCCTTAAATTCTTTGACTAACTCCTATATGGTGTTATGGGTTTATCCCTTTATGCCTGCCTCTTTGTCTTTCACTAACACTTAATTTCACCCTTGTACAGTATGAACATCAGACACCAGCAAGACGTAGCCATGGCAAGCCTCAATATATAATCCTACATTTAAGAGTGTTCAGTACTCATATTTCTTTATCATGATTTATATTTCAGAATGTTGTGATGTTAGTGCCCCTATCACTTGTCCTATTAATACACAAGGAATGTTTATGAAGCCTAAGAAAAAACGATCACTTCACCAAACATTAGCAGCTTCCACTGTGTTCTAAGCTGCTGTCATACTGGTAAGCTTTTTCCAGATGTTTGAAGAATGTGACACCTGAAATATTTTACTCTACTGTGGAGTGTTCTTGGGTAATCACGGAACTTGAAACATAAGGGTGTTCAAAATGCCTCCTAGAAGCCTATCTGCCATTGAGTAGAACTGACACTGTGCCAGTTCATAAAAACTCCTCCTAAATATCCCCTCTCGTTTTATGTCTCACCCCCCCCCCCCTCAACCACTCTTCTTCTTCCTCTCCAGTCATGGGTTCGATTCCTGGCCAGAGTGGAGGATTGGCTTCCTTTCTTGGACATTAATCCTGGTCACCCATCAAATGAATACACTCGGCCAGGTGTGCTTGCCTATGGCTCCTCAGTGTAATTTATATATATATATATATATATATATATATATATATATATATATATATATATATATATATATATATATATATATATATATATATGGGTCAAGCTCTGCGTTATAATTGAGAGAGAGAAACACCTACGTCACCCACACCCCGTCACCATCAAACAATACCTCTCGTGTGACTCTCAAGACAGACACCTCCAGGCACTCCTGTGCTGCTCCTCACCTTCTCCAGGAGACGACGGCGAAGGTGGGGTGGGGTGGGAGGGTGGGGGGTGACCCACCAGCAGGGGATAAAGACCCAAGTCCGAAACACAAAGAACCAGGCCGTCAGTCTCAGAATTTATCGGTCTGGAATAAAGACTCTGAAGGGAAGTCGGAAACTCATTTTTTCTCTTTAGTATTCAGTTCAAACGCACGGTCCCTCGACATCCCCAGAAGACAGCGATTTACGAATATGAATGTGTTGCCTGCCAGCCTCCTCGACCCGCCTCACCCCGCCCACCCCTCACCTCTCATCCCTCACCCACTTCTCTCCGTCTCCGGGGTCGGGAGTTTTTGGTCGGGTCACAGCGGCTTCGCATCTTGGGGGTAATCATGCTTGATCATAGCAGGTGCTGGTTATAGGATAGTGACGTTAAGTCACAACAGGTACGGGTTATCTTGTGACCTGTACCTGTTGTGAGTTACAAGTCCTGCAGGAATCGGTCTAGGATAAAAGTAGGTCACAGGTTTTTCTGGGTAATCAGGCCAGGTCATAGCAGGGGAGGTCACAGCAAGGGCACATGGGAGGTTCGTAGTGAACTACAGTGTAGGGCACAGAGGGACACAGTGAGATACAGGGAGATACAGCGGGACATAGAGGGACACAGCGAGATGCAGGGATTCACAGGGAGGTACAGCGGGACACATGGAGACACAAAGAGACACAGCGGGACACATGGAAACACAGCGGGATGCAGGGAGACACAGCAGAACACAGGGACATACAGCGGGACACAGGGGACATAGGGAGACACAACGGGACACAGGGGGACATAGGGAGACACAGCGGGACACAGCAGCATGATACATGGAGATACAGAGGACATGCAGTGACACAGGGCATACTGTATACATGTGGAGATCAAGGGAGACACACAGCGGGGACATGAGACACAGTGGGACACATGGAGACTTAAGGAGACACAGTGACACATGGAGACACAAGGGACACAGACACAGCACACATGGAGACACAGCAGGACACATGGAGACTTAAGGAGACACAGGGACACATGGAGACAGCGGGGACACAAGGAGACACAGTGACACATGCTGGAGACACAGCAGGACACATGTGTGGGAGACTTAAGGAGACACAGTGGGACACATGGAGACACAGCGGACACTCTTAGGGAGACAGGAGACTTAAGGAGACACAGCAATGCACATAGAGATACAGGGGGCATAAGGAGACACAGCGGGACACGGGGAGACACAGCGGGACACGGGGAGACACAGCGGGACACGGGGAGACACAGCGGGACACGGGGAGACACAGCGGGACACAGAGACACAGGGGACGCAGGGACACAACAGGACACAGGGAACATAACAAGGCACATTGGGATACAGAGGGCATAGGAAGACACAGAGGGACACAGAGATACGGGGAAACACACCTGGGCACCGGGGGATACAGGGAGACACAGGGGGAGACACAAAGCCCTGGGACAATCGGGACCCGGGTAAATTGGCTGGTAATTATTTGTATCAATAAATAAGGAGCCGCTGGTATCGATCGCTGGTGTACCTGCTACCTAGACACTCCCCCTTTACTACACCCCTACCACCTTCCCCTTAACACCACCCCATCCCACCCCTTAATCTAACTCTAGCCCATCCGTAACCTTCCCCCTTTACTTCACCCCCTACTACCTTCCCCATAACACCACCCCGTCCCACCCCTTAATCCAACTCTAACCCATCCATAACCCTCCCCTTTTTCTTCACCCCTACGACCTTCCCCATAACACCACCCCGTCCCACCCCTTAATCCAACTCTAGCCCATCCATAACCCTCCCCCTTTACTTCACCCCTTAACCTTAACACCACCCCATCCTACCCCTTAATTCCACACCATCTCAACCATAACCCTTCCGCCTTCACCGCACTCACCCCTACCATTCCCTTAACCCCTCCTTAGTCCACCTTGTCCCTCCTTCACCTCGTCTCTCCTTCACCTCGTCTCTCCTTCACCTCGTTCTCTCCTGCACCCCACCCCTGAACCTTCTTAATGAGCCGAGGATAGTTGTCACGATTTAAGTACCGGGTGAAGGTGTGTCTGTGTGTGTGTGTGTGTGTGTGTGTGAGAGAGAGAGAGAGAGAGAGAGAGAGGGGAAGCAAGTGTGTATGGGAGAACGGAGTCTTGAAAGTGTGTTCAAGTTGGTTTGTACATTTATCCGTAAGTTTATAATTTGTTGGAAGCTTCAGTAAAAGAAAACGAATTTATAAGTACATATGTGAAAGGAAGCTATAAGTCAATTTCAAGTTGTTTTAGATTATTTATTTTTTTGTCTGTGTTTTCCATTTTTCGCGCCAATTTCTGTGTTTTAGTTCTGGTTTGTATTTGAGCGTTATAAACCTTTATTACCATTCATCAAAATGCCTTAACGAATAAAATGTAAAGAAAAATTCGTTCACGTTGAGGGATTAGTTTCTCTGCCTCGTGAGATCAACCTTTGTACCACCTGTAAAGAATATTTGGCGAGTTCCAGAATGAGGATAAAAATACTCATACTACCAAGACTACTACTACTACTACTACTACTACTACTACTACTACTACTACTACTACTACTGCTACTACTACTACTACTACTACTAATAATAATAATAATAATAATAATAATAATAATGAAAAAAAGGGGCGTTTACATTATCCTGTATATAATATTTTTATAGCCCACTGTATCTAAACTTTTTCTCGTACTCAGTTCCTCGTGTGTACCTAAACTTCCTTTTGCATTTAAACGCTTCGGTCCTTCTATTTTCCATCTAATATCTTCTTTACCTGTACCTTTCCTTACATCTGAACATCCGTCTTCACTATATCATCACCTATATTCAAGTATTCCTTTATATTTGGTACATGATCTGAACTTCAATCCTTCCTTACGCTTAAACTATCCCTAAAACAAAGCTTTACCGTGTTAAGAAGCCATCCCTTAGTTTGTGTCCAGCCCGGGAGGTCGGTGGGAGGCGAGCATTGTTCGCTTAGCATAACAACACGGGGGATATGAGAAAACCTTGAGCACAATAGATATGAAGTTTGCAGAGAGCCAACCTTCCCTGTTTACCCTCCTTCCGGGCCAGCAGGATTGTATACACACGCGCCCCTTCCTGATACTCCTGCTGGTGGTGGGTGGGTGGTTGTGAGGATCGTAGGACTCCTGTGGGGATGCCTGAGGGCACTGTGGGGTGGGTTTGTATACACGCACAAGGGCTTCTTCTAACTTCTGCTGGTGAGTGTTATGACGTTTGTAAGACTTCTGGGGCAGGGGGAGATAGTCAGAGGTGAGGTGAAGGGGGTCGCGGTAGATGATGGATTTCTCGGCGTTGTGGGAGTGAATTTTGACACAAGAACTAAAGGACTCAGTGAGTGAGGAGTGTTTGGAAAAATGGACCAGGGTTCAGTTGTTTATAGTTTGCGCTGTTTCTTTTACATATGTTTATCAATTCACTTCCAGTTTTTAATATAATTATTAACAAGATTAATGCTTTGACACTAAAAGTAAGCAGAAACCACATGGAGCCACTTCCTGGATCGCAATTGAATTAATTTTTGTAAAAGTTCAAAAAGAGATTATTGACATATTGGTGAAGTGGCAGTAGAAAACGGCGCGAAAATTGAAACTGAACTTATGCCTTTTCCTTCCGTGAGTGAACAGCGAAAAAGGAGACAGAATTTAGTGGGATCCGTAGTGGGGCTTTTAGATCTCAGATTTAAGGCAAAGGCGGCGCCGCTCTTAACCACATATGCAATAGTTACTTTTATCTGTCAACTACCATTTTCTCATCGCTCTTTGGCTTACCTTTTACAACCTCGAGGGTTTGAGTGGGCAGAGCTGCTTCCTCTACCTCGTGTTATTTCCTACTTAAGATAAATTTACATGAGTAGTCTAGAAGGTTATACCCAGAAATAATTTACCTATAATATGGAAGCCAATATACACGAAGGATTTTATCTCTGTAGTCTGGAGAGATGAGATCCAGGAAGAAGGCTATAATGCATAAGTAATCACTGACAGTAACTAGACTTGGAGGCCGACAAGAAACCGGTGTAGAATGAGAGGCCGGCAAGATGCTGCTCTAGACTGGGAGGCCGACAAAAAAACTGGTGTAGACTGGGAGGCCGGCAAGAGGATGGTGTAGACTGAGAAGCCGGCAAGAGGAGGGTGTAGACTGAGAATCCGGCAAGAGGAGGGTGTAGACTGAGAGGTCGACAAGAGGCTGGTGAAGACTGAGAGGCCGGCAAGATGTTGCTGTAGACTGAGAGGCCGGCAAAAGGCTGGTGTAGACTGAGAGGCCAGCAGGGGACTGGTGTAGACTGAGAAGCCAACAGGGGACTGGTGTAAACTGAGAGGCCGGAAGAGGCTGGTGTAGACTGAGAGGCCGGCAAGGGGATGGTGTAGACTGAGAAGCCAGCAGGGGGCTGGTGTAGACTGAGAGGCCGGCAAGATGCTGCTGTAGACTGGGAGGCCGGCAAAATAGCTGGTGTTGACTGGGAGGCCGGCAAGAGGATGGTGTAAACTGAGAAGCCGGCAAGAGGAGGGTGTAGACTGAGAGGTCGACAAGAGGCTGGTGAAGACTGAGAGGCCGGCAAGATGTTGCTGTAGACTGAGAGGCCAGCAAAAGCCTGGTGTAGGCTGAGAGGCCAACAGGGGACTGGTGTAGACTGAGAAGCCAACAGGGGACTGGTGTAAACTGAGAGGCCGGAAGAGGCTGGTGTAGACTGAGAGGCCGGCATAAGCTGGTGAAACACGGAAGAACTTGTAAGGCGTCACCGTCCAGGAAAACATTACTAGTGACTCAGGGATGATTGAAGGCAAGTGTGTCATAATAAAAAAAAAACAAAAAAAAAAAAACACAAGGGGCAACTTATAACTTTCTTTTTTATATCTCCTTTAGTCTTGTTTATATCTTTCTTTCTTCCTTTGTCTCGTATGCTTATCTCATCCTCTATTTTCATTTGTTTTATGTAATTTTAGCCCTTAAATCTCTCTGTCGACTTACCCACTTATGAAAGATCATATTTTAGTACCATCGTGTTTCTTGGGCTTCTTTCCTCCTACGTTCTTCTTCTTCTTCTTCTTATTCCGCACCCTACCTACCTAACCGTCCACCTCACCTACCCACCTCCCTCCCCGTACCCCTATATAACACCTGCATAGGACAATTAGATTAACGCGACAAGTGGGAGACAGAATCAGTAAAGTGTACCAAAGAATCGTAATCAAATCGTTTCTAGTGATGAAGGTGTTTTTCACGGGTTAGTGTGCAGTGTACCGCGCCTATGGGTTCGCTCACAACAAACCATCTAATCATTATGGTAATTTTACGGATTCATTTATTACGAGTCATCTCCCGGCTAATTTATTATGAGGGATTATTTATGACGATTTGTCTTTTGTATTGCATGAGTCAAGGGGACATTTAAAGCGAACCATTTACTGCCATGGTAATTATAGTCTCATTCATTTCGAACCATCTACTACCACGGTATATACGGGTTCACCAAAGAAGAAAATATTTATAAGTTCATCCGGGGCAGAAATAGAAAAACAGTCTCTCGTCTCCAGCTGTTCTACTCACAAGTTCATCCTCCAAATCCTCTTCCTAGTTCCATCACTTTGGCCGCACCGACCATCACCATCTTGAGGTGTTGCCCCCCCACACGCACTAAGTCTAGCTACCACCTCCTCCATCCTCCAGCACCTTTCCTCCTCCTCCCGTCTATTATCCCCACCTATGTCAACCTCCTCTCCTTCTTTAATAGCTTTCCTCAGTTGTTTCATTCACTCCTCCGCCACCTCGTATTTCACCACCCTACGACGTGTTCTCAATCTCGCTCCCGGCCCCGCCTCCCTCCCTACCTCTCCTAAGACCCCTCCCTCCCTACCTCTCCTAAACCCCCCTCCCTCCCTCCTTCTTTCCCTTCCCCCAAGCCCACCCATCCATCTGTGTGTGTGTTTTTTTAACCCATTTCCTCACAGTTACGTAAGTCGCCCCCCTGAGAGTCTTGTCCCAGCGAATCATAGCGTCACTCTTTGTTTACATTGATCGTAACAGAGGCTCGGAAGGTATTGTTATATTTAGGGTTGATTACTTTGATTATAATAAAGAAGTGGGAACAGTATACTTGGGTGATGATGTTGATGATAATAGAGGATTGGAGATATTGTTATATTTGGTGATATTAACGATGGAGTAATGAATCTAATGTTAGATTTCGTGAATATTACGTTGATATTTACTGGTAATTATATGATGTCGATGATCAGTGTCCCACCTATCCTCTGGTCAACTTATTTCTACGCTGAGCCAGCCAAGAAGTATATTATTTTCTGTCAGTGAATAAGTGACATCATTACTACTACTACTACTACTATTGCTACTACTACTACTACTATTGCTACTACTACTACTACTACTACTTTTTCTTTAATGGCCTCCATCCTCCCCTTATAGCCATACCTTCGCCACCATTTTATTACCTTAAAATTAAATATCCTAATACATAAGTAGCTATCCTAGCTATGTTGAATTAGTTGAGCTGCAGATCTATGCGGCATTCAGTGACTGTTGCCTCATAGTCAATATCTGCAACTGTTGTCGGCTGTGGGGCCGATGATCTCGTTCCCCTGAGGCAGAGCAAAGCCGAGCGAAGGAGAGAGAAGGACAGTCGACATCTCATCCAGGCTGTAACATAAGTTCTGGGCTGCTGCTTCTGTTCGGATAGCACCTCCGCGAGTCTGGCGTAGAAGCATCGTGCTCTTGGTCCCATCCCACCAGAGGTTGTGAACACTAGAGGAGTGAAGCTGCCTTGATCAACGTTCTGAATTCTCTCCCCGTGTGTCGTTCTCGTTCCTCCTGTGTGCAGCATCGAGAGCTAAGTTACGGTGACATGCGGCCATGGGATAAAAAATCCTGATGTTGAAGAAGGCTCGCTGTCTCCGCGTCCAGAATCCTCGAGCACTGACGTCAACACGGGCTTCGTTGGATGTGTTTGAAGTCCTATGTTGGAAATTTTCACCGTCCAATGGAAGGAGGGTCGGTTCTACCCTGACATCACGGCAGATTTCCTTCAACATAATTGCTGTGAGGTCCCTTACTTCGTCATGCCTCATGCATATGAGCCCCCTTTCTTGCACACCATGGTGTGATCGACGTCATAGGAAGAGCCACACACGCATTGGGAGGGCAAACTTTCTGTTGGCCTACCTTACCTTAGAGCAATGGCATCTGTAAATTCTTGTTTATTGAGACTGAAACCATTTGCCCTTATCGGTAACGTAGTTAAGCAGTTCGAGGCGCCCACCTCGTGCACTACAGCTACTTTTTTTTCTTTATATTCTCTGGTACTTGCAGCAACAGTTGCTGCAACTTATCACTTTGGCCGTGCTGTCGTTCTGTCGTAATTGACCTTCGAATCTTGTTTACTACACTGGTATCCACCTCCCCTGTTGCGTTCTGAGCTATTATGTGGTCTGTGAGGGCTGAATCAGTTTAAATTAAGATATTTAATGTTATGCTTAAAATGTAGTAACATTAGTTTCAATGTGTTAAGTAAAACAATGTTATGTTTTTTGTATTAGTTTCGAATATTAATGAGTGAGTGAACGTTTGATAGCTATTTGTGGATTCGCAAGTTGAACGTCTTTTGTTATGACGTCATTTCCGTCCACCTCTGCTGCTTAGTTTTACCTCTCAGAGCCGGGTGGGCTTTAGTATTGAGCTGGCAGTTGTAAGATAAGTATCTCTCCTATTGTATATTTCTATTGGTATACTGTGTTAACCTTGCTCGACATTTGAGAACACCAAGTATTACATAGTGATTTATATGTGAGTCTGTGTGTAGTCATATTGTAGAATTCAATGGTAAATAACTTACTTGTTTGAGTTACGTGTGTTGGATAACCACGTTGTTTAGGGTAGTGTCTAGACTAAATAAGTGTTTAATCATTACTTTGATGTTCTTTATTTTGTCACTCTGTTGAGAAGTTCATTTGTTCAGTTTTAATTTGTATTTATTTATTTTTGTACATACGGTTATACTTATTGTTTGTTTATTTGTTAATATATTTTGTAATTAAAGCCTCTGCATTGAATTTCAATATACCCCATAATAATGGGGTGATAATTTGGTGGGATCTATTCCTGGACCTATAGTACAAAGTGTAATTTGTGAATTTGTGATATTGTTACACCCTTAAGAGGCCCAAGGGTCGTAACATGAGTTTTGATGTTCGGTGGCAGCAATCTCCTCTGGATTGGTCAATCCCATTCCTCCAAGTCTCGGTGGTAGTGCAAGAAGTGATCTTTCTGCTGGGGTTAAGTGAGGGTGTTTCACTAATTTGGGAATGAAATTAACGCTAATAGCTTCTTCCAGAGGGTGGAGGAGGGGTCCGATATCAGGGATAATGCGCATCAGGTAGTTCCAGCGATGCTTGACTCTATGGGTGAATGCCGCAAAAGCCGCATGTGGCTCTGTGTTAGCAATCTCAGACAGAGCTTGGATTTCCCTAACCCACTCATTTACCTTTCCCGTTACGTACTCGGTCTTGAAGTCCGTCGTGCCGACTACTGCGCCTAGGTGTCTTTGGCCATCCTTTATTTTGACCTCACTTCCACCGAACACCTCCATTGCCCGTTCATAATGTTTTAGCTTCACAATGAGGAAGGACTTGCTGGCGTTTGGGTGGTACCCTATTTGTGGGCCTCGTGATGTTACCAGGTCCCACCACTTTTTGATGTCCTCCACTTTTCCTGCTCCTGTAAGGTCATCAGCGTACGCCACTTGCTTGACCTCAGTTGTTTCAAATTATATTGTGTGTTGGAGCACAGAGAGGCCTAGTGCGTACATTGCCATTGCAACAGGGTCCCCCTGCGTTGTTCCCTCGGTTGACTGTATGATGGTATCACCTCCTAGAGCCTTGTTGTTTACTATATAGAGGTCTGATGGATTCTTATAGGAGTTTTCAACATACATTGCAAAGCTTGGACACTTGATCTTGATGTTGTGCAGTGCGGCCTTGCGGTTAAGTATGTTGAATGCGTTTGAAGCGTCCACCAGGAGAACGGCCTCACAATCACGCTGCTCAAATATCTTTCTCATGGCGTGAATGGCTGCTTCACCCCGAGCCTGGTGGCCAGCACATACTTGCAGGTTCTTTGCAGCTGCCCTGACATCATCATTTACCACCTCCATTATGCATTTTCCAATGATCCGTTTCAGCACTTCCCCCACTCCTATAGGCCTACATCCTGGATTTTTATCCTCCTCCTCCTCCTACTACTACTACTACTACTGCTACTACTTAATTTTTTTAGACGTGGTCTTCAGCCTCCCCCAATAGCCACACCTTCGCCACCATTTTATTGCCTTAAAATTAAATATCTTAATACAAAAGTAGCTATCCTAGCTGTGTTAAGTTAGTTAAGCCACAAATCTATGCGGCATTCAGTAATAATAATAATAATAATAATAATAATAATAATAATAATAATAATAATAATCATTTTCCTCTTAGGTGAATAGAAAAAATAAACGTGTTGCTGACATGTTCTGATAAACAGTTTAAACAGTTTTTGCTTTATTTTGTATTATATTCATTAAGTCTTGCCTCGTCACGCTCGCCTGCTTACCTGCTTGAAGAACTTGGCCGCCGCGACTTGTGAAATTCTTACTCTTAACTACGATTGCAATCTTCAAAGTTAGCGCTGAATCGCTCTGGGAATACTTGACGCTTGAGTTAATGAAGGGACGCCCAGGGTCCGGATTCACAAAGATTCTCAAAGTTAATTTTCACCCGTAACTTGTGGAAAATGAACGTATCTTGTTGGGGTAGAGTCTCAGTGTAATCTTTATGCCAGTTATAGACGTTATTTTATGGTGTTTCGGTGTTGTAGCTTAAATCGGTCTATCAGGAAAATGCCCACATCTTCAGTAACAAGTAAAATTTCACGCAGGAAACTTTGAGAATCTTATTCCAGATTTCCACTTAGTTGTGCTTCCTGTTGGAGTATTGATGGTTCAACGAGACTGATAAGCCGTAAATTTATTTCCTGTTACGAGAAGTGACCCGAACTACAGGTAGTGAGTCGCCCAAACGCTCATTAGTCTGAGAAGGTTGACCAAGGAAGAGACTACAGTAAACAGTAAATAAAGGAGGTTATTTGTTCTTAATTATCAAAGTTGTTTTAGGTTGAGAGGGGCAGATGGCTTCGCCCTCCATATTGAGAGGGGCAGATGGCTTCACCCTCCATATTGAGAGGGGTAGATGGCTTCACTCACCAGACTGAGAAGGATAAATGGCCTCACCCTCCAGACTGAGAGGGGTAGATGGTCTCACTCACCAGATTGAGAGGGGTAGATGGCCTCACTCACCAGATTGAGAGGGGTAGATGGTCTCACTCACCACATTGAGAGGGGTAGATGGCCTCACTCACCAGATTGAGAGGGGTAGATGACCTCACTCACCACATTGAGAGGGGTAGATGGTCTCACTCACCAGATTGAGAGGGGTAGATGGTCTCACTCACCAGATTGAGAGGGGTAGATGGTCTCACTCACCACATTGAGAAGGGTAGATGGTCTCACTCACCAGGTTGAGAGGGTTAGATGGTCTCACTCACCAGATTGAGAGGGGTAGATGGTCTCACTCACCAGGTTGAGAGGGGTAGATGGTCTCACTCACCAGATTAAGAGGGGCAGATGACCTCACTCACCAGGTTGAGAGGGGTAGATGGCCTCACCCTCCAGATTGAGAGAACTAGATGGCCTCACCTTCATACCATACAGTAGGTGTCTACAGTACATTAAGTTCGTATCACTATACGATAGACTTGGAAAGGGATTGGATTCAACATTTAAATTCTAATCGATCACTGTCTGGAGAAAAGGGTTTGAGAATCTCTGTATTCTACTCCTGTTAGTTTACCTTTTAACTGAGGAAGTGTGTCTGGTGGCATGAGGTGATGTGTATAAATTTCAGATGTGTAATTTTAGTTAATATCTGCAAATAGGTCATATGTTTTAATAGTTGGTGTATGCAGTATATATGCCGATGATGTCATTATACCTAATACCTGCCTATGTGAAGCCAGGTGTTTCTATACTTATCTAAATTAGTGGAACGGGGCACAGAAAGTAAACTAATACCATTGAATGTTCGCTCCCAGCAAACTTCGTGATAATAGAAGGCGGTCATTATAAACAGGCAGCCAGGTAAGGTCACCGAGCTAACCTCAACCCACCTCCCTCCTTAACTGCGTGAACTAAATCTTAACTCCTTATACAGTACATTCATTTAAAAGCATTCTGACATTTCTCTCTTCGTTTTCCCATAGTATACTCTCGACGTGAATTTTAAATGGGCTGGAGTCCTAATAGGCCCCAACTTAATTTAATTTGGCCAGTTCCAGCGGACCCAAATTCTACAGGGCTCCAATTCAAGTGAGTTAGGTTAAGTTGGGTTAGGTTAGGTTAGGTTTGGTAGAGGACTGTTAGAACACCATAATTAAGAAGGGTGATTGATTTCTGAGTTTGTTAGGTCTCTTCACATTGGTTCTCAAGCGTTAGCACAGTGATAAAGGAATCTTGAGCTTTATGAACAAGGTGTTAACTTGTCTAAGTTCATTAGTTCACATCATCATCCTCAGTGCTAAGCTAATCCACACAGGGTCTGTTCATGAAATGGGGTCGAAGGGTCGACCTTGAGGTGTGAGCGTGGCACGCTGCCCCAGCACTAACGCGACGACCTCCAGGACTAACTTGATCGTTTTCTGATGAAGGGACTTGATCTTTCCTCCACTAGTTCCCCACTTTATGTCAGTATAAAAGACCCGTGTAAGGCAAATACCCAGAGGAGGAGATATACCAATCTTATCCCATCTTGTCTGTGATGCCTGACTCCCGGTTTATGTGGGTGAGGACGTGGGTTGACGCCAGGTGGGTGAAGGTGTGGGTTGACTCCAGGTGAGTGAGGGGGTGGGTTGACTCCTGGTGGGTGAAGCCGTGGGTTGACTCCAGGTGGGTGAGGGGGTGGGTTGACTCCAAGTGGGTGAAGGTGTGGGTTGACTCCAGGTGAGTGAGGGGGTGGGTTGACTCCAAGTGGGTGAGGGTGTGAGCTGACTACAGGTGGATGAGGTGTGGGTTGACTCCAGGTGGGGGAGGTGTGGGTTGACTCCAGGTGGGTGAGGGTGTGGGTTGACTTCAGGTGGATGAGGGTGTGGGTTGACTCCAGGTGGGTGAGGTGTGGGTTGACTTCAGGTGGATGAGGGGTGTCGGTTGATTCCAGGTGGGTGAGGGTGTTGGTTGACTCCAGGTGGATGTGCGTGTGGGTTGACTCCAGGTGGATGAGGGTGTGGGTTGACTCAGGTGGTTGAGGGTGTTGGTTGACTCAGTTGGGTGAGGGTGTGGGCTGACTACAGGTGGATGAGGGTGTGGGTTGACTCCAGGTGGGTGAGGGTGTGGTTGACTCCAGGTGGGTGAGGGTGTGGGTTGACTTCAGGTGAATGAGGGTGTGGGTTGACTTCAGGTGAATGAGGTGTGGGTTGACTCCAGGTGAATGAGGGTGTGGGTTGACTCCAGGTGGGTGAGGGATGTGTGTTGACTTCAGGTGGATGAGGGTGTGGGTTGACTCCAGGTGGATGAGCTTGTTGGTTGACTCAAGGTGGATGAGGGTGTGGGTTGACTCCAGGTGGATGAGGGTGTGGGCTGACTCCAGGTGGATGGGAGTGTGGGTTGACTCCTGGTGGGTGAGGCCGTGGGTTGACTCCAGGTGGATGAGGGTGTGGGTTGACTCCAGGTGTGTGAGGTCGTGGGTTAACTCCAGTTGGGTGAGGCCGTGGGTTGACCCATGAGTATGTGTTGTGTTCACTTCACGTCCTGCAACAACACTGAGAATGTTTCAAAATATACCTTCACGAGAGGCGTTCTTTAGTGTCATCGACCTGTGTGCGTTTCATTAGCGTGAATCTTTAACGACCTAATAATCACTTCGTAGCTCACGATGCGAGACGACGGAGGAGGAGGTGGTACAAAAGGGGCTTATCTCCCAGGTCTTCTGAGAAGTCATTACAACATTTCCCAGAATCTTGGAAACATTTGGATGAGTTAATTTGCATATGTCAATACTTCCAAACTTTTGTGATGGAACATCGTTGGATAAATGAGGAAAGCTCTTTGTTGTAATAGTTTATTGGGGGTGCAGCGTGTCCTCCGCAGCCCCTACCTCTGTCTCTCCTGGCTGTGTCTCGCGTGGTGGCCATGTGGAGGAAACCTATCTCCATGGAGGTGCTATAAGAAGAATAAAACAGTCACCGGAAACAGCTACGACCTTAAGTGTCCAGCCGACAGTCAGCCTCAGCGTCTTGAGGTCCCAGGTCGTATCAGAGTGTTCCGAAGTTTGTTATGATATTCCCAATTATTCCAAAAAGTTGTTCACTTGTATAGATGCTGTAGAGTGTTAGCTCGGAGTGTCCCAGAGCTTTCCATGTTGTCAGTCAAGCGTTATAGTGTTCTAACACTTTGTTACTCAGCCAACTATGTGAGGGCAGCGCCGTGTTATCAGAACCAGACCCACTTACTTTTGAAATCGACATTTACGCATTTATAGTCATCCTTCAACATCGCTCCCGTGTTGACGGTGACAAATGTACTGGGAGACAAGATCCGTCATTTACTGCAGCAGTCGACACCTTCAACGTCCAGCATGAGGACCGTGGGAGCTGCTTTATCATGCACAAGGCTGTGCATGTACTGCTGCAGGCGACACTCATCGTCCCTTCAGGATGGGCGCCGAGGGAGTCTCACGCACAGCTCGGTGAGTTGCAGGAAGGAGGACTTTAACTGTAATCTTGCAGGATCATCCAAGGGGTAATATAGAACTGTGCTGAGGCAGAGAAACTGTGGCAGAGGGAAGGAGCTGTGTCTGTGGGGTCATGAAGGACTGTGGGTGCCTGAGGTAATGACGGGGATCAGGGAAATGGTCGGGTCTTCAGGTGAATTCCCCGGATGTAGGCTTGGGGAGCAGGATAAGCGGTAAATATACAGCTTCCCAAACCGACGAAAGGTTCCTGGAAAAGGGAGAGGCTAGTAGATATAATATATATATTGATATCACTCTGGTGGGGAATTCTGAACCCGTTATGGGCGGAGTTCCCCGAAGAACGTCTCTCCTGAGGTGTGGGATTCTCCCCTGCAGTGGTCAACGTGTGACTTCGACCTGTGAGTCTTGTCCTGGTAGGTAGCGGCTACTGCTCAACACCTGGGTGACCTGTTTGGTGAAGCGAATACATACTGTACACTGTAGTAATATATACAGGTTCACAATTGTGCTTGCTCCTCTTCTCTCCTGCAGGATATAATGGTGTAACAGACCTGGTCACTGTATCACATCAAGACTCCAACGAAGCTAACCCGTCTAACCAGCAGACTGCGGCCATCAAAACTGTGGAAGAATTCGTAAAGAATATTTAGTTCATATTTTAAAATTCATTAAAGCCCAGAAACTGCCACATCTGTGGACTATAGTGAGATTAGCTAGATCACACTCACCCACTGACTCAACACACACCAACCTCCAACTTTGGCGATGGATTCCTCATTATACCAATCGATCATGTCTCTCCAACGTAACACTTATACACATTCATATAATTGTATTTCCTTCGTACGCCATATCCAACTGAGAATAATATTAGTGTTCAAAAATCACCTATGTTGAAAAAATCCTCAGTTTCTCTTTAAATCGAGCATCCAGAGACACAACAAACACCACAGAAACAAAAAAACACCTTTACACATAAACACGGGGCAGTAAGAGAACAACACCGGGTCCACCAAATTCAGTAACGTAGGCAGATGATGACCGTCCATTTCCCCTCTGTGACGCGCTGGCCATATATCCCAGTCCGCCCCGCTCCGTGAACAATATATGACCTCTGTTTTGTTTATAATTGCCGTATCTTTCACCACAGGGGTTTAAAGGAAAATGTTATTACGAAGAAGCCCTGGGACGTATGTTGGAAGTGGGATGGTATGGTGGTGGATGGTGCAGTTAGTGGATGTTGGTAGTGAATAGTAGAGTGGTTGTGAAGGCTGGCGCAGTATGGTGGGATATGGTGGTGAGGGTTAGAGGATAATGGTAGTGGACGTTAGAGTAGGGGGTGGAGAATGGTAGAGGATGGTAGAGTCTTATGGAGTCTGGTGGAGGATAGTGCACCATGGTAGATGATGGTGGATAATAGAGCAGGGGTGGAAGGTGGTGCATTATGGTGGGATTTGGGGATATGGTGGGGGACTGGGGGGTTGTGGATCACGGTAAAGGAAGTTTGACTTTTCAAGAGTATGATAAAAATGAAAGAGTGGGCTGGAGTATGGTGGCGCATGGTGGAACATTCTACAGTATGTTGGAGTATAATGGCGCATAGTGGAGTATTATGTTGGAGGGGAAGGAACAAGTAGTAGGGTAGTGGTGGGGAGGAACAGGTAGTAGGGTAGTGGTGGGGAGGAACAAGTAATAGGAGTATTGGTGGGGAGGAACAGGTAGTAGGGTAGTGGTGGGCAGGAACAACTAGTAGGGTAGTGGTGGGGAGGAACAAGTAGTAGGATAGTGGTGGGGAGGAACAACTAGTAGGGTAGTGGTGGGGGAAAAAGGTAGTAGGAACAGGTAGTGGGAGTGGTGGGGAGGAACAAGTGGGTAGTGGTGGGAGGAACAAGTGAGGTATTGGTGGGGAGGAACATAGTGGGTAGGGTGGAGGAACAGTAGTAGGGTAGTGGTTGGTAGGGAGAGGTGGGGAGAACAGGTAGTAGGGTAGTGGTGGGGAGGAACAAGTGGTAGGAGTGGTGGGGAGGACAGGAAGAAGGGAGTAGGAACAGTTAATAGGGCAGTGGGGAGGAGGAACAGGTAGAGAGGTAGTAGGATAGGGGTGGGGGAGGAACAGTTAATAGGGTAGTGGTGGGGAGAACAGGTAGGGGTAGGAACAGGGAGAAACAGGGAGACAGGTAGAAGGGTAGTGGTGGGAGAGGAACAGGTAGAGGTAGTGGTGGGGGAGCAGGTAGGGTAGTGTGGAGGAACAGTAGTAGGAGTAGTGGTGGGGAGGAACAGGTAGTAGGGGTGAGTGAGGGGAGGAACATAGCTAAGGGTGGGTGGGACAAGCAGTGGAATAGGAAGTGGTAGGGTGGGGAGGTTAGCAGGTAGAAGGGTAGTGGTGGGGAGGAACAGGTAGAGAAGGGGTGGTGGTGGGGAGGAACAGTCAATGGGGTGGTGGGGAACAGGTAGAAGGGTAGTGGTGGGGAGGAACAGGTAGAAGGGTAGTGGTGGGGAACAGTTAATAGGAGTGAGGAACAGGTAGGAAGCAGAGTAGAGGTGGGTGGGGAGGAAACAGGTAGAAGGGTAGTGGTGAGGAGAACAGGTAGGAATAGTAGTGGTGGGGAGGAACAGGTAGAAGGGATAGTGGTGGGGGAGGAACAGGTAGAAAGTGGTTAGGTGGGGGGAGGAACAGGTAGAAAGGGTAGTGGTGGGGAGGAACAGTTAATAGGGTAGTGGTGGGGAGGAACAGGTAGAAGGGTAGTGGTGGGGGTAGTGGTGGGGGGAGGAACAGACAGTGTAGGGAAGGGAGTGAGTGGGAGGAACAGGTAGAAGGGTAGTGGTGGGGAGGAACAAAGTATAAGGGTAGAATGAGTGGGGTGGGTGAGGAACAGGTAGAAGGGGTAGTGGTGGGGGAGTAGGTAGTGGGGGGAGGGAACAGTAAGGAAGGTGTGGGGAGGGAGGTAGTAGGTGTGGGGAGGAACAGGTAGAAGGGTGTGGTGCAGGGTAAGGAAACAGGTAGAAGGGTAGTGGTGGGGAGGAACAGGTAGAAGTGGTGGGGGGAGGGAAAGTTAATAGGTAGTGGTGGGGAGGAACAGGGTAGAGAGGTAGTGGTGGGGAGGAACAGTTAATAGGGTAGGGTAGTAGGTGGGTGGGGAGGAACAGGTAGAAGGAGTGAGGTGGGGGGAGGAACAGGAACAGTTATGGGGTAGTGGTGGGGAGGAACAGGTAGAAGAGGGGGTAAAGTGGTGGTGGGGAGGAACAGGTAGAAGGGTGATGTGGGAGGAACAGTGGGTGGGGAGGAACAGGTGAAGAATCAGGTAGAGGGTAGTGGTGGGGGAGGAACAGGGTAGAAGGAGTAGTGGTGGGGAGGAACAGGTAGAAGGGTAGTGGTGGGGAGGAACAGGTAGTAGGGTAGTGGTGGGGAGGAACAGGTAGAAAGGGTAGGTGGGAGGAACAGTTAATAGGGTGAGGAACAGGTAGAGGGAGTAAGAGGTGGGAGAACA
Source organism: Homarus americanus (assembly GCF_018991925.1). NCBI lineage: Eukaryota > Metazoa > Arthropoda > Malacostraca > Decapoda > Nephropidae > Homarus > Homarus americanus. Next base: position 15,809,861 of record NW_024741901.1, on the reverse strand, counting down.
GGTAGAAGGGGTAGGGGGGGAGGAACAGGGAGTGGTGGGGAGGAACAGGTAGGGGAGGGAAATGTGGTGGGGAGGAACAGGTAGAAAGGGTAGTGGTGGGGAGGAACAGGCAGTAGGGGTAGGTGGGGGGAGGAACAGGTGAAGGGTAGTGGTGAGGAGGGAGGAGACAGGTGGAAGGGGAGGTAGTGGGGGAGGAACAGTTAGTAGGGTAGTGGTGGGGGAGGAACAGGTGGAGGAAAGGTGTGGGGGGAGGAACAGGTAGTAGGTTGAACAGTTAATAGGGTAGTGTGGGGAGGAACAGATAAAGGGTGGTGAGGAGGGTAGTGGGGAGGAAACATAGAAGGGTAGTGGTGGGGAGGAACAGGTGAAGGAGTAGTGAGTGGGGGAGGAACAAGTGTAGGGGGTGGGGTGGGGAGGAACAGGTAGTAGGAGTAGGTGGTGGGGAGGAACGGTAGAAGATTGGTGGGGAGGAAGGGGAGGGTGGGGAGGAACAGCAATGGTAGGGTGTGGTAACAGAGATTAGGGTGGGGAGGAACAGGTAGTGGTGGGGAGGAACAGGTGTAGTGGTGGGGAGGAACAGGCAGAAGGGTGAGGTGGTGGGGGAGGAACAGGAGTAGAAGGGTAGTGGTGGGGAGGAACAGGAGAAGGGTAGTGGTGGGGAGGAACAAGTGTGTGGTGGGGAGGAACAGGGGTAGTAGGAACATAGTAGGGACATTAGTAGTGTGAGAGAAGAAGTGAAGGGGTGGAGGGTAGGAACAAGAAAGTAGGGTAGTGGTGGGGGAGGAACAGGTAGTAGTAGTGGGGAGGAACAGTAGAAGGGTAGGTGGGGAGGGACAGGCAGGTAAGGGTGAAGTGGTGGGGAGGAACAAGTAGGGTAGTGGTGGGAGGAACAGGGGGTGGTGGTGGGGGAGGATAGAAGGTGAGGGGAACAAGTAGGGAAGGAGTAGTGGTGGGGAGGAACAGGTAGGGGAAGGTGTGGTGGTGAGGTGAGGAGGACAGGTAGTAGGGGTAGTGGTGACAGGTGGATAGGGTGGGAGTGGGGAGAGGAAACAGGTAGTAGGAACCACAGGTAGTAGGGTAGTGGGAGAAGGAACAAGTCCAGTCCCCGAACCCACTCGTCCAGTCCCCGTCACGTACTGGGTCTTGGTAGAATCCATGACTCACTCCCGGGGGATACCTGCCTCGATCCTACCGCGGGGAACAGCACCACACACACACACACACACACACACACACTGTATAAGGTGACCTACTTCTTCTACTCATGTGATATATAAATTTCACACACACATACACACTAGTACTCACATAATTATTACCCACATAAAACCTCTGGACTATCCTGCGTGTAAATGGTGACTGGTTAGTGTGTAGAAGGATTCACATGGGTTGGATGTATTATTGTTAGGTAGTATAGAGGCACTTAGTGTGTTACCCTCGTCTAACATGAGATACTGGTGGCCTGTTTAGTTCCCTGAAAATATACTAAGTCTTCAATAAATACTCCAGCGAGCGAAGGAGATATACTTTAGCAAATGTGTGTGTGTGTGTGTGTAAGTGTAACACATAAGTAAATAGCCTCATTAAGGGAATGAGGATAAACAGAAAGACGAGGAATAGAGAGAAAATGAGACATGTAAGAAGAACAAGTTACAGAAAGGAGAGGAAGGGGAAAGAAAATAATGGCCAAAGAGAAAAAGAGTAAAAAAAAATGAAATAGAATGAAAAAGTAAGGAATAATTTTATTGAAAAAAAACACGAGAGAGAGAGAGAGAGAGAGAGAGAGAGTATTATGAGTAACTGCATGTGGGTGAGTGTCTCGTGGGCAGACTGACTCATCACCACCAGCTTATCTACACTCACCATTTGTTCTGGCAGTAAGCCAACCTTACTCCCACGGGTGTTTCCCCTACCCTCTCCTCCCAGGTCTTGATTCTCAGAAATTCATGTTAAATTTTCTTCCTAAAGGGTGATATAAGAATGCCTCTAACTGGATCACTTAAGGTTGCAACACAATGCTGGCGGGGCAAAGGAGCGACGAAATTGCACTGAGACTCGACTTTTAACTAATTCTGTTTCTCATCCACAGTCCAGGGAAGATTGTGGGGATGAATAAACAATTGTATAAACATTGAGAATGAATATCTTACGTAAACAGTAAGAAAAAAGAAATATTTAGACAAGACGCATATAAAGACGTTATGTACCAATACAAAACAAAACACGAACGGAAAATAAGCAATCTTGTCACGCCTTTGTAAACAATATTATTCCAGTTCACCACCGCCAAATAAACTTGGCCGCTGCTGTGTTTATACCCTCCCACCAGCATATGTCTTACGTACGCATTTCGCCTCCTGCCAATTACGAGAAATAGCACATCAAGGCTTTCAAGATTAATATTCCCTGTAGCTTACGACGAAGGGATTCACTTAACTCACTGATATAAGTTAAAACACATTACAAACGTACAGAGTCTTTTTCTAGATATCTCTCATCGTTAATGTGGTCTCATGTTAAGATCTCGGTACAAGGTTGATGCTATTTTTAGACGTTCATTTTGTGATTTTAGCTTCAGTTTACCAGTTGGGTACATTGTTGCTTCGTCAGTTGTGAGGACTTGTTCATCTCGAGAATCTACAGTATATGAGAATGTGGACGTTGGACATATAAACAGCTCCCGGGAAACCTCTGAAAGAAGTCACGGAGACGAGTAGGTTTAATCTGGCAGCAAATCTTATTGTCTTATGTTGCCACTTGAAGTGCTCGTTGTTGACTTCTGCTGCTGCCCTGCTTGATGATGTCCTTCCAAATTCTCTCTCTCTCTCTCTCTCTCTCTCTCTCTCTCTCTCTCTCTCTCTCTCTCTCTCACGAGAAGTCAAACCTCGACAGTATCCTCACTGTGGTTCTGAATCTTTGTGTTAATCAATGAGGGGGTGGAAGGAGGTTTCCTTTGACTTGCTCTGCTTTTAAATCACTCTATTGTTCACTATCCATCTTTCTGTCTTTTCCACGGATGTATAAAAACAAAGTAGCTTCCAAATGGTTGATGCATCGAACCCGCGAGTCAGACCAAATTTCATTATACAAACCCCCTGTGTGGCCGTGATGGAGTTAGTTTATCCAGCAGTATCGATGTGATTCTCATTTTAAACTAGCTTTTGTTTTTCTGTCCATGGAGTATACATTTATTTCATTGAAAAAACAGGAACATTAATGACTGTAATTCATACACTAAGCCAGCGAGTCAGGGCAAATCTCTTTATGTGACAGTAACGAGTTGGTTAATTATTATTTTTTTTGGGGAGGAGTTTGTATGAACATGAATTTCACAGTATTATATATCACAACATAACTTTACGATTTAAGGCCAAATTTGGGTCACTTATTCGGCATCATCGGGGTAACTGTCCAGCGTCGCCTGTCTCCCCAAGTTAATCTCCACCAGGCCTCGGAACCGACTCAGTATCGGAGAAGCTGACTCCTCCCTACTCGAGGACTTGACTCTGCGAGGAGATCCTGGAGGAACTGCTGACGTCAACGCCCCGGAGGAATCCACCGCCGAGGGCCGGAGTGCTGACAGGAGTCGCCGCAAGTTTTCATCCGAGTGGAAACTTGTGGCAGCAGAGGCGAGGAAGTTGAACCATTCACGGCTCAACCCAGACCAGGTCTATTTTAGCTCTCTCTTACTTCCTCCTGACCACCTCCACCGCTCAACCTCCAGTGATTTAGTACTCCGAGCAAATTCACCAAGCATGTTGATGTTTCACTTATGCTCGTCTGTCTCAACGTCCGTCAGTGTTCTAAGGTTTGAATTGTTTGAGGTAAAGACTTTAAGTTTTCAAATTAGTGTTGTAACAATCGACCCTGACATATTTCTTATCGTCACGACCAGATGAAGATGAAGACCAAGTTTGTTATGCCTTCATTTCAAACACATGAAGGAAACGTTTATCATCCTAACACTTCGGTGCGCCTGAGGAAATTGTATATATAACAACGTTTATAGCGACATGCTGAGCTCTCCCCTCCCCCTGTCTGTGAGAGAGAGAGAGAGAGAGAGAGAGAGAGAGAGAGAGAGAGAGAGAGAGAGAGACCCCATCTACCCAACAAGTGGGAGACAGTGTTCCAAACTGTGAGCTAATTAGCTAATTAGTCAATCAGAACAAGACATAACAAATGTGTAGGTCAATTTTTTTAGCATTAATTGAAGATATTGTGTAGTGTAGTGTAGAGTGTGTGTGTGTGTGTGCGTGCGTGCGTGCGTGCGTGCGTGCGTGCGTGCGTGCGTGCGTGCGTGCGTGTGTGTGTGTGTGTGTGTGTGTGTGTGTGTGCAGCGGAGCCTTGACCTACTGTGGGGTTGTGTCTCTGTAAGGCTGAGGTTTACTAATATGACGTTAACTAAATTTACTACTTTTAGTTGTTTGATAATTTATGTTGTACATGAAGAGATAAAAACCCAGTGAAACACATTCTCCATCTTCCATCTTTCTCTCCCTTTCTCTATTGCAATTTCACTGTGTCCCTTCCTTTACATTACTTTATCTACCTCTTTTACCTTTCCTTCTCCATTATTCTCCTCCCCTTCCTCCTCCCCACCCCCAAGTCCCTAATGAACAGATGAGTTCCATAATTGCATTAACAGGAGGTTCCATCTTCTTGACAAGCCTTCCCCCTTCCTCTCCCTCTAAACACACACACACACACACACACACACACACACACACACACACACACACACACACAGTATCTTCCACTCATCAACACACTCACCGCTACTATGGGTGACTCCAGGGTATAAATCGTTATTCCAATATTTAGAACGACGTCGGTGAATAAAATTTGTAAATGAAGATGAAGAAGATGAACAAAAAATAATGTTAAATGATAAAAAAAAAAGTCGAAGGTGCTGAGCTAAGTTGACGGACCTAATGATAAAGTCGATATTATCCAGGTGTGACATAGTGAGAGTTTTAGTACTGTGGGCTGACGCTTACCTCTTCTTCTTCTTCTTCTTCTGCCTCTCTCTCTCTCTCTCTCCTATTCTTCCCTCTACAAAAACTAAAGAATAAATGAAATGAAGCAGAGAGAGAGAGAGAGAGAATTACTCTGTATTTAAACATTATCTTTAGGAAATTTCCAAAACCTTAGGTACTCATTCAGTGTCATTAGCCAGACTCCATCTTGAAGCATCTCCATGGCGACCGTCCGACTCTATTTTATGTTGATCAATTTGCGTTTTATCTTCTTCATTCATTTGTTTATTTTGCTTATTTCCTTTCACTATTTTTTTCTATCTTATGAATTCTCTTTAAGTTTATACTGAAGCCGAGTGTAGTATTGTGGGAGGGGGTTAGTTATGGTGTCTCTGAAAATACCTGCTTAAGTTTCCCTGTCTGTTTTCTCTGTTTGTCTGTCCGTCTATTCTTGCCTTTCTATGTGTTATATTCTAGCCAAGTTTTGTCTCAATTTTCAACCTTGCCGTAGAGACACGACGGTCGTAACTCTACCTTTGTTCTTCATTTATGAACAAAAGGAATTCATTTTAATAAACCGTATGTTCTCTTCTCCTGAACTCATCCTTTTCTAAACAGGTCAAGGTGAAGGCACTACGTACTGCTCCGAGGCAAGTGTTTACGTCATGGGGTGCAAGTGCGCTGTGATTGGTCGCCAATGAATGACGTCAGAGGACCAGTGAAGCGGGAAATTGATAATCGTGTTTTGGTGCAGTATATCGGCTGAGTGATGTTGCTCTGTAATTGGCCACAGATTATATAATTTCTTATCCCATGAAAGCCATACGGAAATTATGGTTCGTGGGGATGTGTGTGTGTGTGTGTGTGTTTATCTATGTGTGTGTGTTGATGGAATTAATGTGTTGTGTTGTAGTGTGTGTGTGTGTGTGTGTGTGTTGATGGAGTTAATGTGTTGTGTGTGTGTGTTGATGGAGTTAATGTGTTGTGTTGTAATATGTGTGTGTGTGTGTGTGTGTTGATGGAGTTAATGTGTTGTGTTTTATGTGTTTGTGTGTGTGTGTGCGTGTGTGTGAGCACACAGGGTGGTGTAATGCGTCTAGTGTGGCAGCATTATGTTAGTGTTAAGGTGCAAGCACTGCTTGCTTCCTCTTGCTTTCAGCTGCCGCCGCTGGCAAGCCCTCGTGGCGAACAGGGAAGCAACTTGCATAAGTCTTTCCCTGCCAGTACACAGCTTCTTCACCATCAAGACTCCTGTTGTGCCTCCTCGTGGCAATACACGGTAACTGGATGCCTCGTGGGCCCAGGCTAGACCATCAGGATATTTCGGAGTAGCAGTGGGCCCCAGAGGTACTGCGCATAGGCCACTGGCACGTGGGCACTTCCTGACGCCGACCAACCACTGCCCTGCTGCCTTGCGGATTAACCTTGGTAGTATAAGGCTACGGGAGTAAACCCTGAACGAAAAAGCTGCTGTGGAGACCCGCACCAGGCAGACATACTTGCAGAGCTCCAACAAAATCCCAACGGCGGTATACGCAGAAGATGTGACCAACATAGGAACCCAACGACTACACCCGCGGAAGAAGGCAATGCATGATGGACAGGTTACTAAGGCGAAACCCAACAAACTGGGCTATCGGTACTCCATTGCAACTTTCCCTCTCCCCAGTCATTGTAACACTTGCACCATTGGATAAGGAAAAGGGAGAGCCAAGATGTGTGGTTGCACTCTGCGCTCCTGCCTCACCACATAAATCAACTCATACGCAGCAATTGTCCAGCTCATACTCATCATCATCAGCAAATTCTTATACCCCAAAAATCCTAGGGCGACAGACGAGTGGCAACGGGAACAGGCAGAAATGACTGCCGGGAGTCTCTAGTCACAACTTTGCACATGGGCGGCACAGATAAGATGGTCATTTATGCACTGGGATCTAGGCAGTAGTGCAGCCTGGTCTTGTCTGTGCAACTGAGCAGCCCTTTCGAGGAGCCACTCTTTTCACCCCACATGGGGAGGGGGCTAGAAAAGGTGCCCTAAACATAGCCTGCCTAAAGAACCAACGTGACTGGGTAACCGCACCCAGTAAGGTCATCTTTATGCGGTCGAAAACACAATTATAATCACAGATCCAAACAAAAACAAACTATATAACCTCTTATGGTAGCTGCATAGAATATCAGGACTCTTCTGGATACTGGCACAAATGCACGTCCTGAAAGAAGAACCGCCCTTATGGCAAAAGAAGTGGCTAGATATAACATCGACATAACAGCCATTAGGGAGTCCCGGCTCTCAGACGAGGGTCGACTCACAGAACAGGGGTCTGGCTACACCTTCTTCTGGGAGGGTAAGCCTGCTACAGAGAGAAACCGTTTATGGAATTGGCTTTGCCATCCGCCAACGCATCTTACACAGGCTAACAGAAATGCCTGTTGGGATCAACGAGCGCCTCATGACGCTCAGAGTCCCACTGAATCACTCACGTCATGCCTTTTTCACAAGTGCATACGCCCCAACACTGGATGCAGAGGATGACATCAAGGAGGCCTTTTATGCCGACCTTGAAAGAGTGCTAACCTCTATCCCCAGAAAAGGTAATGTTGTGCTCCTTGATGACTTCAATGCCAGAGTTGGTAGAGATGCTGACATTTGGCAGGAATCGTAGGGAGAAATGGACGAGGAAAGTGTAATCTTAACGGCCTACTCCTCCTTAGCAAGTGTGCTGCGCACAACCTCACTATCACGGTCACCAATACCTTGTTTAGGCAGGCCGACAAATTCAAGGGTTCGTGGCAACACCCATGATCCAAACACTGGCATCTCAGAGAAAGAGATCACCGAGATGTCCTCATCACCCGAGCAATGAGCAATGCGTGGCTCAGGCCACTGCGACACTGATCATCGACTCGTCAGAGCCAAGCTTTCATTTCACGTCGCCCAAAAACGGTGAAGGCAACAAGCCTCCAGAAAGATTTTAACACTAAGCGTCTGGAGAATTGAGCGGTATCACATGATTTCGGAGAGCAGCTCCAACATGGGCTGACAAACAATCCGGCAATAAACAACCCAAATCCCAGTGCCGAATGGAGTATTCTCGTCACTGTCGTGACAAATACCTGCAGAGACCCTCGGCCATGTCGAAAGAATACACCAGGACTGGGTTGATGAAAATACCCCGGAAATCAATGTACTAGTCGATGATAAACGTGCTGCTTTAACTGACTGCCAGAACAATACCTCAGTCTAGGACCAAAGCTGATATCTTCTGCAAGAAGAAAGCGGAGGCCCAGCGCGAACTTCGCAAACTAAAGAACGACTGGTTTAAAAATAAAGCATGTGAAAAGCAAAAACTTGCAGATCAACAAAAAATGCGTGAATTTTTCAATTCCATTAAAACATTTTATGAGCCAATCACTCTAGGCACAGCCCCCCTCCGTTCATCCGACGGTAACTCCCTAATTAAAGATGAAGAAGGCATCCGTTAGCACTGGAAAGAGTACTACCATTCGCTGCTCAACTGAAACACCGATGTGGATGTCCTGACTACCCAGCAGGTCCCTCAGCATCCAAAGCTGATCCATCTCAGCTATCCTCCATCTCTGGATGAGGTAGCTACTGCCATCAAACAGATGAAAAATAACAAAGCCTTAGGGCCTGATGGAATCCCAGCCGAGGTGTATAAAGCAGGAGGACCTCTGCTTACTAGCCGTCTCCACTCTCTCCTGGAGAATATATGGGAAAAAGAGGAAATCCCCCAAGCTCTTAAAGACGCTTCCATCGTCAATATTCATTAGAACAAAGGAGACCGGTCAGACTGTGGCAACTACTGTGGGATCTCGCTGCTGTCCGTACTTGGCAAGATTTGCGCCCGAGTCCTCCTAAACAGGCTTCTTCCTGAGGCGGAAAACTTCCTCCCAGAATCTCAGTGTGGCTTTAGCTCCTCACTTGGCACCACTGAGATGATCTTTGCTGCCCGCCAGATACAGGAAAAGTGCAGAGAACCGTGTCGTGACCTGTACATGGCCTTCGTCGACCTAACCAAGGCCTTCGACTCGGTCAACAGTGAAGACCTCTGGCTGACCTTCAGCCGGTTTGGCTGCCCACCAAAATTTATCGCCATTGTTAGGTAACTTCACGACGGCATGAACGGCAGTGACCTACACAATGGCACCCTGTCTGAGTTCTTCCCCATCTAAACGGGGGTAAAACAAGGATGTGTACTGGCGCCAACTCCATTTTCCATTTTCTTGGCATGCCTTCCTTACTCGTGCTCGTGCCAATTTAGCCAGAGTACCGGATGAAGGATCTTTTCAAAATAAGACGACTCCAGGCAGGAAGAAAGGTGTCGGCAGCTTCCATTACTGAACTTCAGTATGCAGACGACCTCACCCTTGTTGCTCACACTGAACGCGACCTACAGAAGATCCTGAACACCTCTGCAGATACGTATGCACACTTCGGCCTTGAGGTGAATGTGCATAAGACTCAGATTCTCTTTCAGCCTGCCCCTGGTTCAGCCACATCCCCACCATCTATACTACTTAATGGTACTACCCCTTCTAGTGTTACCCATTTTCAATATCTCGGCTACCACCTGTCCACAACCGCGGACATCGATGAAGAGGCTCAACATCGGATCAGATGTGCATCTCAAACCTTTGGCTGACTCCATACCCATGTCTTCAGCTGTAGGGGGCTGAAATTATCTACGAAGCTGCACGTATATCGAGCAGTGGTCCTTCCCACCCTGCTATATGGCAGTTAGACATGGGTCACATACAGGAGGCACCTCAGGGCACTTGAAAACTTTCACCAACCTTGTCTACGTTCCATCCTCTGAGTTCGCTGGGAAGACAGGAGAACAAATGCCAGTATTCTCACTGACACCAACTGTAGGAGTATCGAGGCTACCATTATCCATGAACAAGTACGCTAGACTGGCCATGTTACCCGCATTGACGACAATAGACTGCCAAAGCAGCTTCTCACGTGGCGTGTGTGTGGGGGAGCTACGAGAGCCTTATGAGGGAGTGTAATGTAGCATTAAGAGTTGCCGAACACCCCCCCGACAAAGAAACAAAACAATTAAAATGCAAAGTAGGTCAAAATCCCCAATTTCTTATATTCATGTTTGTCAAGGTCTGTAGACTCGTAGACTCTGGTGGGTTGTTAAATATGCAGTATAGTGCTTCTCTTTTACAACCTCATTAGTACGTTAATATGATAACAATTTACACAGTAGGGTCAGACTAAGATCACATGGCTAACGCACATTTGACCTGACCTCACCTGAAGTTGACCCTTCCTGGCACTACCTGGGGTGGAGATTGTGTTATGATTGACCTGTGACTATATGTTCTCGTGTTGTCACTGGTCATTGAACCTGATCACTTCATAAACTCTAGAATAGTTTGAGCTTTATTTGTTTGCCGACTCTGGCTAGATATGGCATGATGATCCTTTTATATTGTTCACTTTCATGGTTAATTTGTGCTCTTGTATAATAGTTTTAAAATTATAATACCAGTTTTAATGTGGGGCGGTAGGGGTAAGACATACGTCAAGAGATGGCCAAAACAGAAGAGTTTCATGTGCTGCAGCCTCTGACACACCTTCCCCCGCTGCCTCTTTCATCCTCCCCCGACACGGGTTATAACTCCCTCTGACTGCTCCTAACTCTTCCTCCCTTCCCCTTCTCTTCTTTTTCCTCTCTTCCCCTCTCCTCTATGCCTCTCTTCTTCCTCCTTTTCTTCCTCCTTTCCTCTTTCCTCTCTTCCACCCTTCCCATCTCCTCTCCTCCCTTCCCCTCATGTTTTCCCTCCCTTCCCTTCTACTCTCTCTATTCCTTTCCATCTCCTGTTTCCCTCCCTTCCCATCTTCTCTCTCCTTCAGGTCATAGTTTTCGTCATCCCCTTCCATTTTCCTCTTTCCCTCTTTCATCCCTCACCTCAGTGTTGCCCCCTACCCCTCCTTCCCCTTTCCCCCTAGTCTGTAGTTTCTGACCCTCCTCTTCTTCTCTCCCTTCCCTCTTCACCTCTCTCCACATCCTTTCATGCCTCCCCTTTCCACCTTTCCCTCTCCCCTCAGTCCCTCCCCTCACCCAAATCTTCCACTTAGAGTCATGCTGCAGTCTCCGTGTGTGTCAGAGAGCGTGGTGAACTATTTTTGTGTCCTCTTGGTTACATTTCCATAACCCCTTCTGGTGATCTGTTCCTGGCACCCTTTCTGAGTTTAACGGATGTATTTTTTTTTTCTTGGTGACTATGCCTAAACCCTCCTGGAGATCTGTTTGGGTCATATTGTTTATGTTCTAGTGGTGACTTGTCTATATAACTCCTTGGTCATATACTCATATTGTCTTAGTAATCTGTTTGGGTTAACCTCTTTCGTATTTAATTAGTAATGTATTTGTGTCTTCCTGGTGATCCATTTCATCACCGTGTTTGTTGTTACCTGGTGAGCTGCCTGGACTTACCTGGCTACGTGCTCTCCCTGGTGATCTATCTATCATCTATTTGTGATTGCTTGGTGAGTTGTCGAGGTGTTTGTGTTGCTTGGTGTCATGCCGGGTGTCTGCCTGGTGACTTAATACCGTCCATCCATATGATACAAGTATTTATCTGACTGATGCTCTGTTACCATCTCTTCTTTATCTCCCTTCCAACACTCTTCCTTTGTAACCCTTAATCATTCTAGTGTCTCCCTTTTTATCCTTAATTTTACCGTAATTTTCCCTTATGTCTTCCTCCTTCTTCACTTTTAATCTTATCATCGTCTCCCTTTGATTTTCTCCCTCTCCCAACCTCAACTTTACCATCATTATCCTTTTATCTTCCTCATTATCTCTCCCTCTCTCACCACCATCCTTCTTACTCAACCACACTCACACCATCACATCCGTTTTCATTATTTCTCCCTTTCTCACTCTTAATCCTCTTCTCGTCTCTCTCTCTCTCTCTCTCTCTCTCTCTCTCTCTCTCTCTCTCTCTCTCGTGACGTAGTGAGGTTATCTCTCAGCTGACCGCGAGGTGTGAATCAGTGTCTCCCTGTGACTTGTAAAAGACTTACGATTTAAGGATCATATTCTCTTACTGTCGTGTGGGAGGTTATTAATAAGGGGAGGACAATGTAGGGGAGTGTGAGGGAAGATATGGCTGCCCTGGGGATATCCTGTGTGAAAATGATGGTAATAATAATAATAATAATAATAATAATAATAATAATAATAATAATAATAATGATGATGATACTTTCTCATGCACACAAACCCTCATCTATTTTGAGGCAGAATAAACTGGTTCCCTTTTTATCCAATTAAATCGAAGGTTGAACTGCTCAATAGAGTGACGCGAGAAAATATTGTGTGGCAGTTCATTTTATTTTAACCTTAATCAGCGTGAAAGGGGATTGTGTGTTTATTTATTTACATTTTTCTAATAGTTAATGATATCTAATGTTGATCTCATGGAATAATTTGTCATGTGCAGTAGGATGATAAATTGTTTTTAGGTCAGCCAGCGAGACACAGCGACTAATTTGAGGCAGCAAGTTGCAATTGTATAAGGGAGATTGTCCACTAAAAGCGTGTCGTACAGCAAAAATTTTCCTCCCGAAGATTATAATATGTTATCTGATCATTCATATTCTTGGGATTATTTTATACGTTTAGCTTCTATCACGAATTCTTGTGTAATGAGCCAACCAGAGCCGTCATGAGAGAGTGTTTATCCACAAAAAGGGATTCGGTTTTAAGGTGTCGGGTGGACGGGCAAGTGTTGATCTGTTGATACTTGTCAGGATGATGGTCCACTCAAGAGTTGCTTCACCTCAAAAAGCACCTGAGAGTGTAGTGATTTTGTTATACTTATTGAGATTGAAGGGTCAGTGTACTAAGGAAATTAAATTTAAACTATCAATTTTGGAAATAATTTACCACCTATTTAATGCTCCATTGCAATCTCCATCTGTATACCCTCTCTCTTTTCTCAATCTTCCTCCTCTTCAGTGTTTTCCTTTTCAGTGTTTTTCCTTTTCAGTCTCCCTCTTCTCCAGTCTTCCTCGTTTCCAAATTTTTCCCCTATTGTGTTTTTGCCCCTCAGCGTCAGGTGAAGGACGATATCGTTGAGAGTCGGTAAGTGACTCCCTCGTTAATAATTCTTGGATCAGAGTCACTTAGTAATTAGTTCTTAATTGGCAATTAGTCTCGTAATGGTTCTCTAGTGGCAACTGGCCAGGTTGATAATTCTTGTACAGGTATCCACTCTAACCAGGACCTTTACTGCCTGTTCCCTGTTGTTGGGGCCTTATTAAAGCCGGACCCGGATCCTGACCCGGACCCGACACCTCACCTAGAGGAAATGAAGCTTTAATTTACTTGGTATAACTTAATCTACACGAAACCTAAGCTATCCTAATCTTACTTTACCTAACTTAACCAAATGTACTCCGAACTTGATCTAACGTAACCTAACCCCAAGTTAACTAAATATAACGTAATCGAACTTATCCCTAACTTGATCTTAGGTAACCTGACTTTAATCAAAAACCTTGTAAATGTTCAAATGACTACTTTTCAGTGCCGTGGACATACAGTATGTGGCGCCACCTATGAGAAGAGTAAAGCATTACAACAGTCATTATGGTTCAACCAATTATTATTAAATCAAATGGCTTCTTGTTGACTAATCAGGAAATCGTTTACAAATGATGTTATCTCTTGTGTCTGAATGGTATTGTTGCGTCTTATAAATAGACTAATGTTTTGTAGATACAACTTTTCTTAAAGCAGGAGTTATAGCTGTAGCCACTGTGAGAGTTGTTTTCGTTATACTATGCTATTAGTATTTAGACAACATCGTTTAAACTTTGCAAAGGAATTTCCTCTCCCACGAGCTGGCTGCCTCCGTTCCCCAGCCACTGCGGAGGTCAGCCCACACAGTACAGTACTAGACAAGCCACCGCGTTATACAATTACTGTGTGAGTGTTGACAACTCGAGGGTGGGTCGCTGTAAAGCCTCTTCCTTTCCTCTACAACTAAACTTCGGCACTCTACCCTCTCTTGTCTTTTCAATCAACCATGACCCGACCCTCTTTAAAAGGCAAGTTTTCCTCCATCTAAAAAAACTCTTTGACCATTCCATTCGCTTTTATTTCCCCCTACAAGGCCTGGCCACGTTGAGGACATCTGGCCCTAACTACAACTTTATTTACAAGAAAAGAAACAATTCTAGCGGACACGTTTGTATACGTCTGAGATCAGAAGTCTTCAACCATGTCACAAGACGGCAAAACTCAGGCCAAGTTTCTTAATGCTTTCACCCGAGTTGTTTATCTTTATTTGTTTGATCTTTGTTCTATCTTTACCGAACTTAACCGACTCAACCCACGCCTAACCTAACCTAACCTAACCTAGCCACACACTTGACCTAACTTAACTGACCTTTCCCAGGCACCTGATCTAACCTAACCTCACCAGATCCGTAGTATACTATTAGTGTGAAAATCAAGGCCTGGTGCCGGGTCCGAGGGAAGAATTAATTGGTTTACTATTCCTGCCTGATAGAATAATTGATTACAGTACATGTTACTAAAAGACTAATTAGAAGACTGCGTGATTTTTTTTCTTCATATAAAGTGCAGTATCTAGATATATTTTTTTGAAAAGATATCTTTTTTTTCTTTCCACAAGCAATTTCATAATATTCTCTCTCTCTCTCTCTCTCTCTCTCTCTCTCTCTCTCTCTCTCTCTCTCTCTCTCTCTCTCTCTCTCTCTCTCTCTCTCTTTCTCTTTCTTTTCTTTCTTTCTCATTGAGCAGTTTTACAAATGACATTCACCAGGTATAATTTTTTTTTATTCTTATATCCAATGAAATTAACACTCACTAGAGTAACAAAAACTACAGAAAATAACGAAGGAGACAAAACGAATATATAAAATAAAATAACAAAATAAAAACTTGACAAACTCAGTGTTATGTGGAGAAAACACTTTGGGGGAGAAAAGGAGAGAGGAAGAAAAGAAAACGCTGAAGATGCAAGAGGATAAATGTTATGTGAAGGTGATATGTTGGGGGAGGGAGGAGAAGGGACGGGGGGAGAAGGAGGAGAGGAGAAGGAGGAGAGATAGAATTTTATTAGGTAAGGACTAAGGAGGCGGAGGAGGAGGAGGAGAGAGGAGAAGGACGAGGTGGAAAGAGGATGGGAGAATGAGGGACGAGGATGGAAAAGGAGGATATGGGGGATTATAGGATGAGTGGGAAGAGGAAAAAGAGAGAGAAGGTACACACACACACACACACACACACACACACACACACACACACACACACACACACACACACGTGATATGAAAAACTCATTTAGCTGTGTTTGGCAGTTCTGTGACACCTTGCTGAACTGTTTGAGATAAGTTTTCTACCACGCCTGGCGCTACACACATTATTTAGGAAATATATGGATCACTTGTGAGACTTGACACCCCAGCTTATTTCGCATGTTCATTAAATACACAAACGCTACCTGGGAGGTTACGTTACGTTACGTTACGTTACGTTACGTTACGTTACGCTAGTGGAATATATTTCTTTGTTTGGCTTATATTCCTGCTTAATTCAATGTTATTTTATATTATGTAAAGGATTGTATTGTCATTTATTGCTCGCGTTAATGTTTCTTAGTTGTATCGAAAACAGTGGCTGATCCGAGCTGGCCTGACTTAACGTATCCAAATTACTCACAGTTAATGAGAATGAGTCGGAACATCTCGTATCCTTCTAGTGAACTTCAGTCAACCAATCATCATACTCCCTGAGCTTATAGTCCACTTAGAATCCAGGAAGCTTATAGCCAATGATAATGATAATTCTGTGTTGCCCCATATAACAATACACACTTACACCGGGAGTCTCATCTCACCACCTCTAGTGTTCGCACATTATACTTCGGTTTACTCTCCGCGCTACAGGACATTATTTACCGTTAAGTATCTTGCAGTCTTTGTTGTCTTTCATATATCAGGTAAGGAATCCTCGGCCATTGCTCTCGACCTGGTATTGTCTCACCTCTCACTTTCCTACGTGAATAGTGGTAAATACTCTTCCCTGTGCGCTTGTGATAGTTCGTGTGGTGACTCCCCGTTTTTCATGTATATGTTGTTTGTATAACCTCTACTCTGAACTTGTTTACTGCCATATGTCATTATGCTTCATATTAACTATTTGTGTAACTGTTCTTTATGAATTTACTCTGCATATATTGTCTTAGACTTAAATATTTGAGTGTAAATAGTTATATGTTAATTATAGTTGCTGTTGTTTTTATACTTAGTCGTTTACTTCACCACGTTTACCTTTGTCGAAAGTAATAATATTTGCTACACTACTTTATTGAACCCTACAGCATATCCTTACAGTTAGCCTAATACATAGAGTCAACAGGTCCTAATCTTGGGTGCCTTGGCCATTGACAACTTTAATGTATTACATTATGTTATGTTAAATTACGTTAAATTAGGTCAGGTTGTCGTTAAGGTGTTAAATCTTCAGGTGACCTTTATATATATACAATCGGTGCATCCGTTCCTTTGTGTGTATATCTGTTTATAAATATAATGTGTATCAAAGTATATAAAAAGTATATACAAATTATTCTTAATTGCGACATAACCATACTCACAAAACTTTTCAATTCATCCGAAAAATTTTCATCGAATTTGAAGTATGAGCACAACAGTATAACGAACAGAGGTCAGATGAAAGTGTACGAAACATGTGAAAAGAGGAAGAGCCTTCAACAGCACGAGTTCAATGGGAACCCATGAATTGTCCCAGACCGGAGGAACATTTCCTCTGCCCAAGTCGTCCTGACTAGACCCCAGTGTGATTATCAGACGTATAACAAGTTTTCCGGTTCTCTTTATGTCCTCGCGCCAGCTGGAGCGGCTGCTGGAGCGGCTAATGGAACACATGACTGGAGCGAGGGTCGTCCAGAGCTGCTGGAGCATATTAGTGGAGCGAGGGTCGTCCAGAGCTGCTGGAGCATATTAGTGGAGCGAGGGTCGTCCAGAGCTGCTGGAGTATTAGTGGAGCGAGTGTCGTCCAGAGCTCCTGGAGCATATTAGTGGAGCGAGAGTCGTCTAGAGCTGCTGGAGCATATTAGTGGAGCGAGGGTCGTCCAGAGCTGCTGGAGCATATTAGTGGAGCGAGGGTCGTCTAGAGCTGCTGGAGCATATTAGTGGAGCTAGGGTCGTCCAGCGCTGCTGGAGCATATTAGTGGAGCGAGGGTCGTCCAGAGCTGCTAAAATGTATTAATGGGGCGAAATTCGTCCAGAGCTGCTGGAACAAATGACTGGAGTGAGGGTCGTCTAGGGCTCTTAGAGACGTATCGAAAGCATTAATCGTCAAGAGGTGATGAAACCATAAAGACCACTGGAAACCTTTGAGGAGCATGGGTGCCTGCACCATGGATCACAAAGGGGGTTGAAAACATCTTTGAAGCATGGGCATTCATTCCCTTTGGAGCCATCCCTCGAGCATGAATCATCAAGACACCTGGAATCATGCCCGGAGGAAGTCTCCCCGCCGCAGATGCGAAAACCTGGATTTCCTGCAACGTTACCTGGAGAGTCGTCGTGAGGGACCACCGTAATTTAACGCTCTTGAATTTCTGACTTTATGAGATACTTCGCCGACTTTCTGTTTTGTGATGAGTCGATTACTTACCAGGTGCTCGTGTTCGACGACAGTTCTTTCTTTGTATTAGTTGTTTCCTAATTTTATTGTCTGTTACTATTGTGTGTTTATTAGTTACTGCTGTTATTGCTAATATTATTATCAACTGCTATCGTGTGGTTTATTACTGTTATATTACAACTGTAGTTATCAGTGTTATCTCATGTTGCTGTTTCTAACTTTGCCTTCTGCTGCTGTTACTAACTTTACCTCCGGTCGCTGTTACTAACTTTGCCCCCTGTTGCCATTACAAACTTTAATTCCTGTTGCTTTACTAACTTTCCTTCCTGTTACTGTTACTGACTTTACATCCTGTTACTGCTCCTAACTTTACCTCCTGTTATTGACTTACCTGCAGTTGTTGAATAATATAATTGTACATCATTCACTCTAAAGGACAAAACAGAATAGCAAAAACTGAACAAATTAAACCATAATTGATGACCAGTTTATTAATAGCAACGTCCAATTCATATCTAACAGCATGCACTATCATGTTTAAATACTTCTACTGCAACAAATCAACGATGAAGTATAATAACACACTAATGCACAGTTGATGAAAAACAATAGCAAACACAATAATATACACAATAACAAACACAATAACCGGGTACAACAACATAAACAATAACAAACACAATAACTGGACACTAAAACACACAAAACAACTGGACACAACAACAAACACAATGACTGGACAAAACAACAAGTACAATAACCGGACACAATAACCGGACACAATAACCGGACACAATAACCGGACACAATAATTGGACACAACCATGTTTTTTGGAGTAAATTGTGTCATGTTTTAGAGGAAATACATGAAAATTCAGCTTAGACAAAGATTATCACGCCTTAGCGACTATATGACAGTGTTCCTGCCGAAACCATGAGTGCCGAGAAGCCTGAGGCATGAGCCAATCACAATGGTCTGTGAGTGTGACATCATAGGCCTAACTGTGCTGATTCGCTGGACGCTGAGTTCTTACCCCAGCAAGATGGGCAGTCGGTTTTCAAACTCAGAGTCTGTGTTGGATTTTTGTGGAGAGAGGTGTGGGACGTCTGTAGTGGCGACATGGCAGGTATGTGGTGTATTCTATTTGGTAAATCCTTAAGTTTCCATTTGTTGTTAGATACGTGGTTCCCATTTAATTAGCTGCACCAATCCCTCACCCTAACACCGCCTCGCTTCCCCAATCACTCCCTCACCCTCACACCTCCCCCTCCCCCCTCATCTGCAGCCAACCAGACTCCCCTACCCTATGTCCCTTCCCCTGCTGCACACCCCTGCCTCTCACCCTGCCTTCCCCTGTTTTTCTGCTCGTATTTAGTTATTAGAGCTTATTGTAGTTGACACATAGAGATGGATTTCTGTAAAGACCTCCCCTAGCCACCTGTCCACTGTTATTACACCGTAGCATGTATTTGAAAATAATGACACCTGCATGGGTTACTTTCGGCTTAAAGAGACAGACATTGTGTTGCATAATATGATATGGGGGCACGGTTCCGCTAATTAGCGAAGCTAACTTTCTCGTTAGCGGATTAGCGTTTTCTCTAACTTTGGAAACCATTAGCCGACCAATTAGCTTCCGCTAAATTTAGTTCCGCTAACTTTAACTTCATGATATTATTAATATCATGAAGGCATTTAGAGACATAAATGATACTCACTTCTAGACGTTCACATTAAGGAAGAATTGGATCCCCCTTGTTGGATGTCACATTGTCTCACAATATATGGTCGAGTTAGAATTTACCTGAGATACCTGAGGATTATGGGTAACTGTAATCTAAAGGGTGTGTACACCGCCTCCGGCCTAATGACCTCGCGACGTCTCATACTGATATCACTTCCAGCCAGACGTGAACGCAGTATTTGAAGGTCCAGCAAAATCCTGCTAGCGGGTGTGAAGTCCATGTCAATAGACTTCCCCACTTGAGTCATACCTCTGCCACTCACACACTAGAGGGAGACCAGATGACCATGGTGGTCAGTAAGCAGTCAGAAAGCAGCAAATCCTGTCCAGAATGGCTTGACGCATTGAAACCCGACGGAGAGAATGTCGTAGTGTCGCTGCCAGCATGCCCTTTCGTCAACTTGGGTATGCCGGATGCAGAGATGTCCCCAGTTGGGATTCTGTCACCATTGTTCCAGCCAGGCCACCAGCCCGACGACACCATCTGGTGAATTGCTGGTACCACAGTCATCGGGTTAGAAGCAAATATCTAGGGAAGACGGAGCAAACTCGGTGCCTCTCTTTGACCTTGGGGTCTTGCCTTAATTGGTTGGGTAGGAAGGGGCTGACCTTAATTGTGTTGGTCCAAAGTCAACGTGTTGGCTACAGTCAGCGTTTGCAATGTCCAGACCATTTGTGTCAGCTGCTAGAAGCAAGGAGGAGGAGAGAAGTGAGAAGTGGGTGTTCCAGAGTAGTGACACACCCTGTCCTGGAAAATCCTGCCCCGTTGGTAGCTCTATTAAGGTTCTGCCCTATAGGAACCTTCCAAATCCAATGTAGACCTGTCATGCCGAACCTGATGGGATGAGGGAAGCGTGCAGTGGTTCAATCAAACAGTTCACAGAGGTGTTTGTACGGATGGGATTGTGGTCGCTGCGTATATGATCGATGCTGTGTGCCCTGATTGGAGTTGGAGAAGAAGATTCTTGTGGAGTTGTTGAGAACAGGATCTTATGACCTGTGGATTGGACATTCTCGGTGTAGAAAATTGACTGGCTGATCCCCCAACTATTGGAAAAGCTCCCATTCCTGTTACTAGTACTGAAACTAGGCCGCCCAATAAGCAACCGCCATTGTGGAGTGAGGCTATGCCGCTGAAATCAGTTACCAGGGAGGAGGTACAATCGATATTGTCAATACCAATAACTTTAAGCAGTTAGTACGTAGTGGATAATGTAGTCAAGAAACTCCACGTCTCCAGTAACCATTTGTTCACTCATAGTAGATGGAAGCCAAAAGTTAGTGAACAGTAAGCAAGTGTCTGTGGGCGACCTGCCATCTTCAAATGTTAACTCTGTATCCCTGACAGCTGCTAGATGTACCATCATCAATTGTAAGATGAGAGATCAGCTGAACAACAGAAAATGAGATATACAATGTGTGTATGTGTGTGAGATAAGATCCATGATATACCAGAATATGTAATGTACAAAATATGTGAAGTCATCTAAGAGAATGTAAACCAGAATTTTAAGTAATTAAGAAAAAAAGTGAAGAAAATCTGTTTTGAGAAGTTCTGTAAATAGAAAAAAATCCATCTTCTATATACATTCGTTTGTGTATGACTAGTAAACAAGCCTTTTGTTTTCATTTGAGTGATTTTATTATGAATAATTTTCATTAACCTGAGACCTAATTGATTATTATTTTTTATGTTGAATTGATACCTAATTGAATTGAATTTTTATTGGAGTGTTTTGATTTACCATTATTCATGATTTTTATTTTAGAGCGATTTCATCACTTTTTTGTGAATTTATTCATCATTTTAGTTCTCATGATTTTGTGTGATTAATATTTGACATTTTTATTATGTTTGTTTTCATCAATTTCTAGTTTTATTACCTTAAAGACTAAGAGCATTTTAATATTATTTTGGCATATACTAGAATAGTAGAATATATTTTCTTTGTATTTGTGTCAAGCTGTTTCATTAGTAAAATCTGTTTACATACCTTTTTTGTGAGTTAGGCAATATCTAGCGAATTGCAGTTTGATATGCAAATATTGAGAAACAGGTGATTTGTATTGCCAATTTGAGTATGCTAATTAAGTTTACATATTCCTATCTAGGATTCGGAATGAAAATTTGAAAAAATATTTTGGCAACATTTCACCAATTTTCATATAAGCGACCAGTGGGGGTTGTAACAATGCCATTTTTTTAGTAAATTTTGTAATGTTTTAGAGGAAATACATGAAAATTCAGCTTAGACAAAGATTATCACGCTTTAGCGACTATATGACAGTGTTCTTGCCGATACCTTGAGTGCCGAAAACTTTGAGGCATGAGCCAATCACAGTGGCCTGTGAGCGTGACATCATAGGCCTAACTGAGCTGATTAGCTGGACGCTGAATTCGTACCCCAGTAAAACGGGCACTCGATTTTCAAACCCAGAGTGGTGGCGACATGGTAGGTATGTGGGGTGTATTCTATTTGGTAAATCTTGAAGTTCCCATTTGTTGTGAGATACGTGGTCCCCGTTTAACTAGCTAGGAGCATTGGTTTATTGTTTTGAAGTGTAATTGTCAAATCCTAATAGAAAGTATTCAATAAAGGCAATAACTGTTAATAAGTGTCCTATACATTCCTCCCCTTATTGAGAAAGGTTGATTTATTATAAGTGTCTTGGTGGTATGCAGTGATACAATGAGTCCCGAGTAACAACACACCTATCATCTGTTTCCCCTACTTATCGCTTGTTATTCCTGTTCCCCATTTATCATCGTCCCCGTGCATTATCCCTCTCCCATCTCCCCTTTGTGCCATTAGCTCCTCCCTCCTCTCACTCCACCCTCACCTCCTCTATCTCACGAGTATACAGAACTAAGAAGAAAGAAAATAAAAGGTAAAATAAAAACATTTATTACAAACAAACACAATAACTTGACACAATAACTGGATACAATAACAAACACAACAACAAACACAATAACTAGACAAAACATCAAACAATAACAAATACAATAACTGAACACAACAACAAACAAGATAACTGGATACAACAACAAACAAGATAACTGGGTACAATAACAAACACAATAACTGGATACAATAATAAACACAAGAAACACAAAAACAAACGCAATAACAAACAATAACTGGACAAAATAACAAACATAATAACTGGACACACCAACAAATACGTTAACAAACACAGTAACAAACACATTAACTGGACAATAAAAAACACAATAACTGGACACAGGAACAAGCACAACAACAAACAATAACAAATACAATAACTGGACACAACAACAAACACATTAACAAACAAAATAGCAAACACAATAATTGGACACAATAACAAACATAATAACAGGACACTACAACAAGCACAATAACTGGACACAATAACAAACACATTAACAAACACAATAACAAACACAATAATTGGACACAATGATAACTCGAACGAGAAACAAAACAAAACTATAGATCAGATGGTATAAGAAACATAATATACAGTAAATATCATCTAGTCTCCACCAACAAGAATTCACTTTCATGGAACGTTCCCATCCATCACAGGAACTAACCGCCCACCCTCGATTTATAGTGATAATAACACTATATGTCCTCCCACACGCACTCACCCAGACAAACGAATCTCTCTTGGGCGAGGAGGACTAGATTCGACCTGTAGTGATGTAGTAATGGTATTAAAGTCTTCAAAATAAAAGAAGGGGAGATTATAATCTTTGTTTATTGTGTGTTTAGGTTACGAACGAGTTGTGCCTTACTGTATATTTGCAAGTTATTATATGCAAATGCAAATGGGACAAATTAGTTTGTCTTTTTTTTAGGCAATTACTCTAATGAAAATATTGAATGTACAACTGCATCCGTGGGTGTTTCTTGGAACTTGGCCTACACATTAGGCTGGTAAGGTTCGCATGTGTCAAACAATATGCGTGTTTCGATTCAGCTGACGATTTGTTGGTCATTTAATTTTCACTGTGTAGTATGTTGTGGTGGTAGTAGTAGTAGTAGTATCTCTGCTTAGGTCTGCATTGCTTTGCCTCAGGGGAACGAGAGCATCGGCCCCAAAGCCGACAGCAGTCGCAGATATCGACTTTGAGACAACAGTCACTGAATGCGCATAGATCTGCTGCTCAACTAACTCAACACAGCCAGGGTAGCTACTTACAGTATGAATTAAGATATTTAATTTTAAGGTAATAAAAAGGCGGCGAAGGTGTGGCTATTGGGGGAGGCTGGAGGCCACGTTTAAAAAAAATAGTAGTAGTAGTAGAGGAGGAAGAGCAGTAGGAGTAGTAAAGGAGCATGTATTGTCAGCTTGTGCTCTGTAAATAAAGCTTCTCATTTAGGACTTGTAAATTGTAGGTCAGTGAACTCACATCATCACCAAGGTCGCTCTGACACTGCTGTGATTAATGCCGCAGTTTGCTTGAATTATATATACAGTATACTGTATGTTGTACAGTACTTGCCTTTTGTCACTATGACTCAGGTTCGCTACCATCTTGGACTGGGTGCGAGTATAGTGTGACCCCGACCGAATACTTTACTCTCGTACTAATACTGGACTCATGGAGGATGGCCTTCCCTGGACCTCAAGGTGTAATAAGCGTGTGGGTGTTTTGGCTTGTTGAGTAAGGTCACCTCACAAGGACGGAAGCCTTTACACAAGGTATTGGCTGGTCCGTCCTTACAGATTCTGCCTATAATAATAGAAGGAAAGTAGAAAACAGGTAGATGTTCTATAGGGGATTGTGAAGCAATTAAGGATAATGTCTCACACACGAACAACAGGAAAAGGGGAAAGAAGAGACAAACTTATGTCACGTCGTCCGTAAACCAGCTCTGAAAATTGTCATCATATCATTAAAATCGTAAAGAAAGAGGCCCTACAATATACAGTATAAACTGTATATGAAAAGACTATGCCCTCGTTTATAAATGTATATAATTAAAGTTTCCTAACATTCACGGATGGAATATTTTACGGGAGTTCATAGAAAAATTGTCTAGTACAGTACTTCAAAATTCAGTGTCTCGAAATATCTGGGTCATATGTTTCTGTGTTCGCTGTGTGTTGTGGTGATTGAGGTGCATCAACCAGTCTTCTACTGAAATGAGATAAATATATATCTTAGAATTATTAACGATTGGAATTCTTTGTCCTCTTTCGTGGTGTGTCTGGGTTGTTTGGGGCTAGTCAAGGCTGCTCTGGAGGATTATCTTTGTGCAATGCTCTCGAATAATTTGAAAAGTGTGAACTGGAGATATTGGGCAGCGCTGGACTCACTGTTGCTCCCTGTCATCCTATAACATATTTATTCAGCCTCGTAAATCAAGTTAAACGATAATGCAACTAATTTCTCTTCCCTTAGGAGTTTGTGTTTTGTTTGTGTTTTGTTTGTTTTTCGTGTGTGTGTGTGTGTGTGTGTGTGTGTGTGTGTGCGCGTGTGCGTGTTTATGTCCTCCCCGGCGGGACACACCCAGGTAAGAACCTCACACTACACTCATAGTTAAGACAAATATGAACATGTTTATGGGTTACCCATTTCCATCTCGTGTCTGTGTTTTCCTTATGAGTGAATGCGACCGACCCTGTCCTCAATTCCCCTGTGCTAGAGTCGGTTATTCTTAATTTGTATACAAAATAACTGTTCAGGGCAGAAGATACAACCAACCAGGCAAGACTAAAGCAACCCAGGTTAACTAAACGATTTTTTTATTAATTCCACCCTAAGGGCAACAAATTCATCAGAAGACATGCGGCCTATCACAGCGTATGAAGGCAACAAAAAGATTATTCAATTAGCAATTAGCTTAAGTTTGGTGGATCACATGAAGATTAGGCACCCCAGATTATTTCACCTGATGATTAAACACCCTAACGTTACCTGAGGAGTAAGGTTAAATAAGTTTAGATTAGCGCTAGAGTGTTTAATCATAAGCTGAAATGAGCTGGGGTGCTTAATCTTCAGTGATTTCGTTTGGTTTATACTGTACTGTACTGTACGTCACATGCTGCGGCTTACCGTGCTATGACCAAATTGGACTCTCAAGTAAGGAGAGGTTACTCTGTACACAGGCTACAGGAGGCCCGAGTCATCAATCAAAATAATTAGAGAGCCGGACCCAAGCCTCTCCGTGCTGTCTTACTCTATTTTTTGTTTTAGAAGAATGTTTAGAAGGAAGAGATGAACAGAGACGAGAAACAATAAGAAAGAAAAGAAGGCAGAGAGAGAATATAACAAGGTAAACGTTGTAGTGCTGATTGTAAGTAATGTCAGACATTAATCCTGCCTTGTTATCTCCTGTGAGGCATTACTTTTGTATTGACAACGATTATAGTTTTGTTAGTTACATTTGTGTTGATGTCTTTGTCTAGGCTTGTTTTGTGTTCTTTGTGTTTACTGTACAGTAAATGCGCGTTTGAGTCGGCGTGTGCGTGTTTGATAATGTGTATGTGTTTGTGTAAGTATATGTCCGTGTGTGCTTATGTATGTCACACAAGACGAATAAATTCCATGAAAGACTCATATAAACACCGCTACATGTCTCACCCTCCTTGGTTCGTCGAGTCATACTCTACTGATTTATCGCTGGACTTCCTGAAGTACTCGTTCCCAAGACCTGGATGCGAATTAGCAAAGGTTTGTACGACGAAAATATTCCTTACAAATGCACTTAATTAATCATATCCCCCAAAACATTAAAATTATACGGATACTTTACAAAGTTATAGTAAAGGTCCTATTTCATTATAAGAGTGCTACAACTCTAATATTACAAGTTTACTATAGCATTAGCCCTAAATATTTACTCGAACACTATGACTGCGTGTTCACTCTATCACTAGTACTGTACCATCACTTAATTAGCAGTTCCCACAGGCTCTGGTCTTCAACACCTTCCTCCCTCGTTCACAGGAAATATCACCCTTTCCGGTAAATTTTAATCAGAGAAAAAATACGAGAGTTAGTTAAAATCTTGACAACAGCTGAGGCCGGGAAGTGTGGGAGTTTGGCTGAGAGGTGTGTGTGTGTAACTGGGATTGTGTGGGTGTTGCTGGGTAGCGTAGGTGTAGCTGGTAGGTGTGGGCGTATGGCTGGGAGTATGTGACGTGGCTTAGTGGTGTGGCTGTAACTGGGAGAGAAGTATTCCGGACTGTGGCAAGCAGGGTAATGATTCCCCAAAGTTCAAACGTAAAAATTTTGCATTTAACAGGATCCTTTTGAGTCAAATTCCAATTTTAATGTCGATAGTCTCGGTGTAATTTCAGTAGCCACATTTCTGCCATCATTCTGTAATAGGCCAAGTGACTTAGAGAGAAGCAGTCTCACGTTGTTTATGTACGGGGGGGGGAGGGAAGGGGGGCATCTTGAGCGAAGCGTTCGGTGCTGTTATCCAGGGTGCCTTGTCTGAACGTCCTCCCTTCCCGGAACCCTAATTATATTAGACGTTCCTAGAACCCCACAAGAAGATTATTTTTTTTCTCAGGATTTCTCTCGTTATTCCATGCAGGGTGACTATGAATGATAGCCTGGCCCTCTTTTCCCTGTGAATATGTTTTGTTTGCGTTTGTTGGACAGTATACAGTATGTGGGGGTGTTTGTGTTGTATACAGATACGCGTACACGCACATATAAAAACCTTCCACATCTCCATACGCCCCTTCACCTCATTTCCCCACTAGCCTCATCTTCACCCCACCACAGCACACCCGCACAAAAGTCGACGCTGAATTTGACAATAACAGACCTGATTGTTGACATTAACACTGTTGTTCGACCTCGAGCTTGTACTATAAGGAGTTGTTTAGATGTTGAGAATGAAGGTGATTAAGATCTTCCTGCGACAACAGAGTGACCTTAACAAGACAATCACGCTAACAAGCTTAATCGTTACATGCTGGAGAGGTCATAAGAAGGTGCTCTGTATTCTAGAGGTGGTGTGTGTGTGTGTGTGTGTGCGTGTGTGTGTGTGATTACCTAGCGGCCACCACATCCAGTCATAGCCTCGTGGTGGGAAGGAGGCCCGTGCCTGTTAAGGTTCCCCCCATTGTTCTAAATGGTCATGTTTCGGATGTGTATTGTGTGTGGGGAGTATTGTGTGTGTGTGTGTGTGTGTGTGTGTGTGTGTGTGTGTGTGTGTGTGTGGTGTGTGTGTGTGTGTGTGTGTGTGTGTGTGTGTTGTTTACGTCTTTGTTTATGGATTGTGTTTGTGTAATATTGTGTTGTGGTTGTATGCCGTATTTTGTTCATTGTTTCCAGTGTTTGTGTATGTGGTGTGTGTGGTGTGGTTGTGTGTACTATGTTTGTGTGCATTGCATTTTATGTTTTTGCGTACTTCTTGTATTTCGGTATTGTGTGTGTATGTGTTGCTTGTATATATGGAAGGCGCGTGTCTGCATCTTGACAGTGGCGTGGGAGGGTATGAGCTGGCGTGTTTCTTATAGGGGTCTTGACAGTGGCGTGGAGGTATGAGCGGCAGTGTTTTCTTACTCACAGGTCTTGACAGTGGCGTGGAGGTATAAGGCTAGCGTGTTTCATATAGAGATGCTTGACAGTGGCATTAGAGGTATGAGCGGCGTGTTTCTTATAAGGGTCTTGACAGTGGCATTAAGGAGGGTATGAACTGGCGTGTTTCTTAGGGGTCTTGACAGTGGTGGAGGGTATGACTGGCGTGTTTCCTTGTAGGGTCTTGACAGTGGCGTGGAGGGTATGAGCTGGCGTGTGTTCTTATAGGGGTCTTGACAGTGGCGTGGGAGGTATGAGCTGGCGTGTTCTTAAAGTGTGTCTTGACAGTGGCATTGGGAGGGAGTATGAGCCTGGCGTGTTTCTTATAGGGTCTTTTGACAGTGATGGCAGAGGAGGGTATGAGCTGGCGTGTTTCTTAAGTGTTGACGGTGGCGTGGAAGGTATGAGCTGGCGTGTTTCTTCGCAAGGGTCTTGACAGTGGCGTGGGAGGGTATAGAGAGCTGGCATGTTTGCTAAAGTGTCTTGACAGTGGCGTGGGAGGGTATTATGAGCTGGCGTGTTTCCTTATAGGGTCTTGACAGTGGCGTGGGGAGAATTATGAGCTGGCGTGTTTCAGAAGATGTCTTGACAGTGGCGTGGAGGGTATGAGCCTGGCGTGTTTCTTATAGGATGCTTGACAGTGGTGGTAGGAGGGTATGAGCTGGCGTGTTTCATAAAGATGTCTTGACAGTGGCGTGGAGGTATGAGCTGGCGTGTTTCTTATAGGGTCTTGACAGTGGTGTGGAGGGTATGAACTGGCGTGTTTCTTATAGAGATGTGACAGTGGTGTGGGGAGGTGCCGACTGGCGTGTTTCTTATAGGTTCTTGACAGTGGCGTGGGAGGGTATGAGCTGGCGTGTTTCTTATAAGTCTTGACAGTGGCGTGGGAGGGGTATGAGCTGGCGTGTTCTTATAGGAGTCTTGACAGTAGGGGTGTGGGAGGTATGAGCTGGCGTGTTTCTTATAGGAATGTGACAGTGGTGTGGGAGGGTATGAAACTGGCGTGTTTCTTATGGGTTCTTGACAGTGGCGTGGGAGGTATGAGCTGGCGTGTTTTCTTATGGGGTCTTGACAGTGGCGTGAGAGGGTATGAGCTGGCGTGTTTCTTATAGGGGTCTTGACAGTGGTGTAGGGTATGAGCTGGCGTGTTTCTTATAGGGTCTTGACAGTGGCATTGGGAGGTATGAGCTGGCGTGTTTCTTATAGGGTCTTGATGACAGGTGGCGTGGGAGGTATGAGCTGGCGTGTTTCTTATAGGGTCTTGACAGTGGCATTGGGAGGTATGAGCTGGCGTGTTTCTTATAGGGTCTTGACAGTGGGCGTGGAGAATTATGAGCTGGCGATGTTTCTTATAGGGGTCTTGACAGTGGGCGTGGAGGGTATGAGCTGGCGTGTTTCTTATAGGGTCTTGACAGTGGTGTGGGGAGGTATGAGCTGGCGTGTTTCTTATAGGGTCTTGACAGTGGTGTGGGAGGGTATGAGCTGAAAGTGTTTCTTATAGGGTCTTGACGGTAGTGGTGTGGGAGAATTATGAGCTAGCGTGTTTCTTATAGAGGTCTTGGCAGTGGCGTGGGGAGGGTATAGTGGCGTGTGTCTGCGTCTTGACAGTGGCGTGGGAGGTACGAACTGGCCTGTTTCTTATAGGAGTCTTGACGAGTGGCGTGGGAGGTATGAGCTGTGTACCCAAAAGGGTCTTAACAGTGGCGTGCAGGGTATGAGCTGGCGTGTTGTTTCTCAGATCTTGACAGTGGTGTGGGAGGGTATTATGAGCTGGTGTGTTTCTTATAGGGTCTTGACAGTGGCGTGGGAGGTATGGGCTGGCGTGTGTCTTAAGGGTGTGACAGTGGCGTGGAGGTATGAGCTGGCGTGTGTCTTAAAGATGTGACAGTGGCGTGGGAGGTATGAGCTGGCGTGTGTCTCGTCTTGACAGTGGGCGTGGGAGAATGCGAACTGGCCTGTTTCTTATAGGAGTCTTGACAGTGGCGTGGGGAGGTATGAGCTGGCGTGTTTCTTATAGGGTGCTTGACAGTGGCGTGGGAGGGTATGAGCTGGCGTGTCTGCGTCTTGACAGTGGCGTGGGAGGGTACGAACTGGCCTGTTTCTTATAGGGTCTTGACAGTGGCGTGGGGGATATGAGCTGGCGTGTGTCTTAAAGGGTGCTTGACAGTGGCGTGGAGGTATGAGCTGGCGTGTTCTTGCTAAGTGTGACAGTGACGTGGAGATTATGACTGGTGTTCCTTAGGGTCTTGACGTGGCGTGGGAGGTATGGGCTGGCGTGTGTCTTAAGGGTCTTGACAGTGGCGTGGAGGGTATGAGCTGGGCGTGTGTCTTAAAGGGTCTTGACAGTGGCGTGGAGGGTATGAGCTGGCGTGTTTCTTATAAGTCTTGACAGTGGCGTGGAGGATATGGCAGCGTGTTTCTTAAAGGTCTTGACAGTGGCGTGGAGGGTATGAGCTGCGTGTGTCTTAAGGGGTGCAGCCAGTGGTGTGGGAGGTATGAGCTGGCGTGTGTCTGCGTGTCTGACAGTGGCGTGGAGAGTCTGAACTGGCCTGTTTCTTATAGAGGTCTTGACAGTGGCGTGGGAGGTATGACTGGCACATTGTTTCTTATAAGGGTCTTGACAGTGGGCGTGGGAGAATTATGAGCTGGGCGTGTGTCTCGTCTTGACAGTGGCGTGGGAGAGTGCGAACTGGCTGTTTCTTATAGGTCTTGACAGTGGCGTGGAGGATATGAACTGGCGTGTGTCTTAAAGATGTGACAGTGGCGTGGAGGTATGAGCTGGCGTGTTTCTTATAGGGTCTTGACAGTGACAGTGGAGGGTATGGCTGGCGTGTTTCTTATAGGGTCTTGACTTGGTGGCGTGGAGGGCAAAGACTGGCGTGGCATCTTAAAGGGTCTTGAAACAGTGGGCGTGGAGGATATGTGAGCTGGCGTGTGTCTTAAAGGGTCTTGACAGTGGCGTGGAGGGTATGTGAGCTGGCATGTTTCTAATAGGGTCTTGACAGTGGCGTGGGATATGAGCTGGCGTGTTTCTTAAAGGGTCTTGACAGTGGGCGTGGAGGTATGAGCTGGCGTGTGTCTTAAAAAGAGGTCTTGACAGTGTAGCGTGGAGGTATAATGGCGTGTTTCTTAGGGTCTTGACAGTGACGTGGAGGTATGAGCTGGCGTGTGTCTTAAAGAGATGTGACAGTGGCGTGGAGGTATGAGCTGGCGTGTGTCTTAAGGGTCTTGACAGTGGTGTGGGAGGGGTATGAGCTGGCGTGTGTCTTAGGGTCTTGACAGTGGTGTGGGGAGGGTATGAACTGGCGTGTGTCTTAGGGTCTTGACAGTGGCGTGGAGATATGAGCTGGCGTGTGTCTTAAGGGTCTTGACAGTGGCGTGGAGGGGTTATGAGCTGGCGTTTTGTCTTAAAGGTCTTGACAGTGGCGTGGAGGGTATGAGCTGGTACGTGTTTCTTATAGAGGTCTTGACCAGTGACGTGGAGGTATAGGCTGGCGTGTGTGTAAAGAGATGTGACAGTGGCGTGGAGGTATGGCTGGCGTGTTTCTTCGCATAGGGTCTTGACAGTGACGTGGAGGTATGACCTGGCGTGTTTTTATAGAGTCTTGACGGTGGCGTGGAGGGTATGAGCTGGCGTGTGTCTTAAAGAGTCTTGACGGTGGCGTGGAGGGTATGAGCTGGCGTGTGTCCTAAAGGGATGTGACAGTGGCGTGGAGGGGTATGAGCTGGCGTGTCTTAAAGTGTCTTGACAGTGGCGTGGGAGGTATGAGCTGGCGTGTGTCTTAAGGAGTCTTGACAGTGGCGTGGAGAATTATGAGCTGGCGTGTGTCTTAAGGAGTCTTGACGAGTGGCGTGGAGGTATGAGCTGGCGTGTGTGTAAGAGTCTTGACAGTGGCGTGGAGGGTGCAGGCTGGCGTGTGTCTTAAATGACAGTGGGCGTGGAGGTATGAGCTGGCGTGTGTCTAAGGGTGTGACAGTGGCGTGGAGGGTATGAGCTGGCGTGTAGAGTCTTGACAGTGGCGTGGAGGTATGAGCTGGCGTGTGTGTAAAGTCTTGAGCAGTGGCGTGGAGGTATGGCGGCGTGTGTCTTAAAGTGTCTTAACAGTGGCGTGGAGGTATGAGCTGGCGTGTGTCTTAAAAGGGGTCTTGACAGTGGCGTGGAGAATTATATGAGCTGGCGTGTGTCTTAAAGTCTTGACAGTGGCGTGGAGGTATGAGCTGGCGTGTGTCTTAAGAGTCTTGACAGTGTGGAGGGTATGGGCGTGTGTGTAAGGGAATGTGACAGTGGCGTGGAGGTATGAGCTGGCGTGTTTCTTATAGGGGTCTTCTGGTGGCGTGGAGGTATGAGCTGGCGTGTTTCTTATAGGGTCTTGACAGTGGCGTGAGGGGGTATGAGCTGGCGTGTGTCAAGAGTCTTGACAGTGGCGTGGAGGGTATGAGCTGGCGTGTTTCTTTTAGGGTCTTGACAGTGGCGTGGAAAGGGGTATGAGCTGGCGTGTTTCTTATAGGGTCTTGACAGTGGCGTGAGAGGGGTATGAGCTGGCGTGTTTCTTGCAGGGTGCGAGCAGTGGTGTGGGAGGGTATGAGCTGGCGTGTGTCTTAATAGGGTCTTGGTGATGGCGTGGAGGGTATGAGCTGGCGTGTGTCTTAAGGATCTTGACAATTAGCGTGGAGGTATGAGCTGGCGTGTGTGTTAAGGAGTCTTGACAGTGGCGTGGGGAGAGTATGAGCTGGCGTGTGTCTTAAGAGTCTTGACAGTGGCGTGGAGGTATATGAACTGGCGTGTGTCTAAGAGTCTTGACAGTCAGCGTGGGGGTATGAACTGGCGTGTGTAAGAGTCTTGACGGTGGCGTGGGGGTATGAGCTGTGTCTAAGAGTCTTGACAGTGGCGTGGAGGAGGGCATGAACTGGCGTGTGTCTTAAAAGTTTTGACAGTGGCGTGGAGGGTATGAGCTGGCGTGTGTCTTAGAGATGTGACAGTGGCGTGGACTGGTATGAGCTGGCGTGTGTCTTAAAGAGTCTTGACAGTGGCGTGGAGGGTATGAACTGGCGTGTGTCTTAAAGAGTCTTGGCAGTGGCGTGGAGGGCATGAGCAGGCGTGTGTCTTAAAGGGTCTTGACAGTGGCGTGGAGGGTATGAGCTTGTGGTCTTAGTGACGGCGTGGGTGGGTACACGTTGTCGCGGGAATAAAATGGTGGGTAATAAAAATATACATCACAGTTATCAAATAGAAAATAAATCACGTTGCAGACACATCACAATTCATACTCAGGAATTGAGGAACGAAGAAGAAACTACAGGAGTAAGTGAGAGAATTAAGTAGAAAGGGATGAGAACCATTTTATCGGGATTAAAGGATTCTTGGAAAGGTTGACGAGGAGGTTCTGGTTTTGTGGGCATTTAAAGCAGAGTTATGTTGTGGAGGAAAATATTGCATGTCGTGACCAAACCATCTCGTCACCCCAATTTATTTTTTAATCTAAACTAACTTCGCTTAATCGAACCTAGAAAACAGAGATCGAATGGTGAACTTAACCCTAACAGTCGAAACGCCTCATAAACAACTTAAACACCGAAAACACACTCATAAAACATAAACACCGAAAAAATAGCGAAAACAACTTAAGATTCAAATCTACAATACGAGTCTAACACATTTTAAACAAAACTGTTTTCAGTAAGTGTTAATTAGGATAAGTTAGGTTTGGTTGCGGTATTGCTTTTTTTTCACTGTAAATTTTTTGATCAAGAAATATGAACATTGTTTCCCGCTGCTCCCTGAATAATAGCGGAAGTGTAAAAGTTGTCACAGTAGACAAAAGAGCTATTAATAAAACTTTTCTTATTAAATGGTTGCAGTGTCAGCTTTATGACAGGTGGAGTGACAGGAGGAACGAATGTCCCTTGACGAAATGAACCTTAATAAAACTACTATGAATAGAATCAACAATGGAGTCTTTCATTCATAATTTACTTTTATTTTCAATATATAATTTACAGTTGAAAGCTTCTGGATGAATCTTGATAGTTTTAATTTAATAAAGAGTCATATAAAGAGAGAGAAAGAGAGATACATCACAATATGAGAGATAATGTATTTTTTCTTCTCAGTTATCATCCATGAATGACTCTCTTTCATTTGATCTATTTCCTCATTAACCCTCTCGTGTTAATACCAACAACTTAAGCAATTATCTCCTCACCCTTTGACCTAACACTTGATTTTTTTTTTTTTTTTTAGAATATCAAGAATACTAACTTTATCATCACGTAGATATTTGTCTTACTTGAAATAAAAGGAGTCCAGGTGGTACATACAGTATATGTGTTTTCCACACGCTTATATTATTGTGCCGTACATGTATTAAGTTGTTATATTGCTGATTTTTTAGGTTCACCAGACACACCATACTGTAAACGTTTTCCTTACACACACACACACACACACACACACACACACACACACACACACACACACACACACTAATATGACCCCTTGAAACAGATCAAAGTAATCAACCAGTTTTCTTAATGGTCCTCAGTAGAATTGCTCTGGCGCCTACAGTATATTAAATGTCCGTGGAAGAATTCTGAGTTGGTGAGGTGCTATAGAATGTATTATAATATTTTCCAAAAGTTTTTTAGAAGGAGAGGAGTAAACAGAGTAGATCACTGTGATAAAACAGTAAGGAGCCAAAGTTTTTTTTTTTTTTTTTGCTGATAAGAAGGCGGGAGAATTCATCAATGTATTAATATAATCTCAGTGCAATTTTGACGCGCGCTTTTTAAGTCGTCGCTTAATGGAGCACAGGTTGGGGGTGTTATTACAATTCCACTTTGAGTAAAATCTTAAAGTATACGAACCTTTGATATTTTGTACCAAGAGTACCAACGTTCAGCAGAATAGTTTAATTTTGCTTTTAAGAGTAGTGAGTACAGTGTTTGGACCTACTCGCTCTCCCTTGACCCCCATCCTCAAAGAATAACAAAAAGAGAGCGAGAAACAAAAGAGCAGAGAAACACAAGCCTGGAGCACTTCTGAACTCGCCAAACTCACTTTACCTTACCTCGTTAAAATCCTTTTTGGTTGCAATATAGCCATTTCTCGACTCCATTAAAGAGTGCAGCGAGGCGTGGGCAAGGTCAGCATAAAATAAGTGGGAAAACGGAGGCCGTCCCAAGTTTACAAGGGGAACTATGTTGTTTCCATTATGGGAAGTTTATTGGTTTTAGGCAATACTCC
This sequence comes from Homarus americanus, assembly GCF_018991925.1. Lineage (NCBI taxonomy): Eukaryota > Metazoa > Arthropoda > Malacostraca > Decapoda > Nephropidae > Homarus > Homarus americanus. The sequence continues at coordinate 15,774,666 of NW_024741901.1, read as the reverse complement.
AGTTCATCAAAATAGATCCCTGCTCAGGAGGATGACAAACGAAGATTTCAGGAGGTATTGGGAGTTTCTGCAGACTCAGAGTCACTGCGTGGCTGTGGAAGAGATGCTGGGTAGGTCGCGGAGGTAAACCGTTTGCATGAAGAGGGATGTGAGCTTACATATAAAAATTGTGAGACTTGTCATTGCCTGCTCGTTTATTAATGCTTCCATCAATTTAGACTCTTAGGTCAATTACACAGAATTTTATCTCATAACTTTTAATTGTTGATACAGTAGTGTTCAGTAATATCTAACCTTGTTACGCGTTTAATGACCTACTCATAGTCGTTGCACTTCAGTAAAAACATTATAATGAAGATAATTAATTGTGTTACTTTCGGGTGTGAAATTGAAAAGTAAAATTGAAAAAAAAGTTTATGAAGATTATCTCAGCTCAACTCATAGGCCTATCAGAAATAAGAAAATCGCCATCAAATTTAATCATTATCATTTCTAATATACAGTATATAGCAACCCGGAAAGTTGGTGAGACGCTTCACCATTTTCTTGTATCTAATTGTTCGTCAGTATCATTATGTTATGAATATAAGTGTTATTGTTTTTTGTTTTTGCCAATAAATACAGCTCAACTTTTAGCTTCGTAGGATAAATATCTGTTCCCGTTAAGTGAAGACGTAAGAATGCATCTAACACGGTGACACAAATTTAGAATATAAAAATAATATTAAGTTAGAAATAGAATTTATTAGAATTTTAATTCCCATACAATTGTCCTCGATTATTGTTTTAATTATTTTTTAGCTTATAAACTTAATGAAATACAAGGTAAGGAGGGAGATGAATGTCCCTTTAATGTTAGATTTCATAGGTTCCAGTAAAGGCGGAGTAAACACTAAAGGTAGTGTCGAATGGATCAATCTTCTTAAATTAAATTTAAAACTTTTTTCATTAGTAAGAGAATTCTTTGTCAAATACCTTCATTGAGTGGTACTTAAACTTAACAGTAAAGTTTCGTCAGGTTGTTGGCTATGACAACTTCTGGCCGCGTCGAGAGAAAGTTTACAGCTCGCGACCTTCCACTTCACACCAAGAGTACACATGGGGTTCTCCCTCACCACTGCCACGTTCTTCATGTTAGTCTTTTTTTTTTCATGTACTCTACCGCCAGGTAGGCGTCTCTCTCTCTCTCTCTCTCTCTCTCTCTCTCTCTCTCTCTCTCCTGTTTATTTATCACGAGCTAGCTTTTGAATGCCTTTCTTTAATATACGACAATTCTTCCCCCTAGTGACCTTTCCCCTATGTCCCACTATCAATTGGCTCAGATTAGGTCAGAACAAGAGAAGTCAAGCCATGTCCAATGACGCAATTAACTCATGTAAGCTCCTCGTAGCTGAAGGATGTAGAAATGTACTCTACTGGTTGAGTTCAGCTAAAACACAACAAAATATTGTCCAATCCAAGAACACAGAAAAAGTTATCTAAGCTAAATAAGACCATAAGAACATAACAATGGAGGAAACTGCAGCGGGCCTATTGAACCATACTGGGCAGTCCCGTTTATACCCAACCCCTATTGCTCATATACTGTAAGCATCCAACCTATGTTTGAAGCTATCCAGCGTATTCGAGTTAATGATGATATTTGGTAACTTGTTCCATTCATCCACTACTCTGTTTCCAAACTAGTGTTTACCTATTTTACGCCGAAATCTAAATTTGTCTAATTTAAAACCATTGTTACGAGTTTGCTCCTGGTTGGATAGTTTGAGTACCTTTGTAATGTCCCGTTTGTTTAACCCTGACTTCCATTTATACACCTCTATCATGTCGCCCCTCACTCTACGTCTCTCGAGGGAGTGCAAATTAAGATGCTTTAACCTGTCTCTGTACTCAAGGTTCCTGATGCCCGAGATTAGTCTTGTCATTCTCCTCTGGATTCTTTCCAAGGATTCTATTTCCATTCTGTAATACGGTGACCAGAACTGAACTGCGTAATCCAGGTGAGGTCTCACAAGCTCTAGATATAATTTTAAGATGACCTCGCTAGTCTTGTAACTGACACTCCTTTGTATGAACCCAAGTACTTTATTAGCCTTGTTACGAGCAAAACCACATTGTTTACTTGGCTTAAGATTCCTACTTATCATTACTCCTAAATCTCTCTCGCAGTCGGATTCCACAATCCATCTGGTAACTGGTTTCCCTGTTTACATCTCCTATACTGAGTACTTTACATTTGTCCACATTGAATTTCATCTGCCATTTTTCCGACCATTCCATTTGTTTAGATCTTCCTGCAGTTTTGCAGAGTCCTCGTCAGATTTAATTACACGTCCTATTTTAGTGTCATCAGCAAATTTACTTATGTTGCTGTCTATGCCGATATCTATGTCGTTTATATATATAATAAATAATAATGGTCCAAGTACTGAGCCTTGGGGAACTCCACTAGTGACGTTGCTCCAATGCGATTTAGTGCTGTTTATGCTCACTCGCTGTTTCCTGTCCCGTAACCACGCCCTAATCCATTTAAGGATATTACCTTTGATGCCATGCGCTTCTGCCTTTCTAATTAGTCTTTCGTGGGGGACTCTGTCGAAGGCTTTGCTAAAGTCGAGATATACCACATCATAATTGTGCCCCTCGTCCACCTATTCGAAAACTGATGAAAAGAATGTTAATAGATTAGTTAGACATGAACACCCTCTTGTTAAGCCATGTTGGGAATCATTGATCAACTTGTGCTTCTCCAGGTGGTTTCGAATAGAGTTTGAAATGATTGATTCTAGTAATTTGCCTATTATTGATGTTAGACTGATTGGGCGGTAGTTAGAGGATAGTGATCTATCCCCCTTCTTGAAAATCGGTATTACATTCGCTATCCTCCAGGATTCTGGTACTACACCTGTTTTTAATGACATGTTAAACAACTTTGCTAAGGGCATACTAAGCTCTTCCTTACATTCCTTTAATACTCTGGCAAATATCTCATCGGGACCAGGTGACTTATTAGGCTTCAGTTTGTCTATTTGCTTATTAACATCGTTACTAGTCACTGCTATCTCGCTTAATTTGTTTTCTTCACTATCTCTGAATAGAGTCGGTGCCTCGGGTATCATGTTTAAAATTTCGGTGGAGAAAACTGTTGACAAATATTTATTCAGATTTTTGCTCATTTCTCCGTCGTTATCAGTTAGCTCGCCAGTATCTGAGCGTATTGGTCCAATTTTATCTCGTCTTTTAGTTTGATACATTTGGTAGAATCCTTTGGGGTTTGTCTTCGCCTCCCTTGCTATCTTCAGTTCATTATTTCTCTTTGCTTTTCTTATCTCGGTCTTAACCCTACCGGCCAATAACTTATAATACTCCCGGAGGTAAATTTCGCCACGATTTATCCTTCTACCTATAGCCTTCCTTTGGCCAATAATGTTCTTTAAATAATTACTTATCCATTTAGGGTCATTGTTGTCTGATCTGAGTTTTTTGTATGGTATGTTCTGCCTTTGTGCATTAAGTAACTCATCATTTATATTGTCGTGGAACTCGGCAATCTCAGATCTCGTTATCAGGGTGGTGTCATCTGTCAGGTTCACGCCCAAGCACGACACCCCTCTCTCAGCTGCCTCTTTAAACTATCAAAGTTTTCCCTTCTGAAATCTGGGACTATAATGGAATTTTCCTTACGTCTGACCTGAAAATCTAACTGGAATCTAATTTCTTTGTGATCGCTGTGTGCAAGTTCGTTCCCTACCTCGACAATTGCTAATGAGGTTTTCTCTGTTCGACAGAACTAAATCGAGTATATTATTACCCCGGGTGGGTTCGGTTATATGTTGATTTAGGAAACAGTCCTGGATCGTTTCGAAGAAATCCTCTGATACTGAGTTACCCGTAAGGTCCAATCTATTTGGCCAAGGTTAAAATCGTCTACTATACAGACTTTGTTGTGTATGGAAGCCCTGCGCATTTCATCCCAGATAAGTCGCTCATTAACTCTATCAAGACTTGGAGGTCTATATATTACTCCTATGATTAATTTTTCCCTACCGTCAATTAATTCTATCCAGTTTGTTTCTGCATTCCGCTCGGTTTTTATTTCCTTATTTATTTCACACTTCAGATTATCCCTGACATAGATTGCTACTCCGCCTCCTTTCCTGGACGGCCTATCGGTATGGAACAATTTGTAATCCGCAATTTGGTATTCGACAGGTAACTCACTTGAGTCTAGGTTGATCCATGTTTCAGTGAATGCTATTATGTCGATTTTTTCGGTACATACCAAGGTCCAAATATCATCCATTTTGTTTCTCATACTTCTACTGTTCGCGTAGTAGACATTTAGGTTAGTCGTGTTCTGAGTCCTCCCTTTACTGCGTTTAGGTCTTAACTCTGTCTAATTTAGCTTTGTCATCATTCCTAACACTATTTCCCTGTAACCTTTTACTTTGTTTACCCTCTCCCACTGCAGTCTCCTCCACCCCCGTGCCCATATGTTCCCCCAGTAGTTTAAAGACTTCGATATCTTTTGAACTGCCCCCTCTAGAGACCCCGCCAGGGTTGCCATCCCATCCCGAGATGGGTGCACCCCATCCCTAGCATAAAGGTCCCTTCTGCCGTAGAAGTTGTCCCAGTTGTCAATGAATGGGACTGATATTGACTTGCAATATCTGTCAAGACAGTCATTGACACCAACTGCCCTTGACAACCATTCACTTTAAAAAGCTGGTTTTCCGGCATCTTCGTGGTGTAGATTAATACAGTATAACCTTTTTATCTATATTTACAATTTCTTTCCGTTCTTTTTTTTTCGCCCTCCAGGCTCCGTTGTGGGTCGTTTGACCTGTGCCCGGGTGGGCTAATTCCCGTAAAAAAAAAATGATAGGGATCCCTCCCTAAGTCTTAATATGATCAATAGCTGCCTTGAACTTATCAAGAAGCTCCTCGCTCCTACACAGGCCAATATCATTGCCTCCTGCACTGAGGCAGATAATGGGTTTGCTCCCATTACCAGACAAGATATTGTCCATCCTGTCAATTATATCCCCCACCCCAGCTCCTGGCAAACACACCCTCATCCTATTTTTGTTTTTATCGCAAAAAGCCCTATCCAAGTACCTTACCTGTGAGTTACCAACAATTAAAGTTTTTATACCTTCCTTGTCAGCCCTGTCCCTGACTGTACTAACGTCCAGTTCATCTATCAAGGGACTGAACGAGTTGGTACACTTAGCTGTTGATGACGTTGTTGACGTATCCTTGGTGTGTTTTTTCATCACCAGTTTGGTCTTCCCTCTCCTCACAACCTTCCACTCACTTGGGTTTTCGTCAGACACTGGCTTTCCTTGTCCAGCCTCTTCCTTCATCCTCGCCAGCTCTTCCTTTAATTTCAGGTTCTCCAACGTGGCCCTCTCTATTTCTTCCTTGGCCCTCTCCAATTCTTCCTTGGCCCTCTCCAGCTTGGCCAACAAACTCGCACACCCCAGACCACACATAGCACTGGCTATATCTGATAATTATCCCTCGGGAGCTAACCCTGCCGTGACCTTCCCCCTAGTGAGGTCAGAACAACTTAGCACCAGATAGAAGACAAAATTAACACTGAATCAACCTTGACTAGATACGTTCACTTAGCATAAGTCAGGGGAAAGAATTAACACACGGTGTTACCGCAAGCAGCAAACACATAAACAAACATTATGTTAGGCTGTAAGTCATGTCATGTTTATTGGGTGTGCCTGCCCCTATGCAGTATGTAGAGTACGAAGATGGTGGAGATGAGAGGCCCAGAAGGAGGTTGGAGCATGTGAAGGGAGTTTGTTTATGTATAATTATAATCACCTGACTCAGCCATAGCTGACCAGCCAGGGGGCCAGGCTATAGGGTGGGCATTTCAGTATAGCTACCCATATCTTAGAGTCAACACCTACCCTGATTTCTCTCTAGATTTTCAACACGTAAGTTTAACTAGTACTTATTGTGTACACAGGTAGACTGTGTCCATTGCATCATTTATCAGTGTGCCAATATAGAAATGTGGTAAATTGAGTACTCATTGTAAGTGTTAAGATTAGACTAATTATATAGCCATGATTGTTATGTAAATATATATTGGATTAAACACTTATGTAGGAGTGCCTATGTATGACTTATTTGAAATACTAAATGAATTGTATTCAACAGGTTTGACCGAATTATAATATTTGTGTCCAATGTAAAGAGTCTGAATATCTTTTAACCGCCTGACTGGCGGTTACAGTCAAACGTGGATGTCTACTGTGTAGCAGCGCTAGCTTGAATCAACGCCCAGGCAGCAGAGTAGCCAAGTTCAACTCAACTCAACCCACTGGAGGGATGCTCGGATTACAGTGCAACGCCCGTAGATTTATAGTGGCGATAATATTTGAACCTTTTGTTATTGAAGAAAATAATGTTGTCAGAGTGAGCTCAGCCACTCTTAGTGTAGCCGTAGCTTGGCTCACCAACACGCATCACTCGAGGGACGAGTGTGTGCGTGTGGGTGTGGATGTGTGTGTATCCAGTGAAAAGAAGTGCAGTGCAATGTCCGTATACTTCTCGCATGGATAATAGTTAAACGTTGTTAGTCCAGAAAATAGTCTTGTCTAAGTGATCTTCATCACTCCCAGTGTAGTGCATGACGAGAATGAAAACACATGTCATTATTGTTGTCTGACGTAAGTGCAGAACACAATTAGCAGTCATAGTTGACTGAAGTGATATTGCTTTGTAAATAACCCAAATATCAATGTAAAGTTTGCAATGATATCATGTGCGAGTGTATGACGAGGCACACGAACATGCCCTGATAATTTTGGTGAGACGAGGCACATTAACGTGCCCTGATTTAAGAGTGGTGGAAACGAATGCAATTCAAATTACCTGAATAAGCAAGATGTTGGAGATTGGGTATTTGATGACATGGAAGGAGAGTCGGACCTAGATGGAAGCATACATTTTAACCTAATGACAATGGATCCGCCCGCCGAGGTACAATCAGAGAGTGGTGAAACAGGAAATGAGCTTGCAATACCAGGAGATCCACGGGAAGGTCACAGTAGGGAATTGGATTATCAACAAGCAGTGGCCAGAGCTGAGGCAGCGTCGGATGAAGTAAACCGAGCCCTGCGAGAGCTTAAGGCAGGGTGGATGAAAACGATGCACACTGGAATGGTGGCGGGTCAAGAGACATCAACACTAACACGAAGAAGTGACAGCTCACAGCCTTCGATGGAGAACTCCAGCAATTATGAGAAGCCAATAGTCCGGGAAGAAACCCAGCAACAGGCATCGGTCAATGTCGAGAAAACGGCATCGTCTTTACCGCCAATGCTTGCAAACAAAGCGCCTCAAGTCACAATTATGCATCCACAGCGAGAATCAGGGAAGGGTGAAGAAATAAGAGAGTTAGTGGCTACGATGCGCATGCCGCAAGCCACCCTTCCCAAGTTTAAAGGACAAAGGCGGGCGGAGTTTTGGACCTTTATGCATGCCTTCCGTCGGTACATGACAAATGCGGCTGTGCCAGAGAAGTACAAGTACCAACTGCTCATGGATGCTTGTGAAGGAGAAGAGTTACATCAAGCAATCATGGGATGCGACTATCTAGAGCCAGACAGAGCCTACAACAAGGCAATCAAGATCCTGGAGGCAAGGTTTGGAAATAAGTATGCATATGCAGACCAGCTGGTGAAAAGGCTCATAGACGCTCGCTCAGTGGGGGCGTTCGACGACGAAGAGCTGGGAAAACTGGCATCTCAGCTATGGGGTGCAGTAAGCCATCTGGAGAATCTGAACTTGATGTCTGAACTTGAATCAAGGCAGACCTTCAGAACACTGGTGATTAAGCTTCCCCCCCCAATTGAGGGAACGCTGTGTGGATGATGTACGGAATTATCAGAAGTCGACAGGACGCAGAACGGGGCTGGTGAAGTGGTTAGCGCTATATTTGGAGGAGAAAGCGGTGACGATGGATGACATGGCTCTGCTATCAAGCGAGGACAGTCAAGAAGGAAGTAAGAAAAGACCAGAAGGATCATCGTCAAGCAAACGTGCCGTGGGCCTAGTGACTATCAGTGAAGCGAAAGGCAATGGAGGAGAAACAAGCTCTGGAAAAGGCTCGTGCCCAGTGTGTTCCAGAGCACATGGATTAGCAGGGTGCGACAAATTCCGGAGCATGTCAGTGAGGGAGAGGTTAGAGAGGGTAAAAAGATTACGTTGCTGTTTCTTGTGTCTGAGAGTGGGCCACCTTGCTGCTGAGTGTTGGTCATGCTTCAGGTGTGGCATTGATGGGTGCAAAGAGAAGCATTCTAGACTGTTGCATCAAGAACGAAGGGAGGCACTTACTGCAAGTATGTCAAACACACACAAGGGTGGCGTAAAGCGAAATTTTCAAGGTCTCGTGAAACAGGAGTCAATGGCAGGCACCTCTGATGGTGGCATGGCCCAGAAAGCCAACGACAGTTCGTACATGGCCGGAAAAATAGGCCATGTCTATGCTACAGGGACAAAGGACGGCCATGAAAACCCATACAGCTGCGAAAGCGACATCTGACTATCGACGAAAAATGCCAAGATTGTACTGTCCATAGTGAGTGTGAAGATTCGGGGGAAGGAACTCACACCAACGAAATCACATCAGAACTTTAGCTCTCTTGGACTCAGGCAGCGACAGGTCGTATTGCACCAAAGATCTGGCACAGAAACTAAGGGTGAAAGGGACACCTACCCTGGTAATCATGGGTACACTTGCCCAAGAGATGTTACTCGAGTCAGTGGAGGTAGAACTAGAAGTGGTTGGCGCAGGCATGAAACGAGGCAGAACCATACTTATGCCGAAAGTACTCACTATACAAAATTTCACCACAACACTGCACAACTCCGTAGCAAACACAGTGATATCTCAAGGTGGATCCATCTGCGAGGTGTGGAATTACCAGAATTGCAGAGCAACAGCATAGAAATTCTGATAGGACAAGATGTGCCACAAGCCCTGGTACCCTTGGAGGTCAGAGCAGGAAGGGATGGAATGCCATTCGCCATAAAAACGCGACTGGGTTGGACAGTGAATGGACCGGTGGGGCACCAAGACGCACAAGGAGTTTGCATGTCAGGATGCCTGATGACCGAAACTGTCATGAGTCCTGAAACCCGTCTGGAAAGACAGTTAAGCTTTTTTGGGAGCTGGGAAGTGGGGACACAGGAGCCTTGCAGTCAGCAGCTCATTCACTTGAGGACAAAAGTGTGTTGAGGCTATGGTCAGAGACAGGCATCAAAACTAATGGTCATTACAAATTTCCCATACCGTTCTGTAATGAGAACATGGAACCCCCAAACAACAAGGCCGTGGCGGAGCGTCGACTAGATGGGCTTCGAAGGAGACTATCCAAGGACGCACGGCTGCGACAAGGATACGTAGAGGAAATAAATAAACTGTTTGCTGAAGGATATGCTGAATCAGTGCCTAAGTGCCAGTTGGAGTCACATACTGGACTGGTCTGGTATCTGCCTCATCACCTGGTGTTGAACCCAAATACGCCAAACAAAGTACGCATAGTTTTTGACTGTGCAGCCAAACACAAAAGGACATTGCTGAACGACCAGGTACTACAAGGTCCAGACTTCAACAACAAATTAATTGGAGTCCTGTTTAGGTTTTGCCAAGGAACTACAGCCATCATGGCAGATGTGGAGGCTATGTACCATCAAATCCATGTAGCGCCAGAACATCGAGATGCGTTAAGATTCCTCTGGTGGGAGAATGGGGACCTGAGTAGAGAGCCAGTAACTTACACAATGAAGGTGCACATCTTTGGTGGGGTGTGGAGCCCTTCATGTGCAACTTACGTTCTCCGGCGCACATTTCAAGACCACAGATCCGAGTTTCCCGACATGGTGGCGCAAGCGGAAGTCAACTTCTACGTTGACGACCTGCTCGTGTCGCTGGACTCATCAAATGAAGCATCAATGTTAGCGTGTCAGCTTCGAAGACTGTTGGCGTGTGGAGGATTTCGGTTAACTAAGTGGGCCAGTAATCACAAAGGAGTGTTGGCTACCATCCCACCGGAGGAGAGGCAAAATGCACTGAAGGAAATTGATCTGAGGCAAGACAAATTGCCAATGGAGCGAGCCCTGGGGGTTAGGTGGCTCCTGGAAGGTGATCAGCTCGCCATCAAGGTGCAATCAAACTCAAGGCCAGCGACCAGGAGAGGAGTACTAAGCCTGGTCAGTTCTATTTATGACCCACTGGGGTTCGTGGCCCCTTTCATCATCAGGGCTAAAATATTATTTCATTGTGAATGCAGGCGTCGATTAGGGTGGGACGAACCTTTGTCGGCTGTTAATCACACGACCTGGAGCACCTGGCTAGGAGAACTGGCCCACCTAGGGAAATTAAGTGTACCCAGATGCCTAAAAGCAGCATGTGCTAAAGAATCATCTCAGCACAGTTGCACACCTTCTGCGATGCATCGCAGGCTGCTTACGGTGCGGTGACCTATCTGAGAATGGTAGACTCTGGCGGAAGTATCCAGTGCTCTTTCGTGTATGGACGGGCCAAGCTGGCCCCACTCAAGCAACTGACAATACCAAGGCTGGAACTTTGTGCAGCTGTCCTGGCAGTGAACGCTGATCGAACGATTCGCCGAGAAATGACCATGACCATACACGAATCTTATTTTTGGACGGATAGCATGCTAGTCTTGCAGTACATCGCCAATTCGAGCAGACGATTTCAAACGTTTGTAGCCAACAGGATAGCAGTCATACAAGAGCTGTTAAGAACTGACCAGTGGAGACATGTCGGCACATCGCTGAACCCAGCAGATGATGCAACTATGGGATTACCTGTCCTGGACCTGGTTGCAGGATCTCGGTGGATACGAGGTCCTGACTTTCTACTCAGTGTTGAAGAACGGTGGTCAAAGGGAAAGGAACTGCCAGCAGTTCTGAACGACTTACTGGAGGTGAAACGAGAAGTACACCAGAGATCTGTAGTTGCTCTGGCAGTGAGCGAGCAGTCAAAGTGGTCCCTCGCCAAACTGTGGCTCAGGTACTCATCATGGTACCGCTTGGTGAAAGGGGTGGCATGGATTAAAAGGTTCATTTGGTGGCTAGGATCCAGTACAAGGACCGCAGACCTGCGCCTCAAACTGAAGAGGCTAAGCACTGAGGAACTACAGTCGGCTGAGCAGACAATTATAAGATTAGTGCAGAAAGAGGCTTATGAGAAAGAAATCCAAACTGTCATAAAGGGTGAGCTGCCGAAGGACAATAAGCTATATAAACTGGAACCTTACTTGGACGAGCGAACGTTGCTCAGATCAAAGGGAAGAATTAAAGGAACCCTTCTTGGGCGAAGTGGTGAGGAGCCAATCTTGCTGCCTAGAGACCACCACATCACCGAAATCATACTGCGGGAGATGCATGAAGAGAGAGCCGGACATGCTGGACGAGAACACACGATGGCGTGTGTGAAGCAAAGGTATTGGTTTCCCCAGGGCAGACGCTTGCTTGATAGAATCATACGACGCTGTGTCGTGTGACGACGGAACAACTGGAGAAGTCGGCATCAAAGGCAAGCTGACTTACCAATAGATCGTGTCAGTCCTGGAAAGGCTCCATTTGCTTACACTGGAACGGGCTGTTTTGGTCCATTCATTATCAAGGTAGGGAGGAAACAGATCAAGTTCTGGGGATGTCTGTTTACATGTCTAACTATTAGGGCTGTTCATCTAGAAGTCTTGGCCTCATTAGACGCAGATGCCTTCCTCAACGCAATAACAAGGTTCTCACGATGCAGAGGTGCACCAGAGCGTATTAGGTCGGATAATGGGACAAACATGGTACGGGCAGCCAAGGAGCTCAAACTAGCAGTGAAAATTTGGGAGCAAGATGACAGACTCAGAGGTGCCTTACTGAAAGCAGACATTGACTGGGTCTTCAATCCACCAGCTGCCCCATACATGGTGGGAGCATGGGAAAGGCAGATTCGCACAGTAAAGAAGGTTGTGCAGGCTATTGTGGGCTCACAAGTTTTAGACGATGAACGTCTGCAAACACTGTTCTGTGAAGTGGAAGCCATAGTTAACGAGAGGCCAATCACCCTGGTTCCAAACACTCCAAGTGAACCAAAGGCTCTCACGCCTGCTGATCTTTTGCACTTAAGACAAGAGGGTAATCTTCCCTTAGGTGGAAGGTCAATAGGCGAATCATACCACAGAAGGTGGAAGCATGTCCAGTACCTTGCAGATCAATTTTGGAAGCGCTGGCTGACGGAGTACCTCCCTCAACTCAGAACTTGACAGGTGCATTTCAGACCACGGCGCAACTTTCGCCCTGGTGACCTAATCATTATAAGAGAAGCAAATAGTCCATGCAACAAATGACACCTTGGTCGAGTGATGGAAGTCAAGGCTGGCGAGGATGGACTTGTACAAAAGGCAATGGTTAAGACGACGACGTCCACAATGTTGCGACCTGTGACAAAATTATGCTTGTTGGAGGGAGCAATGGAAAGGGCTGATGGAGTCGGCCAGGAGAATGAAATGGGTATCCACATATGAAGACAGTGATGTCCGAACGTCAAAGGACCGAGATGTCCTAAGGAGCTGATAAGTACCACCAGACTGAGGGCAGCATGGTCACAAGAACGTGACAAAATTAATGTTGAATATCACCAGCCTGAGGGCAGCATAGTCACATGAACGTGACAAAATTAAAGTTGAATCCCACCAGCCTGAGGGCACCATGGTCACAAGAACGGGACAAAGCATTAAGTATCAAAGGCCTGACATGGTATTGAGAGTGAACGCTCAACGGAGTGGGTGTTACCACAAGCAGCAAACACATAAACAAACATTATGTTAGGCTGTAAGTCATGTCATGTTTACTGGGTGTGCCTGCCTGTATGCAGTATGTAAAGTACGAAGATGGTGGAGATGAGAGGCCCAGAAGGAGTTTGGAGCGTGTGAAGGGAGTTTGTTTATGTATAATTATAATCACCTGACTCAGCCATAGCTGACCAGCCAGGGGGCCAGGCTATAGGGTGGGCATTTCAGTATAGCTACCCATATCTTAGAGTCAACACCTACCTTGGTTTCTCTCTAGACTTTCAACACGTAAGTTTAACTAGTACTTATTGTGTACACAGGTAGACTGTGTCCATTGCATCATTTATCAGTGTGCCGATATAGAAATATGGCAAATTGAGTACTCATTGTAAGTGTTAAGATTAGACTAATTACATAGCCATGATTGTTATGTAAATATATATTGGATTAAACACTTATGTAGGAGTGCCTATGTATGACTTATTTGAAATACTAAATGAATTGTATTCAACAGGTTTGACCGAATTATAATATTTGTGTCCAATGTAAAGAGTCTGAATATCCTTTAACCGCCTGACTGGCGGTTACACACGGAGTCCTGTGAATTTTTGTTTTTACCCGGAATTGTACTGTAACTGTTTTAGACAACTCTTCCACGAACCACATTATCCTTGCACACCTGTCTCTCTCTCTCTTTCGCCTTGTTTTCCAATTTATTATCTCTTATCTCTCTTTGTCCTCGCCCTTTCAGCTCTCATTCTAAGTGGGTGATTATGAATGTTTCTTGTTTATCGTCCCGCTGCCTCTCTGTCTCTATGTGGCTGTTTTTATTGTTTTGCCTGCATCTCTCTGCCTGCCTGTGTCTTTAAGTAACAACTAACGCTTTACCTTGCTCCAGGTCTTTCTCTGTTCTCTAGGTGATGGATTTTTTCATATTCCATTATCCCTTCCTCTTCTCATTCCAATTTTCCACCTCATTATAGGCGTTTATTGTAAGGCGTTTTCGATTTACGGAACAGCTAACGCGTTAGCTATTCTGTATGCGCAGACGCTGCGTTTGAGCTGTGCCCATGGAACATTCAGAGGGAAGAGACACACACACACACACACACAGCCATGGTGTTCTACGAAGACGTCAAGGTTGTAGTGGACGTCTCCCCTACAACTTCCTACAACTGCGTAGCCACAGCCACCACCTGCTACCGCCTTCCCTAGCAACCAACCAGATGTTACCGTATCTTAGCAACGGAACTAGTCACCGGCGACTTTCTGGGTTTTCCCAACATGATTCATAGAGGACTGGTGGCTGCTGCTGGGTATATAAGCTCTGTCTCTCCATTGAGATTCATTCTGACCATTCTTCTTGAACAAGCAACACCTCCTCCTCCGCCGCTGCCTGGCTGCCCTAGCCTCTCCTCCGCCTGCCTGGCGGTCCTCGCTCCCGCCAGCGAGCATGGCGACCCACCAGCTGTCCTTCTCTGAGCTTCCTCACCAACCGGCTCTCATTCTACCCATCTTCCTGAACAAGCAACACCTCCTCCAGCAAGCTCCACGCTGTTAACATTCATTCAACCAGGAGGCCAGCAACAGGCAACATCTTCTCTGACGAAGCTCCTGCACATCTACCTCCTTCAACACGCTACTCATCGAACGTCTTCCACTGAGCAGCCCCTCACCACACGGCACCTCCAGCACCAGACTGTCTATCATATAACTTATATTATACAAGAAAACCACATTAGAGTTTCCTTCCATCCTGAGTGCTAGACAACATTAATATCTCGATACCCCTACAATGGTGACTCCCGGAGATTAGCACTCACACAGGATGGAGGAGACACTGATCACGCTCCCAGTCTTCAAGCAGACACCGGCTCCTCTTCCTGCCTCACGCACCACATTCTGACGACCCCAGCACACCCGTCCTGCCTCAGACGCCGACCCCGGCCCAGCAATAACCCCTGGGTTTGTGGGTAGGGCAACACTTGTCATAGTGGCCCAGACGACCGCACACATTGCACTGTACGTACTTAGCTGGGCACCGCACTGTGAGCGACCAGTGGCCCTTACGGTCACAACTGTTGCAGGTAGACTGAGCAGCTGGACACACCTGTGTTCCGTGCTGCTTACCACAGTTGTTGCAAAATGAACCGGGCGTGGACGTGGTGGGCGAAGACGTAGGAGCAGACTTCTTGTCCTTCTTGTACCGGGAAACAGCGCGTACAGTTGTAGGGGGAGCACGGATGGCAGAGGTGGCACACCTGGCAGCCTCATAGGAGCGACATATCGTCAACACATCCTGAAGAGAAGAGGAAGAGTCGAGGGAGGTGAGGCGTTGGACAAGTTCCTCGTCCTTAACACCCATCAAGATCACCTGCTTCAACTGGGTCTCCTCGCACTGCTGGTGGTGGCCTAAACATATATCTACCTCTTCCGAGGCTCTCTTAAGACGTACATAAAAAGCGTCAAAAGACTCACCCTCCATCTGTCTGCAGCTAAACAATTCCCTCCTGCGCAGAGCTTCATTCTGCTGTCCTTTGATGTGCCGTTGTAGAACGTCCAGTACCTCCTCTACAGACAGCGAAGAGGTTGGGGGTACCTGCAACGTATGTTCTAAAACACGCTGAACTTCCAAGGACAGGCACATACGCAGCTGGATGAGTTGTTTAGGCTGTGACAAACTCTGGAGATCCACCATTGTAGAATAATCAGTCCACCGTCGCCGCCATTCACGAAAAGTCTGGAAGTTCACATCAGGCTTCAAGATGGGCGGTGTTTGAGCTGCTGCTTTAGGTGGGGCTGGGGGGCGTGAAGGAAGCATGGATGAGGTATCTGAACCAGTCAGTACCGAGGCAGTGTTAGAGCCAGGGGCTTGGTTAACAGTGAGGCGAGATATCAAGGCTTCAAACCGTGCACTGTCTTCCAATCTCCGTTGGTGGGCTCGTTCTGCCTCTGCTTGCCTTCTGTGTTCATCCGCCAAACGTCTGTGAGCTTCATCCTCGCGTCTCTCATCTCTCATAAACTTCAGTAAAGCAATTATCTCTGGAGACAATGCTGAATATTGAGGTGAAGGACTGCGCGATGTTGTGGGGGCTGGAGCGTCGTGGCCGGCTTGGTCATCCATCTCTGGGGGACTATCATCCGCTTGACTCATCCAGGCGCTGGGTCCACGGCTACGTAAGGCATGAGACATAACTACTTCATTTGTGTACTGTGTCTTAAATCAGTGTTGACCGGTCAGCCCGTCGTATCAACAAGATTTCAGACAAAAAAAATTAATTAAATACACAGATAAGTAGGTTATATATATAAAATATATATAAGAAAGCCGCGCGGTCAGCAAGTGTTAGTGCATGTATGTGTGTGTGTGTGTCCCGGGCAGGCAGAGCGTCTCGCCTCAGCTGTGAGGGGGGTGGAGGCGGCGCTGTGAGGGGGGGGGTTGGAGACAGCGAGGAGCTCAGTCACCCTCTGGAAACAGGCAGAGAAGGGTGCGCTGAACTCTACTCCCCACAAATGCCCAGAACATGCCGTATACCTTGGAAATCCTTTAAAACAAGGTCACACATGAATGGCACGAAACACACAATGCACTAAACACTTCACAGAAAATCACTGTCACTGACACTGCTCAAAGTTGCTAAATTCTTCGAGGACGGGTGGCGGTTGGCGGTTGGTTGACACAGGGAAGGAGTCCATAAGCCGGCTTTCCACAAAGTTCGCACTATCACTCGTAATAATCCAGTAAAACTACGCACTGCGCCATGTTAGGTTCTTTATAATAAGTTCTATATACAGGAGAGAACACAAACACCTGTATAGTTTTGTAGGTTCGGTTTACTGGATAAGAGTATGTACACAAAGGGGAGTAGTGCTCTCCTCAGCTAGGCTCCTTGTCAACTGCTATAGACGACGTATGGCAAGTGATACATTAGCAGCTTCCATACGTCGCCGGGCACATTAATTAAGCATGTGGGATATGGTAATAACATTGCCACACGCTGCTAGCTAGGTTGAATGAATAATACATAAATGGAGCACATACATAATATACATACATAATATATAATCCAGCATACATAATATACATACAAGAGCTGCTTCTGGGTGGATAAGCCAGTCTTCCATGTTGCTTGAAGACTGGGAGCGTGATCAGTTTCTCCTCCATCCTGTGTGAGTGCGAATCTCCGGGAGTCACCATTTGTGGGGTATGAGATATTTGTGTTCACACTCAGGATGAGGTTGAGAAAGGAAACTCACAATGTGCTCTCTATATACATGTTGTATTGGATGTACAATGCAGCTTGGTGCTGGAAAGGCAGCATGGTTACAAGCGTGATGTAGAGAGAGCTGGTTGGTGAGGACGCTCGGAGAAGGACAGCTTGTGGGTCGCCATGCTCGCCGGCGGGAGAGAGGACCGCCAGGCAGGCGGAGGAGGAGCGAGGGCCGCCAGGCAGCGGCGGAGGAGGAGGTGTGTTGCTGGCTGGTTGGTGTAGGTAGAAAAAGAGGGCAGGTCACCACGAGGTCAGGTCTTAAATAGCGGGGGGTAGACGTGGCTTAGTAGTTGACCCCCGCTCCGTGATGTATGGCGGCGCTGGTTGACCTAGACCACGAGGCATACACTGGGGAATTGGTGGGGTCGGCTACTTAGCGACAAACAGCGTTTGTAGGGGAGAAATCCACTACAATGTACTGCCTGTTTCTTCGCTGTTTTTCGTCCTATAAATTTGTTCATTCAATCGTAAAAACACTGTATTTGACCTTCTATCCTACCCCCCCCCCCCAAAAAAAAATGTCTGCAATGTATAGAATATTAACCCAACACTATAATAGGGTGAGAATAAACTGTAGCCACCCAAGGTTACTAAAAAATACCCTTATGCGATCCAGTAATTCAACACCTTAAGTACGATGGCTTAACACATTGAGTAGACTGGTCAACAGCCAAAATGGTTCACATATGAGATCATGCTCACACAACTAATTTCATATTGCTGAATTCGAATCTGATATTTGTTTTGTTCTATCAGACCAGGTTTTATAAAAAAATCAATAGGTACAAATATTTAATATTCCATCACGTGTCGTGCAAAAGATGAGATTATCTCATGTGACTGTGCTTTCATGACTAATTTCATATTAATGAATATTAATTGGATGTTTCATTCTACCATCAGACCTACTTTCTTAAAGAATAAAAAAAAATAGTAAATATAGTAACATTATCACGTCATGCAAGATACAATTTTAAACCTATCACAGATAAGCTCGTAAAAATTTGTACCAAAAAAACATAAGTTCAAATCCTTTATAATGACAAAATATGAAGTTCTAAAAGTGCTTCTGAACTTTACTCTTTCTCTTGTACAGCTTGCTCTCTTCTCGTTGCAGTGTCCAGCAATAGTCGCCCATCATGTTAGGATGAAATCTTTCGCCGTGTTCATCACTAACGTCTCCAAGGTTACCTGGGAAAAATTCAATATGAGAGTGGAAAAAATGCAATTTCAAGGACATCCTTGCTCCCAATGCATGATAATTCTGAAGCATGGTTGTTACGATTTCTTTGTAGTTGTCAGCACGATAGTTTCCAAGAAAATTCTTTGACACATTGACAAATGATTCCCATGCTTTTTTCTCCAGTGGGTTCAATGTTTTGGTGAATTCGCTATCATTAACTAGTATACGAATTTGTGGTCCATTCAAGACACCTGCTTTCAACTTGGCTTCGGAAACCACACCACCTAGTTTCTGAGATAAGTATAGGGTCCCAGCACCGAATTGATCCATAGCTTTGATGAAATTTTTAGCCAAACCGAGCTTTAGATGCAGTGGAGGCAAAAATATCTTTTCTGGATCTACAAGCGGATTGTGAGCACAGTTAAACCTTCCAGGCGCATCTCTTGGTCTTGTCGGCCAATCCTTTCTCACATAGTGCTCTGCATCAGCTCTGCTGTTCCACAAGCACAAAAAGCACATGTGCTTTGTGTAGCCACTCTGAAGGCCCAGTAGTAAACTGATGACTTTGAGATCGCCACATATCTTCCACTGGTGTTTCTCATACTCTATAGCGGCCAACAGAATTTTCATTGTTTCATAGCTCTCAGTCATTTTTGTTGCGTGTGCTATTGGGACAGATGGAAGCCGATTGCCATTGTGTAAAAGAACAGCTTTCAGAGAGTCTTTTCCTGAGTCTATAAACAGCCTCCAATCCTCTGTCTTGTATGTTTCAGACTTGCAGAGTTGTTGCATGAGAGATACTGCGTCCTCGCAATAACAAAGGTTGTTTGCCATCTTGAAAAATGCAGACAGCTGTCTATGTCGGTAACGCGCTGTAGTGATATGCACTCCATCTTCTAGCAGGTTACGCTGCTTTAGTCTGGATCCCAAAACTTCAGCCTTTTCTTTTGACAAGTTTAGGTCCCTGATGAGATCATGAAGCGCTTCTTGAGTAAATAGTTTAGGCCTGGTATTTTCAGAGTCATCCTGGTAGTCGTTTTCCATTGAGGTAGAGGTAGAATCGGAATCACTCAATTCTTGTTCAGTCGGTGGATTTGGGACTGGAAGTTCAGCACTGTGCGGTACTGGTCGGATTGCAGAAGCAATATTGGGGTACTGTACCTTGCCTCGTGTCTTGATTTTTATTCCCTTAATATTTGTGAGACAGAAGTAGCAGTCACTACTGTGGTCTTTAGGTTCACGCCACATCATTGGTACAGCAAACGGCATTCCTGAACTTCGTTTACCACACATCCACTCGCTCAGGTGGTTAACACAAGACTTACAGGCTACATGAGGTGCCCATTTCTTGTCTTGGTCACCCAAATGACATTTGAAGTAACTTTTGTAGTTCAGTCGAACAGCTTTTGTGATTGGTTTCTTGAGGCTACCAGGAGTGAAGGCACCTCATATGTAGCAAAAACTGTCAGCACCGTTCACACACTTGCGACGTTCCATGTTTTGTTAATTTCAGAGTAATTACAAATCATGCAGGTGTAGATATGCAATATCATGAATCAGCAAACTGAAACAAACAAAAAAGCACAAATCAGGACAAAATAATTGCATAAGTGGAGCCAATGAGCATATAAATTACTGTATGAATAGCATGGTACACTAAATATATAGATATGCTGGTTCTGGAAAACTGAGCCTGATACAGCTATACGAATGTCATAATTGAGTTCAGCACATACAATTACACTAGAATCAGACTGTTTTGATCCAGAACCATGAGAATTTTTTTTTATGTTGACCAGTGGTATTAACACCTTGAGTACGATAACTTACACCTTGTGTACGGTGACTTAACTTTTTGAATACGATGACGTAAACAAACTTGAGCTCAATATCATCCAACGAAAGGAAATAAGTCAGGCATTACAGTGGTACAGCACCTCACTCGACATGGTTTGTATTTTTACGGCATTAGTAAACCGCTCTCTGATACCATTATCTAGTAGATACTGATCACAGACGTTCTGGTAGTACAGCGTTAGAAATTCACTATAATACAAAGATACCAAAATAAATATTCGTTATTAGAGACCTTGTGTTAACGCTGCTCTGGCAACTCACTTTAATACCAAGATACCAACACTGAATACTCATGACTGGAGACATTAGTGGTAAGACCTGGATGAACATGAACACTATACAGGAGTTGCCTGAGCTGGACTTTACCTGTGGCAGGTGCGCGGGGTAATTGGACGGCCAGTGTGGAGGACGACAGGACGAGGCGTTTAATCAATTAAGAATGTTTGGTTTGGGAGGAAACAAGGAGAGGAGGAAGAGGAGGAGGAAAGGGGAAAGGAATAGGAGAGCAATAGAGAGAGACTGACTTTTATATAACGTGAGTGAATGTTGAGGAGAGAGGAAGTAAGAGAAAAAGGAATAGAGGAGACAGGGAGAAGAGGAAAGGAAAGGGTGGAGGAGAGGAAATGAGAGAGGAGCTGACTGTTCCATGACGCGCGTGTGTATGGGTGTACTGCGCACATCATTGTCACTCCTAAAAAAACCCTTTAATTCATATTACGCTGCATAACATTCAAATCCACTGCCCTGGTAGAATCTCAGAGAACGGGAATCGTTGATAAGGCTAACTCACCTAATGACTGTTACGGAATTATTTGATGAATTGTACCCAGCTACGGGTATATAATATTAATTGTATGTATTCATAGCATTAAGGAGAACTCAAGGTATCTATAAGATGATTGGGAAAGTCCAGTTGAGTCGGACTAGTGTACTGTAGGACTAAGTGTGGATCGTGGTTTGAAGGTCATACTATTTACGTCTGTGAACGTGTAGCGAACATAACTTCCGCAGATATCATATGAAAATACATGAGAACAATGGTCTGGAAAAAGGATGAATGTATCAGAACTATGTGAGGTGTTGGAAGTGACCCAGAAACTATACTTGAAAGGAAATGTCTTGTATGCATCGGTGTGAACTTAATACACCTCGTATCCTCGGGTGGCGTATACCCACGACATGTACAGTGATCAGAGAGTTTTATGTCTGTGTTCAAGTAGTGCAATGTGTGAGGGGAGGATCCCTAATTACAGTTTTAAGTGAAGTGGAGATGTACTGCGCACATCATTGTCATTCCTAAAAACCCCATTTAATTCATATTACGCTATATAACATTCAAATGCACCGCGCTTGTAGAACCTCAGAAAACGGGAAACATTGATAAAGGACAACTCACCTACTCAATGTTCCTAGACCATGTGTTGTATTGTACCCAGGTACAGTTATATCATATTAAGTGTATGTATTCATAGCATTAAGGAGAACTCAGGGTATGCATAAGATGAATGTTAAAGTCCAGTTGAGCCGGACTAGTGTACTGTAAGACTAAGTGTGGATCAGGGTTTGAAGGTCATACTATTTACGTCTGTGAGCGTGTAGCGAACATAACTTCCACAGATATCATATGAAAATACATGAGAACCATGATCTGGAAAAAGGATAAATGTATCAGAACTATGTGAGGTGTTGGAAGTGATCCAGAAACTATACTTGAAAGGAAATATCTTGTATGCGTCGGAATGAACTTAATACACCTCGTATCCTCACGTGACATATACCCACGACAGGTACAGTGATCAGAGAATCTTATGTCTGTGTTCAAATAGTGCAATGTGTGAGAGGAGGATCCCTCATTACAGTTTTAAGTGAAGTTGATACACCCCCGCCATGAACATTCAGCCTTTGTTTCAAGGCGCGATATGTACCTGCCTCGGGTGCCACGTTGATATTATAACCCCATGAATTTACCCAAGAACTAGCAAACCAAGACCTTACCTTAGTGTGTAATTTAGGATTAAAATATGTGTTTATAAGGCATGAGTGACAATATACCGAAAAGTGTTCAGGTGAGAACCATAAGAAACAAAAGTGCAGATTAAAGATTGGAAACTGTAGGCCTACGTGATGAGGAGCGGCGGGGCAATGCCCTCAGTCTTCCTCGTTCTACCATCACCCCAGGTTCCATGCGGTCGGAGTACCTTGCCGCCCGGCCGCCATTATCCCTTTGAGCGTCACAACAGGTGGTGACTACTCCCCGCTATGCCAATCCACTGTGAACCTGTGGATTTCCAGCGCACCACTCCAAATGAATAGTCACAAATCAGGAGACCGTGAGAAACTCTGCGGTCGCCACTTGGAGCGACCTATAATACCAGGCGTAGAAATAGTGCTGGTATGTCTCTAGGTGAAGCCCTCGTCTTTACCCACCGAGGGTGGTGTGCGAACGAGGTGCCTGTTGTGTATACCTAAAAGTCACAAGGAGTCCCATACTTGCAGGTATGGAGTGTACATGTGTGTTGAGATGGTGCTAATATGTATGATAACCGACGGTGCTATATTCCATACAGGTGGAGCAGTCTGATGTGTTAAGGGATAGTGTAAGAAGGAATGACCGAGGTAAGGTGGTCACAGATTGTTATGCAATAAGTATGTGGATGACATGCCATTAATGTAAGAGTCTGGTGCCCACCTGGGTAACCACATTTCCGTTGTTCTTCTGAGGAAGGCCAATTCATGTATATGTTTTTTACCAGTATGTTTTATAAGGAATAAATCAATTTAGACATGTTATGGTTTCACCCTTCTTTACCCTTATCGATCTGGTCAATGGAAAACCTAACCCAATGCCTAGTCCACTCTGCACGCTACCTAACGAGCTACATACTGTCCAGAGGGGGTCTGGTGGCAGCTACCCTTAGAAATTAAGATTAGAGTTAAGTCATCCCCTTAGACTTAGTGACCCCAGAATCTGGCAGTATAGAGATACCCACGCTATGAACATTTGGCTTTTGTTTCAAGGCAGCGTCCCTTGTACCCGGCCTACAGGTGTGAGTTGTTGATATAGCCCACTTAATTTCCCCAAGAACTGTCAAGCCCGAACCGTATTCTAGTATGTAAGTTACGATTAAAATATGGATTTATAAGACACCAGGTCACAATAAACGGGAAAATGGAGAGGTGAGAACCATAAGAAATCAAAGTAAAAATTAAAGATTGGAAACTGTAGGCCTACGCGGTGAGAAGCGACAGGGCACTGCCCTCAGTTGCCTTCGTTCTCCCATCAACTCATGTCAGTGTCCTCCATCGGGCTACATCCCGCCCTAAAAAAGACATATAGCAGTTATTTCAGCTTAAGACTTTGCCTGGTGTATAAAGTGAAGTAGTAATGTGTTACAGGGGGTAATAACCTCCCATCAGGCATTATTTCTCAGTATCCTTCGCTCTCTCATAAAACTCAGGTCCCACGGGGTCAGAGCACCTTGCTGGGCGTCGGCCATTATCCCTGTGAGCGTCCCACCATGTGAGGTGACTACCAGCTATGCTATTCCACTGTGAACCTGTGGATTCCCAGCATACCACCCCAAATGAGTGGGAATAAATAAGGAAACGCTTGAGAAACTCCGCGGTCGTCACTTGGAGCGACCTATAATACCAGGCGTAGAAACAGTACTGGTATGTCTCTTGGTGTAGCCCTCGTCTCTACCCACCGAGGGCGGTGTGCGAACGAGGTGCCTGATATGTGGATCTAGAAATTACAAGGAGTCCCATCCTTGCAGGTGTGGAGTGTAACAGGTGTGGTGAGCTGGTGCTACTATGTATGATAACCTTAGGGGCTATATTCCATACAGGTGGAGCAGGGTTATTGAAGGAAGAAATGACCGAGGTAAGGTCACTCATTGTTTTGCAATAAGTATGTGGATGACACGCAACTAATGTACGACGTCTGTTGTCGAGCAGGTTAACCAGAATCATCGTTGTTCTTCTGAGGAAGGCCAACTCACTTGTATTTTAACGGAATGCAGCATGTTTTATAAGGAATAAATTAGTTAAGACATTTTATGGTTTCACCCTTCTTTCCCCTTACCGATTTGGTCAATGAAAAACCTAACCCAATGCCTGGTCCACTCTGACCGCTACCTAATGAGCTACATACTGCCCAGAGGGGGTCTGGTGGCAGCGACCTTTAAAACTAAGACTATAGTTAAGTTATCCCCCTTAGAATTAGTGACCCCAGAATCTGGCAGTATATGGGCTTGGGTAACGGAAAAACAAAAGAAGAGTGAAACAAGGTGATAAGGGGGAGAAGTAAAGGTGCATCCTCTTACACTTCGTGACATTGAATCTCAGCAGCCATTTCTTCGACCATTCTTGAAGCCCACAGAGGTTCAGGTACAATCAGGAGCCGGTGCATGCCCAGTACTTGCCAACAGTGCGTAATAGAGACGTGACCGGCCGCCCAAGCGGCTAACAAGCTATCAGTGGAGAAGGGGATAAAGGTAAAGTAAAAAGAGGGTTCACACTTGGAGCTGGTAGACGCCCGCCCAGGCTTCCCCACTAGGGGGTACAGCTCAAGGATGAAAAAGCCAGAAGATCAGAAAATTGTCAGGACAAACATTTTTGGAGCGAGAATTGTAAACTTTTGGAATAATTTGCTAGTGTTGTGACTGCACTGAGTGTGAATTATTTCAAGACCAGGCTTGACCAACACTGGAGCAGGTACAGATACATTCTGGAGCCAGTGCGTAACAGAGACCGACCGCTCAAGCGGCTAACGAGCCGATCAGTAGTGAAGATGATAAAAGTTAACGACCTTAGTTGTTGAAGGGCGGTTATATATTATAAGTTCCTACGGACCAGTATTTCTGTTAATACTCGTTTCCTTCCGTACAAAATCTGGCCCCTTGGGGATGATGACCCCGTGGGAGATATAGATAAATATATATAACTGTATATAAACGCGTTGTCTTTGCAAGAGTAATAAATGAAAGTAAGAAAGTAAAGGTAGCGATCATTAAGCAGTTAACGAGAAGGGGTCAAACAGTCCCTAGCGTACACCCGGCCCTGCCCATACCAGTGTCCAGACTCCAGTATCCACACCACCATCACAACAACAACAATAAGGCAAACATTCAGCTGTATGTGACTTACCTGTGTGGTTTGATTATATGAACATATTTCATAGGGCAAAATGGGCCGCAGTTCTAAAGACAAGCGAGATGTCTACTATCGGTTGGCAAAGGAAGAAGGCTGGAGGGCGAGAAGTGCGTTCAAGTTGATACAGATTAATGAAGAGTTCAATATTTTTGAAGGTAAAATATATTGTCATTGTTTTTAATTTTGTGAAATGTGTCTAGGTAATTATTGACGACATACCTGTCGCCGATTTTTCAAAGAAAATTAATTAAAAAATGCAGCAAATTTACTATTGCCGTGGACACTCTTAGTATGTTAAAAAGTGTTTTTTAATTAAAGCTAACCTAACCTAACCTAACCTCAGTTGATAAGAAAGCAAGTTAAAAAAATATTTTTCTATTGTATTTGTGTGTGCTGAGACCGAATACGACCTTCCTTTTTGGCGGAAATTAGCCGTTTTTTTAGCGATTTTTTTTCGTTTGATGTTTTCCGAGAATAAAAAAGTGCCTAAGCGACTAACAAATACACAATAAAGCACGAGAAAACAATAACCAAACCTAACCTAACCTGACCTGACCTAACTTAACTGACTCACCATATGATGGAATCACCTATTTCTTACTTTATTGGGCTGGTTCTTGTTCGTCGTTGCATTCTGGGATTCTTACCCAACGTCACATATGTTGGTCTTTGCGATATTTACATTCAGTCTTGCTCTTAGTACACTTTACTGAGGTTGGAAGAACACCATGCGATCGAAAAAATGCTGTAGTTTCTTCGTTTTTTTTTCCAAAAACTCGCAATCGGCTCCATATACTTTAAGTGACACTCATCGCAGACTTCCATGGTCAGAACTGAAATTGAATTTCAAAATATGAGAGACCAAAAAGAATACTCGAGTTTGATTGGGCCAAAAATACCGCGAATTAAACCCAAAAACATTTTAATTGGTTTCAAAATAAAAAAGGCTTTTGATTGGCCGCGTGACGTGTACAGCAATGCACGCGCAAGATGATTTATGAAGGGGACTCGCGCAGTGTTGGAGGAGAGGCAGACAATAATGGCAGAATGTTAATGGAAGAAAATAGAAAATATTTTGGAAAAGCTATCTCCGTTATTATACATTTCCGCCGGTAATGTAATAGATGAAAATTATCTTATAATTAGGCGTCTTATTCGAATATGATAATAGATTAGTGGTAGGAATGAACGGAGCTACAAGAAAATAATACCAAAACGGGGGGTTAATATATAGGACTAGCCCGCTGGGGTGCATAGCACCGATGCGGCCATATCATCTCACGTCCAGAAATGCCTCAAATTTCAGCATATCATAATAAGTTCTTTCTGTTTAATATACCGGGGAGGTTAGGTAGGTTTGTTTGGTTTGGTTGGTTAGGTCTGTTCTTCATACCCACAAATGTTAAGTACTGTTTATTTTAAAAATATAAATTTTCAACATATTTCCACAAACTACAACAGTGTCCACTATAATATAACAATGAAAGTCTGGCATTTTTATAATTGTTTTCAACCCAATTTCGCTTTCGGATTAGTCTTATATAATTACCAAAACAAGCAGCCTTAGCATTCTCAGGAGACTGTACCAACCTAACTGTGGTGCTCCACCCCTCAGACCCCTGGCATATTAAACAAAGAACGTATTATGACATGGTGTAATTTTACGTTTTTTGTGGATGTGAGAGTGCCGCCTGGACCTAGCGTCTCATAAGAGTACACTGAGAAGAGGATAAAATTTAGCGTCGATTTATTGCTGTGCAAGATGTAGCGCTGTTAATTTACTTTTATCCTCTTCACCACTGATCGGCCTCGTTAGCCGCTTTGGCGATCAGTCACGTCTTTGATTAATGCGAGACTAAGGGCCTAAATATCTACCAATTGAGGCATTGCCCAAGAAATTAATATCATCTGAATTCAGTGATGAAAAATGATAAGAAAAGATCCATCAAAACAAATTATTGGTAAGCTGTGATGGGTATCTCGTCAATATTAACTGGTGTCTTTTAGAGTTACATGTTCAATAATGGTTTGTTTTTCTTACTATTGTCATTTTATTTATGGTAATACTTTAAGACACTGACTTTAGGTATTTTCGGTAATTTATGAGGAAACCTCAACCACCAGAAAATGTTCATGGATTTCCTTAGTTTTTTACTTAATTGTTGTTTTTGGTGATTATTAGTAGTTTAGAAGGAGTGACAGCTTTATGTTTTCACCTGTAGTACAGTGGTCCCTCGGTTAACGAGCACAATCCGTTCCAGCAGGTTGCTCGTTAACCGAAAACATTGTTTCAATGGGTTTTTGGGTAACTGGTTCCAGCTCACCGAAAATTGCCTAAATTCAACAAAAAAGGTAGAAAAGTACACTTACTTTGAGGTGTGTATGTAGAAGGCTCCTGGATGATGATGATGATGATGATGATGGGAATTAGAATGGGGGTGGAGGAGAAGGAAGAAGAGAAGGCATTGGGGTGGAAGAGAAGTCACCCCATGGCACCATTTCACCCATAAAATTTTAGTTCTCTTGATGTATTTCAAGATTATTTTCTTTAAATCAACACTGCACTGCATTATATATTGTCAATATGTAAAATATATTTCAAAATGACCAATAATTTGCTTGGAAACAGAAAAAAGCGTTTAGTAGTTGAAGAGAGTCTCAAGCAAGATGTTACCTCCACTGAAAACAGAGAGAGACTAACGCCTGTCTGGTGTGTTAACAGGCTGGATGGCACGCCAGAAACTAGTTTCTTTACCTTCAATTATGTTCAATAATTGTTAAAATGACTAAAAAAGTTAATATTAAACTTTTAAAATTATTGAATAGTATAAACTTCTTGATATTTACTAAAATAGTAAGGAATTTAAGCCCTAAAACCGATTACTGTATTGGCGGACTAATACTACAGCTGGTGGACCGCCAAATGCAAGCGAAAACATGTTGAAGTCGGCTCGTAAAAAACTCGTTAATCGAGGGATTGCTCGTTAACCGAAGTTAAGAATCTTGTGGAAGGTAAATCGTTAACCAAAATCTCGTTAACCGAGGCGCTCTTTAACCGAGGGACCACTGTATATTTATTTTTTTGTTTTCCTATATCTACAATCATAGATCATCTGTAGTGGGCAGGATGAGGGAAATTGCAAGGTAAAACACAGTGAAAAACTGATCATATTACACTAAAATGATTTCGCTAAGTGCTTTGTACATGAAGAAATTATTTAATTTTTTGAGGGGAAACAATACTTTTAAGCATGTGTATAAATCTTAATACTGTAACATTGGTTATGTTGGAGGAGATGGCTAACACCAGAAGCAGTTGCTTGATTTCATTAATTTTTTCTACAGATATTGTTTGGATGATAGTAAATATTAAAAATAATACCAACATGACGTAACCAACCCAATCCAACTAAACCTACCTAGGTTACCTAACTTTTGGATCTCCTAGCATTTTAAGCAGAAAGAACTTAATTTGAAGCAGCATTGCATAATTTTACAACCTTTGTGGATGTAAGAGTACAATCAGTTGTTGCACTGAAAAAAATACAGTATATAATATCTCCGTTAGCCGCGATTCCTCTTAGCCGGAACTATACGATATCCGGAATTGAAATTTGCTCAGAATTTTTTGAAAACTCTGAGTTTGGGAACGATTTTACAGAGGCTCATTTATTGGAAAATTCTGAACATTTTCCCGGTAACCAGAAAATTCCAGGGATGGGGTATATTTTTTCCAGGTTTGAGAGATGAAAATCATGCACATTTTTCAGAAATTCCGATAAAATTTTCTAGTACCCGGAAAAATTCCGGGGATGGGGGATTTTTCTGGGTTTGAGAAATAAAATAATGCGTCATTTTGGCAAATTCCGAGAAAATTCCAGTACCAGGTCAAACGACCCACAACGGGGCCAGGGGGGCCAAAAAAAACAGAAAGAAATTAAAAATAGAGAAGAAAAAGGTCCTACTGTGTTAATCTACACCACGAAGATGCTGGAAAACCAGCTTTTTAAAGTGAGACAAATTGTATAAGTATGGAAACACAGAAGAAGGCAGAGCATTCCACAGTTTGGCTGTGTGAGGAAAGAAGGATGTACTATAATGGGTTATTCTCGTGTGACTGACATCCACAGAGAAACGGTGGGCACCGCGGGCAAGACGAGTGTTAAGATCCCACGGCCTTGCCGGCGGTACACAGGATGCCAAATCCACCAAACGTTGCCCGTTAAAGTACCTGTAAAAGAGAGAGAGTGAAGCAACATTGCGGCGAAGAGAAAGGGAAGAGTTTGTTGACTAAAAGAGGAGAGTTAATAAGACGAAATGCCTTTGATTCCACCCTATCAAATAGTTGGACAGAATAAGAGCCACCCCAGATATGAGAGCAGTACTCCAAGTTAGGTTGAATGAATCCCTTATATACTTGGAGCAACTGCTCTGGAGTGAAGTAGCTACGGCATATGTACAGCATTCCCAACTTTCAGGAGGCAGCTTTAGCTACATTAACGATGTGTGATTTCCAGGACATAATGGAGGAAATGGTGAAGCCTAACATATTTTTTTCTGAATTTGGCAGGATGATAGCATCCCGAAATGTAATTGGTGGGAGATCATCTAATTTACAAAGTGTACTGTAATTGGTAAATACTGTATTAATGTACAGTACAGTAATCGTAATGTGTAATTTCCAGAAACTCCGGAAGAGAATTTTCCTGGTACCCGGAAAGTTCCGGGTTTGAGATTCATTTCATTACTCGAAAATCTCATTCCCTGTAAGTGCTCTGCACCAATTGTTCCAGCTAACGGAGATATCATTGTGTGTTTCTTGTTCACAGTCAGCTCTCTGCTGCATTTTAAACACTTGTACATCCTTTTGACTACTTTAGTACATGTTGAAAGTCTATGTTTTTCTTTGATACCCCCAAAATGTTCTACACTACTGAGGGTATACACAAACACTTGTTATCTTGAAAATAGGTTCTTATTCTCGTACGGGAGGTATACAGAGGAAACAAATAGACTTGGGCTTCCACACCATAAGGACTAGCGATCTCAACTCTCTGTATCATTCCGCGCTGGCATGTACAGATGCCAGCATTCACAAGCTGAATACATAATATGTAAATATGATAATTCACATACATAACATGGTGCATAATAAATGGAAATATCACATAGGATTAACACATGTTCTGTAATACTTTACTATACATAATTAATAGAGTAATATAAGAATACACAGCTTAAGGTACTACTTCGTGTCCATATTATACAGAAAGATGAACTTTAGCAGATGTTCTTCATCCTCCACAAACACAGATCACTTGTCATATGAAACAGGATGCCATAACTGTGCAGTTGACAAACAAGATGGCTAACTTCTCCTCTAGGAAGAACAATAAGTATACAAACTTACAGTTCAATTAGAATCCAATGATACTCGAAAGAAATTGGATTCAAATCTAACTACTGTACAGTATATGAATCTCAGCCTTTATACTGTACATAGAGTAGGTTATAAAACCATTTTTTGAAGAAATTGATCGTATTTTCTTGCTTAAAATTTAACTGCTCATAAAAGTGTGTGTGTGACTCTGGCATAATTAACCGAAAGTGTATTGTTATGAAAACGAAGGTAAGCACTGGGAGGCTTTATTTAACTTAATGCAACATCAGTATCCATAGATATGTAATGAACAGAATAAACAGGAATTACAAATTAAGAATGACTAAGCTTCAAGTCACAGAATTGGCTTAACACAAATAAACATAACCTAACATAAGAAATATAAGAGAACTTCAAACAATATAATCTAGAGCACTTAACCAACTAAGCATAACACAGCATTCATCCCTTCCTTTAAAACAACCCATCAGCATACAATTACAGTGAGTTCTGCTATAACGCGTGTTTTGATAACGCGAATTTCCTCTAACGCGATTTATGAATTAGGAACGATATTTGTATAACGCGAATGCTTGTTTGCTATAACGCGATTTTTGCTTACTATTTCTCCAATTTTGTGGTATTAATTGTGAATATGGTAAAGAAGAATATCTCCAAGAAGCGTTCTGGTGATAGAATTCCCGGTGATGATCGTAAAAGAAAGGATATAACACTTGAAGAGAAGCTCGATGTTATCAACCTCAAAATCACCCTTCTCCCCCATCAAGTTACATTCATATTTTTTCAAGGTAAAGTGTTACATTTACTTATGATTTCTTTATTAGATATGAATGTAACATTTATTTAGACTGTGCTATCCTTTGTGTTAGGCTAACTACTAAATTTTTTCGATTTCGAGTAATCTGCACCTAACCCTATTTTCTCCATACGCCCTGTTATTTCTATTACGCGATTTTCTATAACACGATATTTTACAAGAACACAATTATCGCATTATAGCAGAACTACCTGTACAGTGCATAATCGCCCAAATAGGACGGCATATGTCTGGAACGCAACGAGCGCTGGGGAGGGGGCTGAGTTGGCGATGCATCTGGCTGCCGATTTCCCTCGTGGTCCGCCATTTCCAGCTGCTCGTCTCTCTCAGCTACCAGGTGTTCATTGAGACATTCATCTAAACACCTTTTCTTGAAGTGTCTCTGTGCCTGATTCAACACCTTTGGGCACGAGATAGCGCAGAGACACTGGTTTCCCTTCCATCTGGAAATCTGACGCTCACATATTGCGGATTAACATCAAGTAATTCCTCCTCATCCACCGATGGATCATATTTACTATAACGTACTTGGCACTTGAGATACACAGTCTTTTGATTCCTTAACCAGGTAGGTATTGCCCTCCCACTGGCGTACTAAACACACAATATCTAGCGATCTCCCTTACCATGTCATCGATCTGTGGTAGTGGATACGTATCTAACAAGGTGAAACAATGATTGTCTGTGAATAATCTATCCCCATTCTCCGTTTGTGGCCTTAGGACGAGACCACCAATGCCTGAGGACGCCACGGAGACTGACTTGACTCGACTATGCCCTCCTTCAGCATGCTAGACACTTCAGAATCAATAAACTTCTTGTCATCATGTGAATAATGCCTCGATTTCACTGCTATTGGATTGCAGTCAGGTGTCAGGTAGTCAAACAATGATGGAAATGGGACCTTAACAGCGGCAAGCCCACACACCGTCAAGGTGGGCATGGAGCCTAAAAACGGAATTTTAACCACTGAGTGTTGCTGTAGGAAGTCGTGTCCAAGAATAGCATCACTACAGAGGTCTGGTATCACAGACAGTCTATTATCACTGTACTTAGTGTTATTGAGTTCCAGATTAGTAATACAATACAGGTGCTCCTCTACTTCAGAACATTCAACTTACAAACTTTCAGAGATACAAACATCATCACCTGCCAGAACAGGTGTCTAATGTGGATGAGACTAGATTATTTTGAAGAAAATTCCAGATAGAACAAACATTACCTAAGAGGAGAAGAGTGAGCCATGTTTTAAGGCTGTATTAAAGGGTATAGCTGTACTAAATAACCGTAATTTTTTCATTTTTTACAATATGTTTGGTATGTACAATAGTATAGTTGGACTTATAAACAAGCCTCAGGAACGTAACTTGTTTGTAAGTAGAGTAGCACCTGTATTCCAGAACCCTCGAGGTTAGAGAACTATTTGCCATAGACATATTTTCCACACAAGGGAAGAATTTCCATCCATGCATGTGTACAATACTAGAGCTGACAAAGCTTTCAGAGCTACCAGTACCAACGATTGCAGTGACAGGAACTCCGTTTATCTTAGCTTTCATCACAGCCCTTGACAGACAGCCAGGAGATGCAGCAGAGAGTGTTGCCAATGTCGAGAATGATTCAGAGGTGGCTGCAGAGGTGAACTTAGC
Source organism: Homarus americanus (assembly GCF_018991925.1). NCBI lineage: Eukaryota > Metazoa > Arthropoda > Malacostraca > Decapoda > Nephropidae > Homarus > Homarus americanus. The sequence continues at coordinate 15,741,486 of NW_024741901.1, read as the reverse complement.
AGATCGGCACACTTTAGCATAATGGCCTTTCTTTTTGCAGTTGAGACACAGTACATCCCTTGCAGGACACTTGGAGCGGGGGTGTCTACCAAGACCACAGAAGAAACCTTTCAGATTGGCAGCAGCCACATTTACTGGCTGTTCAGGCTGGTCAGTTGGGGCAGATGTGGGTGAAGCGCTTCGAGGCAGATTTACAATTGCTTCCCGATTTATAGACGCCATTGCCCCATTAATAGTGTCAGGTTGCAGATATGAAATAGACTGCTTCTGGGCCATCTCCAATGTATGGGCCTGTTCATATGCAGTCTGCAAGTCGAGTGTTTTATTCTCAAGCAGGCGCTGTCATATTTGGTGAGCTTGAAGTCGGTTAATGAATGCATCTCTGATGTAATTGTTGCGTGCCTCCTCGGTTGAGACTGCTTGAAAATTACAGTCTTTACTCAGGGTCTTCAGTGCTTGCAGGTACTGGTCCAGAGTCTCTCCAGCTTCTTGACAACGAGTTGCTAAAACGTGTCTGGCAAAGATCTCATTTTTAGGTTTGATGTAAAGCTCCTTGAGCGTGTTGACAAGAATTAATTTTTCAGGTGTGACTAGAGTGGTAGACTTGTGTGCTGCACCTGGAAGCTGGAGCCAAGTATTATCACGCACTCTAAGGTCAGTATGAGGCGGTCTTGCTGAGTAAGTATCTGAGGTCAAAAAGTTGTAATTTTCTCAATTGGTTGTGGAAATGACCCTTGAAATAATTCCACAATGTCCATCACTAGTTACAGTAGCTACTTGCTTCCTGTAAGTTTTTTATTCAAATTTTTGGTGTTTTTCTGTAATACTGGAACTGCTAAACCAGTTACTGGTTAGGTTTAATTTATAATGTCATTACAAGACATTAAATAAGTTTTGGAGATGGTGAACAAGTCATCTGTCCCTCCAGTTTCTTGTCATAAATACAGAAGTTTTTTCTTAGGACACATCCCTGTTTTTCTCTTAATGTTAATTATTTACAGATTTTTACCTTATTTCATGCTTGGTTTTACTGGGAACTTGAGGGAGTGTTCTATACAGAGAGAGAGAGAGAGTTTTTTTGTTTTTACTTTTATGGCTTCTCCTCATGATATACAGGTTAATTTATTAGAATCAAGACTAACACATTCATTATATACAGTTGTTGAGTCTCTGTAGCTGCTGAAACAGCTGTGTTCTGCTATGGTGTTCTTCAACACTTCATCATACTGTATAGTTGCAGCCATATGTATTCTTTTCCACTCTTTCGGTTCGCCTGTTTATGTAGCAATGTCGGAGACATACACTGTGGAACCACTGGGCTCATAGTTTAAGCATCTTTTGTTGCTTTTAAGCAAAACATAATACTTGTAGTCAAATATGGTAAAAAAACACATATGGTAAGTTGAGGTAAAAATGAACAATTCCCAAAATGTTCATTTTTTTAAGTAAATAATTTTTTTTTTTTTTTTTTTGTAGGTGGCCTATTTCATGCCTCAAAAGTGCTGTAAAAACTATGTTTCTATGTCTGCTTATTTCTGAGAAGAAAATAGAAAACAAAGTATAACAAATTCATAAAAAAAACTTTTCCATGTTTTTTTTAATTGTGTGGCATCTGATGAGTATTCATTGTTTACAATATATAATTTATGTGTATAAGCCATTAAGCTAGGGGGTCTGGAGTGAGCGGTAGCTCCTGCATTTTGTAATGTTTGGCAGAAATTATTTATACTCACTAATGACATAAGTATTTGTGAGAGGATTTTCCCATTATTATTTATTTATATGTGTTTTGTGTGTGTGTCTACACACACACACACACACACACACACACATATGATATATATACAATGCTATACATATATACAATCAGAAACAAATTATCACAAATGTTGAGTCTACCCTCAAGTGCACTCTGTGCTTTGTTATTAATAAAGCACGGAGTGGACGAGGGTAGACTAAACATTTTTAATACATTTGTTTTTGATTGTTTGTGAAAGGCGAAACACTCTCAATCATTGATAAAGCATTGGGCTTCTGTCACTCAACGGTCGAAACAATTTTGAAAGACTAACAGAAAATTCTTGAATATGTAAATGGATCTACACCAAAACACTCAACTGTGATAACAAAACAAAGAAATATATTGTTAATTGAATTGGAAAGATTGTTAGTGATATGGATGGAAGATCAAAATCAACGGGATTTGCCCCTAAATCTAGCCTTGATTCAGGAAAAAGTGAGAATCTTGCATCCTGACTTGAAGACTAAATGTGGTGGTGAAAGTGATGGGGAAGATTTTGTTGCTAGTCGGGGCTGGTTTAATTGGTTCAAGGTAAGGGCAAATGGTCTTTGGAAAAAACACTGCCCACAGTTTGTCTACAGTTTCAGGGGCTTTGAAAATGATGCTGGGGAAGTGACACAGACAGTGGTAGACCTCCAGCATGATATTCATGAGGATGATGTCACACAGTTGCTGGAGTCTCTTGCTGAAGAATTAAGCAATGAGGACCTGATTGAACTGGAGAAGCAAATTTTGTCAAGATGATGTAGAGCAGTGCTACTCAAAGTGTGGTCCGCGGACCGGTGCCGGTCCGTGAGCCATCGTCTGCCGGTACGCGGAGAGTTTTCAGAAAAGAAAGAAACGATAGTCACGTTCCACACCACGTGACACTGCCGGGACATCTGACTCGGTCTTTTTTTTTTTACATTTTCATTGTAGTTTTTATATTTATTATGGCTATATTTTTCATTTACTCACTCATGTTAAAAGTCATTGCTATGCAACTAACGAATGCGATATAATGAACAGCAAAACAGCGAACTGAAATACGTATAACAACACCTTCATGATGATGTGGCGTTTGACTCTGTGGGAACCACACCTGGGGATATCAATAGGGCGCATCACCTTGTGTTGCCAGAATTGCCACGGTTCTCGGCCACCAGTTATGCCATATCCACCCAAAACATAAATCTTTTTATTTTAAGTATGGTAGTTATTTAATTTCGGATAAAATAAATGTATGCATCCCATTAAAAGAAATGGCCGATTTTTTACTATGCGTGCCAGCCGTGAAGGGTGTCACACAGCTGGCAACCCTGCTATTCCACACGTGTGGATCAGCAGTCTGTGATGTCAGGTCACAGGTCAGTGGTTAGTTACCATCAAGAAGTGGAACAGAGAGCATCATACGGGTATCTGCGTGTTTGTCATTTGGGACCTCATCCCAACCCACTTTTATATTCATTATATTTTTCCTATATAAAATAATATTACTGCGAATGTTCAAATAATATTTTCTCTGATCGTAAACAATTAATTGTATGGCACAAATATGGTACTGGTCCCTGGCACACTGGGAAGACTTGTTATGTCAATGATGATTGGCCTTAGAATGAATAAGACATCATGTCTTCATGTTTAGTACAGATAGTCTCAAAATGCCCCTGAAATAGGACATATCTCAAAAGATTTTCCTGGGGAGGGGCCTATAGGCCCCGGGATTGGCTCGCTTCGCTCGCCGGTCCGTGGCACATTGAAAAAAAACCATGTCGGTCCGCCACATCAGATAGTTTGAGAAGCGCTGATGTAGAGGAAGCTGAAACTCCAGAACCAAAGTGATTCATCACAAAAGAAATGGCAGATGGTTTCATGCTTATTGAAGAAGGTTTGTTTAAATTTGAACAGTGAGATACCAACACAGCAAGATTCATAGAGGTATTACTGAATGTCTATGATGCTACAGAGAAATTTATGACAAAAAGAAGAATGTTTCAGTTCAACCATTCCAAATTAAGCCTCTGTCACAGCTACATGCAAGCCAGTCTCAGGTTTCAATGTAAGAGTTAAACTTAAATTTTTAGTTTTCTTTACTGTATTTTGTCATTCAATTTCTTCTTTTCTCTTAAATTAAGGGATTCGAGATATATAAAAGGACTTAGGCTATGATATAGTGCACAAAGAGTATGTTTTCCGACTTATGTACATTTCCTACTTAAGAACATCCTCAGGAATGGAAGTCGCTCGTAACCCGGGGACCCCCTGTACACATAACATGGGGAAAATCAACTTGGTGACAATTAAAATGTAAACATAGAAACTGGCAAAACATTGCATACCAAGAATATAAATGGTATCCTGAAAACAGATACCAAGTAATAAATCAAAATGTAACAAATAATTTAAGGACAAGAAGAAGAGGACGGAGTAGTGATGAGTCCGGTGGTAGTTGATGCAGGGGCTAGTGTAGGTAATGCAGGGAGTTGGGCACTAGATAAGTTGTGGGGCCCATTGTTTCCTTTAACCCAAATGAAAAACAAGACAAAATAATGCTGTATAGGTATATTATAGTAGGAAGCCATAAAGTAGAGAGTATGATGGACGTGGCTTTATAACCAGTAACAACATTGTATTGTAGGATAAATGACTCTGACTGAGAAATGTCATAAACTATCAGATGTAAATTCTGAATTAATTTGTGGTTTCTTCATATTTGTTTCATTATAACCACTGACAGGTGCTTAAAGTATGGGCCTGGTTGTTCCAGTGTCTGTGTGTGTCTCCAACGGTGCCACATAACTAGGAAAACTAAAAGAGCCTGGCAAAAGATATATGGCTGCAACTGCAGCTAATGAATATATTGTACAGCTAAAAAGTTTTTTTTAGTTTACTTTAGTTTGTACAGTAATTTGGCCTAACTCTTGGTAAAATTTTGTTCTAATAATCTCCATATTGCAGGTGTATCTACTGTATATATATTTTTTAAATAATGTAATAGAACTGATACACTGCCTTTTCATCAATATATACATTAATCTAAATGTTCTAAATATTGACATGGAAATAATATTTCATGTGCTTTTACTGTTTTCACTACAGAGGTGCAGCAGCAGATCCATCTTCGGTAAAAATTGTGGCTGTAGATCTTCAAGCAATGGCACCACTTCCAGGGGTTGTTCAGCTTCAGGGTGACATAACAAAAACTAGTACAGCTGAGGCCATCATTGGTCATTTTCAAGGTGACACTGCACAGCTAGTGGTGTGTGATGGTGCACCAGATGGTAAGTGTAAGGGTAAACTAATTTTGCTTAGTTTCAGTTATTCAAATTGACATAAAATGTCATGTATAACCTCACCCAACAATATGTATTCTATTCTTTTATAAACACTTAAATTAATTTCCTTTCCCAATTTTTCTTTATTTGCAAGTCCTCATTTAATCATTTCCCATATCAGAGTTAGCTTTTAATGCAACACAAGTCATGCCAGTGCAGGACTATGTACAGTAATACGATATATTTATTTGTTATTTGCTGCACCCCATTCCTAGTTGTCTCAGAGCCACTTGTCCTCGGACAAAGAGGATTACCAACCCTCTTAGTGCTCATTTGACTTTAGGCAAAAATGACCAACCACCTGGTTCAGTGAAGTCCCAGTGAACCATCCATTCTACCCCCTTTTTTCCCCCACCAAAAAAGTTTGTTTTCTGCCAAGAAGGAAACTGAGCCTCCATGGAAGTCTCAGCTTCCAGATTAGAGAAATAGCAATTGTATGGGTCACCATGTTTCTATGTTGGAAGCTAATAATAAATAGTGATACAGTAGTACCCATAGCTTCAAAAATGTATACGTTAATCTGTTACTACAGTACGTACATGAAATTATTGTTACTTTCATGGCTTATTTCTTGTGGCTTTATTTTTCATTGATACCTGTACAGTTAAGATAGTTTTATGTTATTCATCATTTCCCAGCATTTTACAATTGGTCTAGAAGACTCTAGAGCATCTACTCTGTGACATTGTAGCTGTTGACTGTGTCATCAATCTGGTGTGGCAAAGCCCTAACAATATTGGCCAAAATAAATTTGAAGTGTTAGTTTGGTTTTCACAGTCTTTCAAAGTATAGAGAATACTCATGTGATTTCTGTTTTCCAGTGACGGGCCTTCATGACCTTGATGAATATGTGCAAGCTCAGTTGTTGCTGGCAGCCTTGAACATAACCACCCATGTCTTGACAAAAGGAGGAATCTTTGTAGCCAAAATTTTCCGGGGAAAAGATGTCACATTGCTTTATTCTCAGCTTAAGATTTTTTTCCGTCATGTTACTGTGACAAAGCCTCGGTCTTCACGAAATTCGAGTATTGGTAAGTTGAAGAGAAAACATTGATCACAAGATAGGTAATGGTGACGTGATGATGAAGAATGAGAGGACAATGATGTGAGACGATAATGTTGTGGTCAAGTCAAATTGTCTTTTAGATAATAGAGTCAAATAGATACAGTGAGCCCTCGTTTAACGAACACCTCGGTTAACGTAATTTCGATTAACGAACTGCCTTCCATAAGGATCTTCAATTTGGTTAACGAAAAAAAATTCGGTTAACGAAGTTCTTACGAACCGACCTCAACATGTTTTCGCTTGACTGACCGGGCAACCAGCTTTAGTATCAGTCCACCAATACTTTAATCGGTTCTAGGGCTTAAATTCCTTACTATTTTAGTAAATATCAAGAAGTTTATACTATTCAATAATTTTAAAAGTTTAATATTCAATTTTTTAGTCATTTTAACAATTATTGAACATAATTGAAGGTAAAGTGACTAGTTTAATGCGCGGCATCCAGCCTCTTAACACAGCAAACAGGAGTTAGTCTCTCTGTTTTCACTGGAGGTAACATCTTGCTTGAGACTCTCTTCAACTAAACGCTTTTTTTCTGTGTTTCCAAGCAAATTATTGGTCATTTTGAAATATATTTTACATATTGACAATATATAATGCAGTGCAGTGTTGATTTAAAGAAAATAATCTTGAATTACACCAAGAGAGCTAAAATTTTATGGGTGAAATGGCGCCATGGGCTTTAATGCCTTAACTCTTATTGATGCCAAAACCCATTGAAACAATGGTTTCGGTTAACGAACTTTTCGGTTAACGAACGACCTTCTGGAACGGATTGAGTTCGTTAACGGAGGGGTCACTGTACAATAATTACCATGCACTTTCTGTGGTGACTTTATCAGATTTATTCCTGTAGGATTTTTGTATTCACACTAATCACATTTTCCTTTGTACAGAAAATCTATAGTCTCTGCTATTCCATTGGTTATCCCTCCTAGACACACTTACCATCCAATCTCTCACTACTTCACCTCCCATCCTTTATATTTCCACACTGATTACATCTACTACTGGTACCTCATCATTCTTAAGCTTGTAGCCAGTCTTACCTCCTACTCACCTATGTTTTTCTTTATTTGGCTTTCACATGTTTTATCTCACCTCATGCTGAACTACATTATGTTTGCAGTTGTTTTGGCAATCATCCTTGCATTCAATTGTTGCACATATGAGGGCAGAGTAGGGAATCCTACAGCACAAGTGCATCATTAGGTACAAGTGGCAGCCATGTAGAAAAAAAAAAAATATAGTGAAAGATAAACATCAAATTGCACCAAGTTATTTATTTTTTTCCTTTAAGAGCTTGTCCCCAGATCCTCTAAGGCCTGGCCTGGCCAGAGGCAGACAATGCCTTTTGTTCCACACAATTTAGAACAGATCAGATCTCTTCTTGGACATGCCATTTTTACATGTAAGAGAGCCCAACTTATTTTCAGTTTTAAATGGAATGCATCTGCTTTCTGTGATAGGAGAGGCGAGATAGACACTCTTTATCTTGTGTGTAATGTGAATTACCCATTACAGTAAGTTTAATAGTTATATGATTTGAGAGAATTGCATACTTCTAAGTTATTTTTACATTTCTCTATATCCTACTCCAATTTTTCAGAGGCATTTGTTGTTTGTGAAGATTACTCTCCCCCTTCTGGTTACACCCCCACTATGGTAAACCCACTGCTTGACTTAAGTTATGAAGGTTCGTGGCAAGAGCTCGAGGGGGTCAACCGTGTAATTGTACCATTTCTGGCATGTGGAGACTTGTTCGCATATGACTCAGACATGACGTACCCTCTGCAGGTAATGTATAATGATATATTTAATTATTTTTTTTAATAAGAATAAGCCTTTGAGATGTCATCCCTGGTGCCATTTATTCACAGTTTTATTGGTGGTATAGTAGAGAACACCTGGAGTTCATAGTCCCCTGCCATTGTACAAGGTTGATCCCTATTTTGCTGCTGATTTTGCATATACAGTTGTACCCCACTTAACGCGGTCAATAGAACCCAGAGGGTCCCGCGTTAAGTGAAAACAAGCAGAACAACAGAACATATGGGATTAATTCCAATAGAAACCAGCCCCAACCCCAAACTCCATTTTTGAAGACACATAACTATGTTGTAGTAAAAATAACATCTTAATTTTATGATGGTACATGCACACAATTAATACTTAGAAAAGAGAAATACAGTCGCTAGTTAATGTCCATTCAAATAATGGACTCAACCCCTCCCTCTTCTCACACTACACTGCTGGCTCTCTCTGAGAAATTTTGGGGAAAACCACTAAATTTTAATAAAAATAATACCTCAAACTAAAGTTAGGATAATACAATTGACATTGCTGGATTCCTTGTAAGACCAGGAATATTTTGAATATAAATGTCATATATTTTGCACAAAAGATAACATACTTACTCAGAGAAACATTTTATCTAAAATTTGTATGTCTAATGCAAAATATATGATGTTTATATTCAAAATGATCATCAAATTATAAGAATTCCAGCAATGTAAATTATATTCTGGCCGGGTAATTTGTATGAATTTTATGAGCTAAACAAATATCTTCAGTTAATAAAAAAATATTCTTCACGACACTATCTGTCAATCAAAGTACCCACCTTGCCTTCCTTCCAACCGCGTCAGTCCCAACCTCCCTTCAAGAGAAAGAGGGGTGAAAAAATAAATTTTAACATTTTGTATATAAAAAATACCTCAGATTAAAGTTAGGATAATATAATTGACATTGCTGGATTCCTTGTAAGACTAGGAATATTTTGAATATAAATGTCATATATTTGCACAAAAGATAACATATTTACTCAGAGAAAACATTTTATCTAAAATTTGTATGTTTTGCAAAATATATGATGTTTATATTCAAAATGATCATCAAATTATAATTCCAGCAATGTAAATTATATTCTGACCGGGTAATTTGTTATGAATTTTATGAGCTAAAACAAATATCTTCAGTTAATAAAAAAAAAATATTCTTTTACAGGGTAACAGATGGTCGGTCGATCCCTCCTCTCCCCCCACCCCACCAACCGTCCCAAGGAGATGTGTGGACAAACCAGAATATTTAACTTTTAGTAATAAATAATACCTCAAACTAAGTTAGGATAATATAATTGACATTGCTGGATTCTTGTAAGACCAGAATATTTTGAATATAAATGTCATATATTTTACAAAAGATAACATATTTACTCAGAAAAAACATTTTATCTAAAATTTGTATGTCTAATGCAAAATATATGATGTTTATATTCAAAATGATCACCAAATTATAAGAATTCCAGCAATGTAAATTATATTCTAGCCGGGTAATTTGTATGAATTTTATGAGCTAAAACAGGCAGTCAGGCAGGGGTGGCGGTGGGCAAATCTAAAAATAGCGTCTCGAGCCGGACACTCACCGCGTATATGTGGAAAAAATCCGTGTTAAGTGAAAGTTCAGCTCTGGCGAGGCACCGCGTATATGAAAAAACGCATTAAGTGAAACCGCGTTAGGCGGGGTAATACTGTATTTGAATTCTGTAATACCATACATTACTGTACCAGAACAATCGGCCAAGAATACAGTGTTAAAACAGTGTTAAGATGTAAAAAAAAGATTACAATTATGTATACTGTAGTATTGTACGTTCAGTAAGTATGAAAGTACAAGCCATTTGTACAGGAAAAGGGGAATACTAGAGCACCGTGCTCTCGCGTCAAAATTCTTGACATCATTGGGGTCTGTTTCCTCTCCATTACTGTGTTCATTACCCGATATTACAGCTCCTCCCTGACTTATGATGGGGTTAGGGACCCAAATCCAGGTCGTAAGTCGAAAATGCTTAAATAATACATAGAAAATCTAATATGGGTGTCTCTTTTTCTTCTCAGCACCACAAAACTCTCACTTTTAAGCTTGCCAGCCATTTTAAAGTGAATTACAAACGAAAATTTTGTCAGTACACAGCGCAATCAATGACGTTGGGACTCAAAAATACGTAATTTGACAAAGTTTTGGTATGACTGAAGCGGTCGTATGTCCGGGTGGTCTGAAGTCGAGTAGGTTATAAGTCGGGGAGGACCTTGTTTAGGCTAAGTTCAGCACTGGGGCACTAGGGAGGGCAGGAGGGGGGTTGGAACATCACCAAGTGCTCCAACATCTAACAACATGTAAGCAAAGAAATTCATATATTTTCGTAAAAAAAATTATGTAATATTTTCATGCATTACATTTAACCACTACTTTACAATTATTATTTCATGGAAATTTCGAAAATATTAAGCATTTATAAACACATTATGTATAACTTATGTAAAACATATAGAAACTTTGAGCGAGGAACATTTGCATTTGGGGCTTAGTGGCAGCCATGCACTACAGTTGTGTTATACGAACGCTTACATATAGATTTAATCAATATACAGTGCTAATGCAAAAAATCCGACCTTTTTATCTCCAATAGTAAGCTTGTTATGACTCACTATGTACAATTATGTTTTGTGTTCGGAGGGAAAAGGGAATCATCAGTAAGTGACGGGCATGCTCATCAAAACGTATAATTTACACCACTGTTACCTTGGAAATATATATTTTTTCACAAATTTTCCTTTCTGACAATTTTTTGCTAAACATGTACGCTTTATAATGGAATAAAGTTCATTTTGGAATCACATGAAATAACAAAGGTAGAAAGTGATGTATAAATGATGTATGTATAAACATTTTCATTAAGTGTAAGCAAAATTTTGTGTTGTACTTGACTTACGTATAGAAATAATTTCTTTATTGTGATTATTCACATAAAACTGTTAGTAGATAATTTATTAACAATGCTAATACAACAAACCCCACCTTTTTATCTCAAATAGCAAGCTTGCTATGACTCATTACATACAATTATTTCTCGTGGGATGCAGTCAAGTGTGGTGGGGTTATTGACCAGTAAAACCCCGAGCATCTCACTGGAGAGCATCTCCATAAACCCAAGAGTGTTAATAAACTTTTGATAAATTTTACACCTTGTACCCATATACATATTACTTTAAAGTTCAACTACCAGGTAATTCATAATTTTTTTAATTAACTATCTCGTGCATATGGAAGATAAAAAAATAAATAATGATACTCTATTTAATTGAAAATTTGTTAATAAAGAAAAAAGACTGTCACTACGGTACAGTAAACACATTCTTTGTTATCAAATTTCCATCAAGGCACTTTCCTCTCGGTCTTTCGTCCCACCCCAATACCCAACTTTGGCCAAAATAACCTACCATAATCAGAAAATTTCCAGTGCTTACCAGCACTCCAGGCAAAAGATGAGGATTATTCAAACTTGTGGTGCCTGGGTTGGCTATTCAGCCCCCTCCCAAATATGTGGTAGGTGTCCGAGATGAGAGAGGGGTTCACTGCAGTACAGTACAGTATACCGTATACAGTAAGCACTTACAGCAAGCACCAATTTTACCAGCAAATGCCTGGGAGGTGTTTACTGAACCAGTGTGAGAGAGAGGACACTAGAGTTAGCATGCGGACCGAGTATATTTTAACTCGTAATTTCAGGTAGATATACTCTACTGTACTGTACATTTTTTGTTTCTGTTGCGATCTTTCATACAGAATGTGCAAAAAAAATATATTAGGTCGAAAACATGAAGGGAAGAAGCATTTCTAATGTGCACAGGAATTATCTCACACACACACAGTAGTGGGGATCTCTCAGCTGTTTGTGGTCTCGTTTCCCATATGTAGTGAAACTACAGTCGACCCTCGTTAAAACGGACTAATAGGGGGGGAAGGGTGTCCGTTTTAGCCGATTTAGGGGTTAATATTGTATTATACAGCTATGTGTATGTTTATTTGAGTGTCCCGATAGGAGTCCGTTTTCTCTCACTTCAGCACTCCTGAGTAGTCCGTTTTCTCTTAATCTTAGAGTGCAGAGACTGTTATATCTTAGTAGTGACACAGAATTTGATATTGAGGGTTTGAATTGTTGAGGCAACTTATGTATGTCTGATTACAGTTGGAATATTCAAGATCCATTGTGAGTGATGTTTAAGCTTCAACTGTCTTTATAGTTGGTAAAACTTGTCAAGTCTGAGTCTGAATGGCATGTGTGATTGTGTTTGTACAACCGCTAAATATATAAATGTATAATGTTATGATAATTATCAAACACATAGGCATAACGAGGTTTATTACAAAGTGATGAAAAGGATACTGTACAGTGGCTAGTCCACAAAACATGTAGCCATGTCTCTTCATTTAGTGCCCGTCATAGGAGTCCGTTTTCTCTCTCACTTCAGGACGCCTGAGTCATCCGTTTTCTCTTAATCTTAGAGTGCACCAGGGACTTTGTTATTTCTTAGTATTGACACAGAATTTGAAATTGCAACCCCAATTGCAACTCGGACAATCCCAGAACCAGAAATTTGATATGGACAGTTCAGATTTCGTCCGATTATCCAAATCCGGATTAAAGGGGTCCAAATTAACGAGGGTCGACTGTATTGTCAAATGGCAATGCAATAATTTTTTCTTTTGTTTTATTTATTAGTATTATTTTTATTTATTCCTCAAATTTACTGGTACAGTATTACCCCGCTTTACACTTTGCTGCTTCCGTTTACGCCGGTAACCTGCTAACACGGAATGCTCACTTTGCGCGGTATGCATTTTTACGCAGAGAGCGGCTGGCGGTCCCGCCCGCCGCCATTTTTGGATTCAGACCTCCGCCATATTGGGTAAGCGGCGCGGTAGGTTGCAGTGATGTCTTTGTTGCGATATCGTGACGCCATACACGTGATCGGGTGTCGGACTGTGATTGGGCCAAGCATCATACACCTCCCTCCCCCCGCCTAGCTGTGATTGGTTTAATGTACTATGACGTGCCCCGCTGTGGGCGTTCAAGCCCTTGACCTACCTCGCCAGTTACACCCCTTCAGGCCACTGTGTATATCGGTATCTATTGTTCCATAAGAATGGCTTCCACGGACCACCACCCTGCAAAAGAAACCTTGCATTACCTGGACCCAGCCGCCCTAAGCCAAAAGAATCGGCGTTCCTAAGCTCTGGCGAAATTAAATACAAGATCATCCAGAGTTGGAGAAAAGGAACAAAGACAGGTTGATCTCGCCCAGCATGGTGTTAACGATCTCGATCCGGACGATTAAGAAGGATGCAGCCAAGATAAAGGAGCACATAGACATCACAAAGTCTACAGGTGCTTCTATGATCAAGTATATTACCACAACCAGGTGCTTCTCAAGGCAGATGCTTGTGAGCTACTTGATTTGTCAGGTATGACGGAACATGGCGGTGGACAGCGCTCAGTTAAGAATGCATACATGAACTGTATGCTGCAGTGTCACGTAAGATGGGGAATTGCAGAACCCAAAACCCTTCAATGCTTCCACTGGGTGGTTGCAGAGGTTTAAGAAAGAGGAACAAGAGCACCAACATTAACATTGGTGAGCAGAAGCTAGTGCTGACCTTGTTAGCGGCTAGGAATTTCCTCCGTTTTCACGTGTGAGATTATGGAGGAAGGACAGTACAACGACGAATCTGGTCTTTTTTTGGAAAAAGCTACCTTCCAAGACAGCCGTTGTGAAGAATGCCAGCAAGTGTCGGGGCTGGAAGTTGCAGAGGCGCATCACCGTCCTGTTTACCTGTAATGCCTCCGGTCCTGTAGCTCAAGTTATCATTGATCCACAGCCTGCATAAACGCCTTGCGCCTACAGAGCATGGACGTGTCCAAGCTAAATGTCCACTGGTTGACCCCATGCGTAAGGCGTGGATGTTCTCTACTCTGTCCCTCTCTGGTTTGATGACTGTTTACGTTCGGCGTGGGAAATTCTGTGAGCAACAGATTGTTCCATTCAAGATTTTGTTGCTGCTTGACAGCGCACCAGGACACTTTCGCTCCTACTGTTGGATCGTCACCCCAACGTAAAGTGGTCTTCCTTCCTCCCAACACTGCGTCATTAATACAGCCCATGGACCAAGAATTGATCTATAATGTAAGCTGCATTCTCTGCAAAAGTTTAAGCTCCTGAGCGACTATACCAGCACCAAGGATGATGAGTTCGTAACCTGGGTGACACGATAGCAAGGCGAAGGCGACGAGGAACAACAGTTGGCAGAGCAAGTACTTCTGAAACATTTTGGAGAAAATTCAACATCTGCAAAGAAAGCTGTGGAAGCTGTGGTGGAGGCATGGGATCAGCTGTCTGTATGTGATTCGTCATGCATGGAGACATGTGTTGCAAGGTATTCCAGGTGGGAGGCAGGGTCAATCTATGACTGGTGAGGTTCAGACTGTTGCAGTAGCAGTGGACTTTGCCAGAAAGCTGCAGAGTGTTGGCTGCAGGCTATCTGAGACCTGCGACGACATTATGGAGTGATAAGGGATCCTGATGTGACTGCCCGATGAGATGTTAGATGATGATGGCGTCAGTGAAGAACTGGCAGGTGGTGCGTCATCCCAAGAAGAAAAAGAAGAATGCAGTTATCGTATAGTAATGTAAGGGGTGCCATCCAGTGTGTTGAGAAACTCAAGCTCCTCCTTTCTGACAACCTGGCGATAACGGTATGGAAATTTTTCACTACCCAGCTGTTACAGACTATGGAGCCCTACATCATGGTGTATCCGACAACATTAACACCAGCCGTCAACAAAGCATTACCGGTTCTTAGCTAACCCATCACAGCCAGCCCAGGCCAGTGATAGTGACAGAGACAGTGATGGTGACTTTGAGGATTTGTCAGGGAGGCACTAATATGTGGATGTCAGTGATGATGACTCACCCTGAGGGCCAGTAGCTTCTGCCTCGGAACCCTCCATTCCGTGTGCGACCCATCTCTTCTACTAGCAATGTAGAGTGTTAAACCTAACCTTGTTTTTTCTAACCTAACCTACAATTATATTATTCTCTTATTTGATTGTTCCTCTTCTATATTATGTGTGTGTGCATGCCATCATAAAGTTAAGATGTTATTTTTATTAAAACGTACATAGTTGGTGGAAAAAGTGGGTTTGGGGGCGGCCTGGTCTCTATTTCAATTGATCCCATATGTTATGCTGTTCACTTTACGCGTTTCTGCTTCTTGGGCCGCCGTGGGTTCAATTGACCGCTAAAAGTGAGGGTTCACTGTACAGCACATATTATTTTATGTACATAGAATAGCTGCTTTGGGCGATGTGAGAGTTCAGCCATTCAGTCACCCAACTGACTTACATTGGGAAGGGAGGAGGGAGTGGCGCAATTATATTTACAGCTCACTGCCTCCACACAAATGTTCACTTCCCACACATACACACAAATGATCTTCATTTTTCTTATTTTATAGTTTTATGTTATATTTTCACTATATCTAAGCCACATTAGAGTACAGTATTACTCCGTTTTACGCGGTTTCACTCAACGCGATTTCTCATATCTGTGATTGCCTGCAAGAAACCGAACTTTCACTTAGCGGTTCATCTACTCATATGTGGTGAAGTATAATATATATATTTTTTATTTAGCTCATAAAATTCATACAAATTACCGCCAGAATATAATTTACATTGCTGGAATTCTTACAATATGATGATCATTTTGAATATAAACATCATAGATTTTGCATTAGACATACAAATTTTAGATATAATGTTTACTCTGAGTAAATATGTTATCTTTTGTGCAAAATATATGACATTTATATTCAAATATTCCTGGTCTTACAAAGGAATCCAGCAATGTCAATTATATTATTCTAACTTTAGTTTGAGGTATTATTTATAACTAAAAGGTAAATATTCTGGTTTTCCCACACATCTGGTAGGTAGGGTTGGTGGGGGTGGGGGAGGAAGGGACGACCGACCATCTGGCACGGTGTGAAGAATATTTTTTTATTAACTGAAGATATTTGTTTTAGCTCATAAAAATTCATACAAATTACCCGGCCAGAATATAATTTACATTGCTGGAATTCTTACAATTTGATGATCATTTTGAACATAAACATCATAGATTTTGCATTAGACATACAAATTTTAGATATAATGTTTACTCTGAGTAAATATGTTATCTTTTGTGCAAAATATATGACATTTATATTTAAAATATTCCTGGTCTTACAAGGAATCCAGCAATGTCAATTATATCTAACTTAATCTGAGGTATTATTTAATACTAAATGTTAAAATCTGTTTTTCACCCAACATTTCTCTTGTAAGGGAGGGTTGGTGGGGGTGGGGAGGGTTGGGGCAGGACCGACCATCTGGCTGTGATTGGAAGAGGGGGAGCAAGGTGGGGTACTTTGACTGACAGATAGTGTAGTGAAGAATATTTTTTTATTAACTGAAGATATTTGTTTTAGCTCATAAAATTCATACAAATTACCCGCCAGAATATAATTGACATTGCTGGAATTCTTACAATTTGATGATCATTTTGAATATAAACATCATAGATTTTGCATTAGACATACAAATTTTAGATATAATGTTTACTCTGAGTAAATATGTTATCTTTTGTGCAAAATATATGACATTTATATTCAAAATATTCCTGGTCTTACAAGGAATCCAGCAATGCCAATTATATTATCCTAACTTTAGTTTGAGGTATTATTTATTAAAATCTAGTGGTTTTCCCCCAAAATTTCTCAGAGAGGAAGAGCCAGCAGTGTAGGTGTGAGAAGAGGGGAGGGAGTTGAGTCCATTATTTGAATGGACATTAACTTAGGCGACTGTATTTCTATTTCTCTTAAGATTAATTGTGTGCATGTACCATCATAAAATTAAGATGTTATTTTTACTAGAACATAGGTATTGTGTTGGAAAAAGTAGAGTTTGGGGGTCGGGCCAGTCTCTATTGGAATTAATCCCATATGTTCCGTTGTTCCATTTACGCGGATTTCACTTAACGCGGTACCCTGTGGGTTCAATTGACTGCGTAAATCGGGGTACTACTGTATTGTAATGATAATCACTCAGAGAGTGTTTCTGGGTGGGTTGGCTTGCGGCGTCAATTTATGAAATTGTTTACGCCGACGGCATCAAATTTCTCGGCCGTCAAGACGCTGGCGGCGCCACTTTTTTTCGTTGAAACGTACAACGCTGTTCATAAGTAAGTGGTACCTTAGATACATTCAGAGGATCAAGATGACAAAAAGTCTTCTTTGAGTCCTTGATATACCGCAGAATGTTGTTCACCCCTACAGGACAAAACAATGAAAGAGTAATCTTTATGGCATAACTTGGTTGAAATTCATCTGAAAATTTCTCAATTAAGGAAACACCACCAAGGTCATTTCTTATAGTATGTACAGTCTCGTTCAAGATTCTTTGAACACTGCTGGAGACAGCTGGCAACTCAAGGCCATTTGTTTACTATACTCATGAGTAAAAATTATGAATGAATGTAAAAGTGATCGGCGATTGGTTACTTAGTTCCCTGTTGCTTAATTAATGGTTGGGCTTTGTTGTTTCGGATTATATTATACCTTTCTGCTGGTATTTACAGCTGCTCCCTGACTTACGACGGGGTTAGGGACCCAAATCCAGGTCAGAAGTCAAAAATGCAAAAAATAATACATATAAAATCTAAAATGAAATACAGTACAGTAAAAGTAATCAATAATGAAGAATGGATACAGTGTTACTGTGCACTTACCTTTAATATAGTCAGGTGAATGCACACGGGGCCCCCATAATTTTCTATTTACAGGTATACATGGAGACTACAGTATATTAATTGGATGAAGCAGAGGAGGAGACAGGGCTGGGTGGGTCATCAATGTTTTTTTTCTTCAGACAGAGTAATGTACAGGGGAAACTTGCTGGTTGAAGGTATTGGATCATCTTTAGGGAGTGAAGAGGCAGCACTGGTGGGGCGTGAGGAGACAGCAATGGGGGACTTCTTAAAATAGATATCCAATTTAGACACCACAGTTTGCTTTTTCTTTTCATTATAAATCTCCCTGTAGCAAGCAAGTGCATCTTGGACCAATCTGTCAACTTTGGCAAAACGCTCAACATTTTTATTCATTCTATGAAACATTTGCATCCCCTTAGAATTTGTTATTTGCATTATTTTTCATAAAAAGTGCTCGGCGACACACACATAGTCGGTCGCCTGGCTGTCTTTGTGTTTTGGGAGAGCAAGTAATGCATATAAATAATTATCAGAATAATATTCCACAAATAAATACATTTATAACATAATCATAGCATTATTTTCCATTAATACTACACTACAATACAACTACACTACTTTTAGCAATATTCCTTTGATACAACATGATAAGATGGACAAACAATGAAAATGAAACAAACAAAAGTAGGTAATTATGTTCTGGAAGCTTCCCTGTGGCCAAGCATGTGGCGTGACACGCAAACAGTCACGCTGGAACCTGATAACCCACGCTGGGCATTCAAACATTGCTGCGAAAAGGTGCGCGTTCTGGAACGTCAACCGGGGCCCCCAGATGAATGTTCCGGAACATCAACCAGGGCGAAGGGGTTAAAGGAGCTTGGTAGCTACTTGGCATGCCCAGAGGATGGAATGAAGCTGTTGAGGTCTTTCCCGACATTATGTGACTGGGCATATTATTTATTATTTAATTAATTTATTGCACCCTAGGGAAGTGACAAGACTAGTCACATGACCATGCGGTCAGACACTAATACATACATTGGTACTGCTTCGCTGGACACGCTATGACTTGTGATATAGAGACAATATTGATATGATTTAAGGACAATAGGAAGTTTGCACCCACCAAAGCATGGGTAGCGTACAGGAATTAAATATAAATTATTACAAATAAGTAGGTGGTGACATATCAGGGGCGGATCCAGAAATATGAAAAGGGGAGTGGGGTCCAAGAAGTTGTGGGTGAGGGAACATGGCGAGCACAACAACACAGTTCGGATAAACCTCAATGGTTACAATACTGCCACTTGTGTGATTTTTTATTAGGTACAGCATACAGAAAATATGGTCTGGTATTCGTTTTCAACTTTTGTGACCCACGTACCCACTCCAGACAATGTTGGTATATAATGGACCAAGTCCTCTATTATTCCAGATCCGGATACACAGCACAGTATCTCCTTTACTTCCGAACTTTCATACATACGAACAAACCTATCCATATGTCCAAAATTCCATTCAGTGGGAAAGTGCAAGAGTCATTAATTTACTGACACGCAGATGGCGCTACCCCCAACATTCCTGGCCAAACGGCAGCAATTTTAGTTGTTGTTTCGTTCACAACATTATGGCAGTGATAATAGTTCATTTCTTTTTGCTTTTATGAACATAATTGACCCCAATATGTCCGAGAAGCTCATAGGTTTTGCAAGTGATGGCAGTACGAGTAAGAAAAGATGCACAATTACAATGAAAACGAAAGTGGCAATAATAAAGCAAGTGGAAAGACGTGATAAGACGACAAATGTGGCTTGTGTTGCGACTGAATCATTCGACTGTTGGTACTATTTTAAAGGACAAAGAAAGAATTATGGAACATGTGAGAAATTCTGTGCCTGTGCAATTAACCATCATAAGTAAGATAAGAAGAAAAGTGCATAATGAGATGGAAAAACTCTTTTGTTTGTGGCTGGAGGACCAAAATCAATTTCGTATTATGGATTATTGTGCTCTGGGTGTGCTGTACAGTTGGGGACAAAAGTTCACTCCCTCTGTGAAACTGAGTCACTGCAATGAGTCTCCGAGCTGACTTACCCTAACTGTTGTATCTCGTTTGGAGTCAATGCTGCTTCATTTTGGGCTGGAGCAAACTTTTGATCACGACTGTACATAAGGTATTTTTCATATTTAACACATTGTTTGCAAGCTTATATATGTGAATTTGGACTTACTTAACAGATCTCTAGAACCATATATGTTCATAAATTGGGGACTGCCTGTAATGGACATTCGGCTTTAATGGACTGAAGTTTAAGAAAACATGAGCACGTTGGGTCCCCAAAATGTTGAGCAAAGAACACAAAGCCGTTAGACTGCAAATTTCAATTGAACTGAAAGAACGATTCTATGTGAAGGTGAGGCATTCCTACAGCGGATCATAGCTTGTGTTGAAACCGGGGTGCACCACTTTGAACCAAAGTCAAAACGTCAAAGCATGGTGTGGAAACATTCTTCATCTCTTCAAGCCAAAATACTAAAAATGCTCCCTTCAGTGAATAAAGTGATGCTTTCTGGGATATGAATGGACAGTATACTGCCACTATTTTGAAGAGTGGTGTACCATCAACACTGCATCATATTCAGAAATTATAAAAAATGAGATCAAGCCAGCCATAATTCAGAGGCACCCAGCTTGCAAAGAAAAGGCATGATTCTTCTACAAGACAATGCATGATTCCATAGTGCATAGCATACACAGGAAATGATTAGAAAACTAGGGTGGGAGATTTGTCACACCCTGCATACAGTCCAGATCTCACACCATCAAACTACCGCATGTTTGGTCCGCTTAAAACAGCTTTACGTGGATAGCATTATTCGAATAATGAAGAGGTGAAGAAAGAAATCCAAAATTGGTTACGAAGTTAGTCAAAGAATTTTTCGCCACAGGAATAAGAAAACTTATAGAAACATGGAACAAATGCATAGCTGTAGAGGGAGATTATGTGGAAATGTATATTTCCACATAATCTCCCTCTACAGACTATATGATCATTAATAATAAATCATTACTTCTATAATTACACTGTACAGTATTCATTTGTCTCATTACTTAATGAATGACCCTTGTATTTAGGTTTTCAAGCATTCTGATCAATATGGCTTTATTTTCTTGGTTTTAGAATTTGATGCTTTATGACATATGGAGGCATATTGTAGCTAGTGTTTTAGAAGTCAACTTAATTATTTTTTTCTTAGATGAGTGATGGACAGTCATATGAGTATCGACCACCAACACAACCACCAATCAACCCAGCATACACCACTGCAGTTTCCATGAAGCATCAACACCAGCAGTCTTTAAACAAATCTGCCACCTTAACCTCAAAAAGTGAAAGTAACTTGAGAAGAGGAATGGAAGATGACCAAAGCAAAAGTGAAAATTTAGATCCAGCAAGTATATCAGACAATCAATTTGAGACCATAGATACTTATGCCATACTGGAAGACTTGCATATTAGTGATGCTCAGAGTTCACATTCTTAAAGTTAATGACTAAGTTTTAGAATTTAAAGAGTATCTTGAGAGGAAAATTTTTATTTTTTCTAAATGATGCCCTATACTGTACTTTCAAGTGAGTTATTTCCAGGCAAAAAAAAATAGTTAATGAAGTATTTTGGGCCTCTGGTATGTCATTTTCAAAGATAATTTTACATCTGGGTGATAGTTATAGAAATAAAAGTAATCCAAGGCAGCTAACAACTGCATGTGGCATAATCGGTTTAGCTGAGGTTCTCTCAGATTCACCAGATTTAGTCAGATTTCATAGGTGGCAGAAGAGTTATTATGGCATTGTTGAGTGCTGATTGATACAACCAGTGGCTCAGTGAGGCCTGCTTTCAGAGAACTGCTGCTGTACTAAGATTCCCTTATCTAAAGCAAACTGGACGGGAGGAGGGGGTATAGTATGTCTAGCGAATTAACATATCAACCATGGAATGATCGAAGGAGGCTTAATCCAATTAAAATAATTGTCTTTATAAAGTGTCCCTGTACACTATTACAAGAACCAGAAAATATAAGTTTGTGTACTACAAAATCCACCTAGTAGCTAATGATCAGTTTTTAAAGAGGGAGCAGATATATGATTAATATGGAAAATATTTTTAGGCAAATAGTACAGGGTACATTTAAAATGTAATAATATTTGTTTATCAGGAATTTGTCATATAAAGTTGATGAATTATTTTTTCCTGTCTCTAAATTGAAACAGAGTAATGCTGCTTAAGATAAAACCGAGGCAGTTCAGGGATATTTTAAAAGATTTAATGTTAATTTTGTAGTGAAAAAAATTAGTTTTCCTTTTTATGAAAAGTAATAGTATTGACTGAAAAAGGGGAGTCTGGAGGTGACTTTTAAATACAGTATGTTTAATTTAAGGGGAGTTGTAAATGGGGTGAAAATCATCGAGAAAATAAAAACTTTAGATTAGGCTTCACTTACAAGGAGTAGGATGCTGCTGTATTTTGGCAAAGTTACATTGCTATATTGTTCATATTTGATATAAACATAATTGCCCTCTCTCTATTTTGCCGATGTGACGTCACCAATCTCAAAAGAAAAGTCACCAATCTCCCAGTAACAAAAATAACTGATCAAGTAATAAAATTACTGTAATACAAATACACAACCACTGCTAAAATATAACTCGTGTACAAATAATAAAACTACTGTACATAATTTTTAGGCTATGGAAGGTGACGGGACATAGCTTAAGCCTGTAAATAAGTTTGTCTGGTAAGAGACCCAGCCAAACTGTGGGTAATTAGTGGCCAGTAGTGGGTAGTATGGATACCAATCACCAAGAATCCTTGATGGGTACATCATGTGTGGCGATTGAGTCTGAGGTCTTTATAAAATTTGATATATTCAGTGTCAAAGTGCTCAAATGCTATATTAGTGCTCACTTTTATTTATTTTCTCCTCTTCGTCACTGATCAGCTCGTTATTAGCTGCTTGGGCGGTCGGTCGATCACTTTTCTTATGCACAGATCTTGGCAAGTACTGGGCATGCACTGGCTCCTGAATGTATCACCGCTGTTGGTGAAGTCTGGTGACTGGTCTTGTAAGAGTCTTGGCGCCTCCACAACACTCTGGCAGGAAAACCTTTTTCGGAGTGGGAGTTGTTCAGTTTTCCCACTTATGTTCTTATTATAGTAAATATTTGGTAATTATATAGGACCAACCCGCGGACGAAATTGATTGAAAACAATTATAAAGATGCCGGATTTTCATTGTTATATTATAGTGGACACTATTGTAGTTTGTGGAAATATGTTAAAAATTTGATATTTTTAAAATAAACGCTACTTAACATTTAATGAATGAAGGAGGATATTTAAACTGTGTAACTATTGGACACCCAGATATATCCAGGTGTTCCAAGTCCAGATAACTAGAAATCAGCTGTTTCAATGCCTTTTCACCAAAGCGTGGCATTTCTATGCCCTGAAACATTTCAGGTTTGTACACTTGGCTGATTGACATCAAGACACTAATGCAGGACACAACTGCCCAATTATTTTCAATACATTTTGTCTGCTACAAAAGTCCACACTCTCTAGAGTCAACATCTTTAATGTTGGCCTGGAAAGACTAAGCAATTTGCCAAGGATGGGATCTGTTATTGGTCGAGCCAACCCTATTTTTTCTGGTACTATTACCAATTTGTAAATTTTTCTAAACATTTTGTGAACCAATTTCTGACATCGGCGACACACTCCTTCACTTTGCACTAATTCTGGTATTGGTAAGTATTCCATAATCTTCAACATATCATCATTCAGCATGTGAATGGATGACTTATCTGGGTCAGGAAGGCTTAAATCAAATTCACGGCCAGGTAGGGGGCGTCGCACAAAATAATCGTCCCCAGGCATGAGGACTCTCTTCTTTGCACGTTTGATAACCATTTCCTGCCCTTGGAGGTAACAGTCTCCATTTTTTTAACTCTTAACAACTTTTACTATTATCCTCTTCACCACTGATCGGCTCGTTAGCCACTTGGGCGATCGGTCACGTCTCTGTTACTCACTGTTGGCAAGTACTGGGCATGCACTGCCCTGAATTTACCTGAACCTGCTTCAGTGTTGGTCAAGTCTGCTCTTGAAAAAGCTCACACTCGGTGCTGTCACAACACTTTCTGGTAGATTGTTCCAAGAGTTCACAACTCTCACTCCGAAAGAGTTTGCCCTCACAGTTTTCTGTACCTGCGGCTTCTTCAATCTTGAGCTGTGACCCTTGTGGGGCGAGAAGGCCCGCCAGCTCCAAGTAAGGACACTCGACTGAGTAGTGCCCCTTGAGATGCTTATACACCTCAATTAGGTAGCCCTTTGCCCGTCTGTAGTATAAGCCAGGCAAGTTCAGGCTCTCCAACTTCTCAGGGTAGTTGAGGTGCTGAAGTGCAGGCACCAGTCTGGTGGTCCTCCTTTGAACATTTTCAACCAACTGACAGTCCCTAGCATATCTCGGGGACCAGACGGGGTGACAGTACTCCAGATGGGGAAGCACTTCACTCTTGAAGATCTATCTCATTATTTTTAATTGTTGTTGGAATAGTGTTATTACTAATTTGTTTTGTGCTTAAAGACCATAGTTGTTGAGGCTCAGAAATAACACTGCAACATCAACATTATACAAGGTGCCTATAAACTATTATTATATCACCCCTTACCCTACTACAGTGGTCCCTCGGTTAAGGAAATTTCTGTAAACGAATTCATCTTCGTAATAATCTTCAATTCGGTTAATCTAACAAAATGCGCTTAACGAAATCTCATTTAAAATCACGTTTTGTTGTGAGCATCAGCTGGTCACTGGCCCAGTCTGCCAATTCAGTAATCTGTTCTAAGTTTAAATTCGTTTCCCATGGAGTTAATACACCTGTATCAATAAATTTCAGCTTTTTAATAATTTTAAATGTTTTATATTAAAATTATTAGTCATTTTAACATTAAATATTGATAATACTGTATATGCATACTGTAGAGGGAACTAACATTCCAGTTTGTTGTTGTGAGAATCAGTTGAGAGGGTACAGTACTCAGCCAATTCAGTAATCTGCTCTATGTTTAAATTCTTTTCCAATGGAGTAAATACCCTGCATAAAAAAATTTGAGCTTTTAATATTTTGAATGTTTTATATTAAAATTATTAGTCATTTTAACATTTATTTAACATATTGATAATATTATATGCAGTACTTCCTGTCAGGGCTGTCGGAATTTCCGACTCTTGTTTATCGAACACGCTGATTGGTTCAAATCCGGTACTTTGTCTGATAAAATCGGTAAATTGATGATTTAGTCGGTAAGCCGTGACGTCACTGTCTCGACAGTCGGTAAATTACTGACTTTAGGAAATATGCTTTTTCATAAAAACCATATAGAATACACAGAAATAAATTTTAGATGTATTTAATTACCTTACCTACATTTTACTAGCGATATTTTAGCAGAATTGTATTCTGCTGAGTCAAACCTGCTACGTTTCGAGAGGTCATGTATATATTTCTTGTGCTTAGTTATGCTTCTAAATGTTTATATATTTGTATTTTTTTATATTGTCAAAATAAAATCATTTGAATGTTTTGGTTATTTTTTTATTCAGTATTATTGAAAAGTAATACAAATTACAATTGATAAAACACAAATCTAATGTGATCTCATATAACATTCTGAATGGTGTATAATGCAGTGTTTATTATTCAGAAATTTATAAAACTAATGACAGGAACAATGAAATTCACTGAGTATGAGGGCTACTCTAATATAATTACTGTATCTGGGATCTTCGTTACCCCTCACCACACATTATATTATAGAAAATAGTAATATTATGTCATGTTCTTGCAACGCGAGCAGTTGAACCAATCAGCGTGTTCAGTAAACAAGATTCGGAAATTCCGACAGCCCTGCTTCCTGTACAGGTTCAGTCTGGCTTTGTTTACTGTCAAGAGCAGCCATTTTGTTGGTGACTTGAATATTTTTGCATTTTTCATTGAAATTATTGGTCATTCTGAACTTTAGTTAACATATTGATAATATATACCATAGTGCAGTGTTGATTTAAAGAAAATATTCTTGAATTACACCTAGTGAACTTAAAATTTTATTGGTGAAATGACAGCATCAAGCATGGGTCCACTGAAGGTGATTTTTCCTCCATACCACTTCCTTCTTTTCTCCCTTCTCCATCCCCACTTCTAATTCCCATCATCATTATTAACCAGGAGCCTTCTACATACACACGTCAAAGTAAGTGTACTTTACTGCATTTTTTTTACTTTGTATGTACTTTTCGGTGAGCTGGAACCATTTACCCAATATCCCATTGAAACAATGGATTCTGTTAACAAAATTTTCGGTTAACTAACGACCTTCTGGAATGAATTGTGTTCGTTAACCGAGGGACCACTGTATACTAAATATAAATTATAAAAGTGCACCAATTGCTGGCCCATTGGACATTCTCAATTTATTGGCACTCTTTTAAAATCAACAGTTATTTTTAAAGATTTTTAGGTGTTACAGAAATAAATCTAGACTGGACATAGACCATCTCCCTTGCCATGTCTAAATAACAGTAATATATATCTCGCTTTCTGAATGCATTTGTAATGTATTCTGCTACACAGTGTAAATTATATTCTGCTAACGGTTTTCAAATGATTATAACAATAAAATTGGGTAGCTTTAGCATGTGGTTGTAGAGTAAACTTTGGGTGCCTTAAGGTACAAATTCCTTTCAGTCATAACTGTTGGTCGACAGTGACGAAATGTGTGCAGCGCGCCTCACAGCTGTTGCGGGGTGGTGACAGTAGAGTGACATAATATTTGCCATAGCCCTGTCTCTTTCTTGCCTTTCCATCCATTCACACTGCCCACTGTCGTGTTTTGTGAGTATCAGAAGATACGGTTGACTGTAAAATTAATATCGTGAACTACCCAAGGCCAGCTCGCGTGTACGTACACTAGCGGCTAGCCTCTTCTCTGCACACAAGCATCTTCACACTCAAGTGTTTTAGATGCACGGAATAGCTAACGCGTTAGTTGTTCCTGGACTGTCATTAAAAAATACAACATTGTACCACATCTTGGGAATAACTGTTGTATAACAGTCATCAAAAAACAATAAAATTAGGAGAACTGTTATTTGGACACAATAAGGAAAGAAATAGTGAAGAAAATATATAGAAAATTATGGAAAGAAAGACAAAAAAGTCAATCGGTCAACAAAAATTAAGAATAACACCAAATATTGGACTCTGAAACAACACGCAGCAACTAGAGCAGCTGTACGCTTCATCTTTCGTTGCTAGGTGTTCGCATATTTGTACACGAAATACGACGAATTTCAGGTTCGTTTGTCTTAATTTTTGCACGTACAGAACTGTAATCAACTTGTTCACCCTTATTTAAAGTGTCTTATGAGTAATGATATTTAGGTTTCAATCATATTTGAGTAATTATCAATATTGTTACACCAAAGTCACCAACGGCTAATGAAGCCGGACAGCGCCCACTTAAAAACAGGCAGAGCCAAAACAAGTTTCAACTAGGCGCAATCCTTTTAAATTATTTCACTCCATACGCTTTGTTTTAGGTCGTATCCAATATACTAACGTATATAGAATTATTTTTATTATTATACAGTAGAAGTCCAAAAATCCGGACTGCTCGGGGATTGGGTTGGTCCGGATTTTCGGATTTTCCGGATTCTCGGGCAGTACTTTTATAATTTAAATTTATGGAGGAATAAAGAAGAGATGAACAGGTAAATTTTGATAGTTTATTCATGAGCAAATACAGTATGCTTCATTTATCAAAACGAGCAGTTTTAAAGAAAAATAAAGTCAACTCCTGACAAAAATGTAAACAAACATTTAAAAAAAAAAACAGGTGTGTAATGCTTGAAATCATGTTTAAAAATGAACATTGTAAAAGAAAACTACAGTAAACAAATAAAAGCAGAAGTTATTTTATACAAATTGATTATTTATTTATAGTTTATTAACGAAACATGTTCATATAAAATACAAAGTACAAAACAACAAATAAATATTTATTCGTTCATTTCCATGACTTCTGTATCGTCTGCTGCACTACTTGTGGATGGAACACTTGCAGCTTCTACTGCATTTGCTGCACTGCTTGACGCTTCTATTGCTTTCTTTAAATACTTTCTTATATCACCTTGTTTACGACTTTGTAATTTCTTTGTGATAAGATTATTCTGCACCATGTGCGCTTGCATGACGTCTTGAAGACTGAAGCTATGGTTCTGTTCCACAAATTTAATAACCGTTTCAATACACTTTTCTGCAGTAGCCCAAGATATCTTTTCTTCAACTTTGTCGTCGTCTTCACCAGATTCTTATGAATAATTCTCTTCTATCTTATCAGGATTTGTAATGCTTTGAATGATTTCTTGATCAGTGAAAGTGGCTGCAACTTAAATATCATCTTCAGTGCGTATCCACTCTTCTATGCCAGCAGCATTAAGTTTGCATAGAGGATTGTCTTCCAGAGATAATTTAAGTCTCCATCAGTTCTTGCACTTCAGATGCCCTCTGCTTTATGTGGAATCCTTCAAAATCTTTGTCTTGATCACGCTCTAGATCTGCAAACATCACGTTCGGCCATAACTTTCGCCACACTCTTAAAAGTGTTTCAGGCTTGACTGCATTCCATGCAGTCACGAGTGAAAATATTGCATCTTTGATCGTAAAACTGCGTTGAAATTCTGTAGGGTTGACATTCTTATTCATTATTTTCGTCATAAAATCATTTTTATAGTGACAGTTCCTAATGACTCCTTGATCCATGGGTTAAATCAATGATGTTACGTTTGGTGGCAAGTTATATGCATAAATATTCCCGCAATCAGACACTAATTTTGATTCGTGCGGGTGGGCCCTACAGTTGTAGAGAAGTAGCAGGCACTTTGTATTTGCAGGCTTCCCCAATTTCCTTAAGTTCTGACGAACTGATGGAACAAAATCATGAACAGACCAATTGCGAAATATGTCTTTATCCATCCAAGCACTCTTTTGGGCTTTGTAGGTCACAGGCAAGTTCACAATTCCTTTAAAAGGCCTGTGGGCGCTTAAATTTGCCAACCACTTAAAGCTTAATTTTATGCTGACCTGAAGCATCAGCACATGTAAGAACGGTTAACCTTTCCTTATGAAGCTTAAACCCTGTTGCATTTCATTCTTGGTTTCCAGCCAAAGTTTTTGTGGGCAAACACTTCCAGTAAACCCCGTTTCATCAGCATTATAAATTTGATCGGCTGTGAGGTCATAGTCAGTTAAAAAAATTTCAAATGTTGCACTATATTTTGTTGCTGCTTGTGTATCAGCCGACTGTGTTTCTCCAGCAGTATCCAACTGTCTAATACCATGACGAGTCTTGAAATTCCTAAACCATCCATCACTAAATGTGCACTCTGATTCAATGTTCATTTGCTCCTTAAAAGACTTTGCTTTGGCAATAAGCATCGGCCCAGAAATTGCCATACCTTCTGATCATTTTAACAAAAACCATTCGTGCAACACTTTATCGAGATTTTCTAATTTTGGCCGATGTAAACTTTTTCTTTCAGCAATTTTATTGTAAGGCTCACACA
Source organism: Homarus americanus (assembly GCF_018991925.1). Taxonomy (NCBI): domain Eukaryota; kingdom Metazoa; phylum Arthropoda; class Malacostraca; order Decapoda; family Nephropidae; genus Homarus; species Homarus americanus. The sequence continues at coordinate 15,711,969 of NW_024741901.1, read as the reverse complement.
AGGCTGTGAATTCTAGAATTTTATTCTTTGCCTTTTTTATATCATAAATTGTAGACTTTCCGATGTCGTATGTTTCCATTAGACCAGTATTGCTCACACCACGTTCTAGTTTCTTAATTATTTCAAGTTTGTCACTCAATTTCAACCTGTTCATCTTTCTCTTCGCACAACGAAGTTTATCTACTTTAGGAGCCCTTATTATGGGCTTGTAAATATGTATGCTATATATGGTAAATGGAAAGAGTAGGACACAAAATTACATACGTTGTCACAGTTTGATTGCTCTTTTTAAAATGGCGACCGCGTGGTCGCTTGTTGTCACTGTGCAGCTGTGGAGCTCACGCATGCGCACACACACACAAAAGCCCGCTAAATTTAAAAAGTTTGAGAGTTTTCGAAAAGTCCGGATTCTCGGGGGTCCTGATTTCTGGCATCCGGATTTTTGGACTTCTACTGGTTCACAGTTTTTTATTGTCTTACATGCCCACAACTCTTCAATAATAACTGGCGCCTCACACGCTAACTCCTGATCAAGGCGTTTGCTTTTCCCTCTCAAGGTGTCATGCGCACAACTCAGCAGAAGCGTCTGTGCAGACAGAATAGCTAATGCGTTAGCTATTCCTTGCATCAAAAATGCCTTACAATAAATGCCCGTATTCTCACTTTACCACATAAGCACCTGTGTATATAACCCTTACAGTATATGTTTAAATGTTTATGCCATGTGGGAAAAAACTTGCTTGTTAACTGAATAATATTCATATTAGTCTTCTTACAATGTGATAGGCCTCATGTCTTCTGATGAGTCTGACTCTCTTTGGACGTAATTAAGAAACAATTCATATAGGAACGTAGACTACTGTTTGAGGTTTACTATTTGAGATAAACATAATTGCCCTCTCTCTATTTTGCCGATGTGACGTCACCAATCTCAAAAGAAAAGTCACCAATCATCCAGTAATAAAAATAACTGATCAAGTAATAAAATTACTATAAAACAAATACACAACCACTGTTAAAATATAACTCGTGTACAAATAATAAAACTACTGTACATAATTTTTAGGCTATGGAAGGTGACGGGGACATAGCTTAAGCCTGTAAATAAGTTTGTCTGGTAAGAGACCCAGCCAAACTTCGTGGGTAGTGTACTACTGGCAAGTAGTGGGTAGTATGGATACCAATCACCAAGAATCCTTGATGGGTACATCATGTGTGTGGCGTATTGAGTCTGAGGTCTGTATGTATAAAATTTGATATATTCAGTGTCAAAGTGCTCAAATGCTCTATTACTGCTCTCTTTTATTTATTTTCTCCTCTTCGTCACTGATCGGCTCGTTATTAGCTGCTTGGGCGGTCGGTCGATCACTTTTCTTCTGCACAGATCTTGGCAAGTACTGGGCATGCACTGGCTCCTGAATGTATCACAAGTGTTGGTGAAGTCTGGTGACTGGTCTTGTAAGAGTCTTGGCGCCTCCACAACACTCTGGCAGGTTGTTCCAAGAATTCGCAATTCTCATTCCAAAAAAGTTTGCCCTTGAAGTCCAGAAAACTGTGAGGGAAAACTTTTTCGGAGTTGTTCAGTTTTTCCACTTATGTTCTTATTATAGTAAATATTTGGTAATTATATAGGACCAACCCGCTTACGAAATTGATTGAAAACAATTATAAAGATGCCGGATTTTCATTGTTATATTATAGTGGACACTGTTGTAGTTTGTGGGAATATGTTAAAAATTTGATATTTTTAAAATAAACGCTACTTAACATTTAATGAATGAAGGAGGATATTTAAACTCGTGCAACTATTGGACACCCAGATATATCCAGGTGTTCCAAGCCCAGATAACTAGAAATCAGCTGTTTCAATGCCTTTTCACCAAAGTGTGGGCATTTCTATGCCCTGAAACATTTCAGGTTTGTACACTTGGCTGATTGACATCAAGACACTAATGCAGGACACAACTGCCCAATTATTTTCAATACATTTTGTCTGCTACAAAAGTCCACACTCTCTAGAGTCAACATCTTTAATGTTGGCCTGGAAAGACTAAGCAATTTGCCAAGGATGGGATCTGTTATTGGTCGAGCCAATCCTATTTTTTCTGGTACTATTACCAATTTGTAAATTTTTCTAAACATTTTGTGAACCGATTTCTGACATCAGCGACACACTCCTTCACTTTGCACTAATTCTGGTACAGGTGGACTATCAAAAATCCGGCAACCTCGGGACCTGAAGAGTGCCGGATTTTTGAAAATGCCGGAAAACTGATGGTTATATTTGCTGTATAAGTTTAACAGAAAATGACTACCTGTACAGTCCTTTAAACAAAGAAAATTAAACACTAAATGAAAAGCAAATGAAATTTTATTATATATGCTGTATACAGTATATTTAACAGAAATTTACTACCTGTATAGTCCTTTAAAAAAATAGAAAATTAAACACTAAATGAAAATCAAATGAAATTTTGATGTTTATCAGGCTAAACAGCAGATGGGCTGTCAGGATTATCATCTTTATCACTGACAGTGACAACATCCTCAGCAACAGGAACAGCTTCAACTTGTCTTGAAGTTGATGGCAGTGGATTATGAAGTGTGGACACCGCTATTGCTTCTTCCTGCTTCCTAGCTATTTTCTTGAATATATCGGGCAATATCTGTTGCTTCATATACTTGGGTCTTTCTCTAATAAGTTTATCTTGGAGCAAGAAAACATTCATGATTTCTTGATCACTTACAAAACTTCGTTGCTCTAGTCCAGCCAGCAGTTCAGTTGTCAACGCAATTGACCTGTCAATAGAGATTCTGTCTCTCACATCTTCCTCATTTTCTTCACTGTTTTCATCTTCATCACTACCTGTACAGGCATTTCTCTCTGGACTTTTAACCATATCTACAATTTCAGAATTAGTGTAATGATGAACTGTAGGCACATTATCATCAACATCCAACCATTCTATTACCGTAAAACATCTTCATTTATCCTTGATGAAAGCTCCTTGGCATCAGGATTAGTTACATCTTTAACATAAGCAAGAAGTTCATGTATAAGTTGCTTTTCTTTGGAAACCCTAAACCCTGCAAAATCATTTTCTGTGTTTTCGTTAGAATGAGGAGTAAAAATTCAACTTGGCCACAATTTATGCCATCCATTTTTCAGTGTTGATGTTTTAATAGACGTCCAAGCATTGGCAACACAGTACACTGCATCCTTAATGTTGAACTCTTTTATGAATTTCTGTACTGGGCTGCCTGAATTAACTGAACTCACTAGGCGCCTCATTAACAGGGATCGATACTTACACTTCATAGAACGTATGATACCATTGTCCTGTGGTTGAGTTAGTGATGTGCAGTTGGGTGGGAGGTAGGCAACAAAAACATTATCTTTCACTAGAAGATCGGCTTTTGGATGTGCTGAACAATTGTCTAAAATAAGAAGTATCTTGCATTTAGGGTCTAGTCCAACTGAGTTACAGTGAGCCCTGGCCTCAGGAACAAAACATTTATGAAACCAATCCAATGTAATATCAGTGGTAACCCACCCCTTCTTGTTGGTACGGTAATGGACAGGAAACCGTGTCATGCCCTTAAAGACTCTCGGATGTAAACTTTTTCCGATAACAAGCAACTTACATCTATGGGTACCCGCAGCATTAGAGCAGCACATTACCGTGACGCGATCCTTCGAAGCTTTAAACCCCGATGGCGATTCTGCATCCTCAGTTGTCAGAGTTCTTTTTGGCGTACATCTCCAAAATAAGGCAGTCTCGTCAGCATTGTACACTTGTTCAGGACTTAAATGTTCATCCCTAACTAACTTTGCAAATTCATCCACATAGGCACTAGCTGCATCCTTGTCTGCTGAACGTTTTTCACCACATACTGCACGAAACTGTAAGCCATGTCGCGACTTGAAACGTTGCAGCCAACCTTCTGTATAGTCACACTTGTGTTGCAATCCCAGCTCTTCATGAAACACTTTGGCTTGTTCCTTTAATAAATCACCAGAAGTTTCCACACCTTCACTTACACGAAGTTTAAACCAGGTTATGAGAACTTGGTCTAGTTCCGCACTTTTTCCCTCTGACATTGACTTCCTTACAAACATTTTCCTTTTTGATCCACTGTCATAAAAGAACTTTAACAGTTTTTCTTTCTGTTTTTTAATATCGTACACTGTTGAAGAGCCGATGCTGTATGTTTCACAAATGGTTCACACAGACCCGCCGCTATCAAGTTTTTTAAGCACTTCCACTTTCTCTGCGATCGACAACGCACGATGTTTACGTTTTACGCCACCGCTTTTCTTTGCTGAATCCATGATGGGGCTATACAGCAGCAATTAAATGATAAAATCAGAAGGAATGAGCATGAATGCTTGTTAGCAGGTGCGAGCAAGACCCAACAGCTGATTCTGGAGTACAGCGCTATCAAAACAAAAACGGCGCGTGAGCCTACGAGATATTGGGGGCCTACGAAAAATGAAACGAGAACTTTTCTTCCCCTTTTTCTACAGGTTATTATTAAATTGATACTGAGGTACTTTTTTTCCATTTATTTATTACTTAATCCTATTAGTGTCCACCAGCTAGCTGTGCTTCTTGTAAACAAAACTATTTCTGTACTGTACAAGAACAACTGATCTAACCCATTTTCTTTTACTCAATTCATGGCAAACATCACTGAATCTTATTCTTTCGACATCACATTTTATAATTGGGTACTAGCTTGTGTTATTAGTGAGTATGCTGTCAAATGGGGCCCCATATCTTGGAGGTGCCTAAGGCCTACGAAAGTCTTAACCCGTCACTGGGCGCGTCCAGAAAACAATGGTGCGCCAAGGCAGGAAATTTGGAAATGCGCTCCGAAATCCATGCCGGAAAACTGAAGGTTCCGGTTTATCGATTGCCGGATTTTTGATGGTCAACCTGTATTGGTAAGTATTCCATAATCTTCAACATAACATCATCATTCAGCATGTGAATGGATGACTTTTCTGAGTCAGGAAGGCTTAAATCAAATTCACTGCCAGGTAGGGGGCGTCGTTAGCCACTTGGGCGATCGGTCACGTCTCTGTTACGCACTGTTGGCAAGTACTGGGCATGCACCGGCTCCTGAATGTACCTGAACCTGCTTCAGTGTTGGTCTTGAAAGAGCTCACACTCGGTGCTGTCACAACACTTTCTGGTAGATTGTTCCAAGAGTTCACAACTCTCACTCCGAAAAAGTTTGCCCTCACAGTTTTCTGTACCTGCGGCTTCTTCAATCTTGAGCTGTGACCCCTTGTGGGGCGAGCGTCCGCCAGCTCCAAGTAAGGACACTCGACTGAGTAGTGCCCCTTGAGATGTTTACCCAGTATACACCTCACTTAGGTCGCCCTTTGCCCGTCTGTAGTATAAGCCAGGCAAGTTCATGCTCTCCAAAATCTCAGGGTAGTTGAGGTGCCGAAGTGAAGGCACCAGTCTGGTGGCCCTCCTTTGAACATTTTCAACCAACTGACAGTCCCTAGCATATCTCGGGGACCAGACGGGGTGACAGTACTCCAGATGGGGAAGCACTTCACCCTGAAGATCGTTACGAAGGACGGACCATATCCGAACGACCTTATAAGACCCAATAATTTATTTGCCTGATTTACCTTCTTCTCGCAATGGCCCGAGAACCTCAGCTCATTGTCAACATACACACCAAGGTCCTTTTCACATTCAGTCTCAAATAGTGCAGTTTCTTCATCCTGTTGGGACATATGATACGTCTCCTTACCGTTGGTACTCCCCAGGTGCATTCTCTTACACTTCGTGACATTGAATCTCAGCAGCCATTTCTTCGACCATTCTTGGAGCTCACAGAGATCCTTCTGCAGCTCTTCACAGTCCGCATGGTTCTTGATTTCCCGAAATAACTTGGCGTCATCCGCAAACATTTGTATGGAGTAGTGTACAACGTCAGGCATGTCGTTTATGAAACAAACAAACAACATCGGGACCAATACACTGCCCTGTGGTACCCCACTTGTGATAGGTACAGATGATGATTCCGTGCCATTAATCACCACACACTGCTTGCGGCCATGTAGAAAGTCTTTTATCCATGCTAGGGCATTTCCCCGAATTCCCTACCCTTCCAGTTTGATTTTCAGCCTTTCGTGTGGTACACTGTCGAAAACCTTTGCAAAATCTAGGTATATATTGTCGATATTACCACCCTGTTTTAGAATATGGGTCTAATTGTCCAATACCTTGAGCAATTGTGTTAAGCAGGAGCGCCCCAGCATAAAACAGTGTTGGCAATCCTTTACAAGGTTGCTTCGTAGTGGATGTTCCATCATGGCATCTCTGATAATACTCTCAAGTACTTTACATATTATGCTGATCAGGCTCATCACTCTATAGATGTTCGTGGAGTGACGATCGCCCTTCTTGAAGATAGGACCCACATAGCCACTTTCCATTCACTGGGGACCATTTGTTCATCCAGGCATTTACAAAACAGGATCTTCAGCGTCTCGGCAAGCTCGTTGCTCAACTGTCTTAGCACTCTGGGATGCACCATGTCAAGTTCGGGACTCTTGTGGACCTTTAGCTTTGACAGTTTATTTCTAATACCCTCTTCTGTTAACACAATGTGGGTCAGTGCTGTGTCAAACCGTCTGTCCTCAAACTCAGGAAGGTTAATCGCATCCTCTCTTGTGAACACCGATCAAAAGAAGCTGTTCAATGCCTCAGCTTTATCCTGGTCAGAATCTGTGTAACTACCATCTTAGAGTCTCAGGTCTGATACTCCTACTCTCGTTTTTAATTTTGACTTTGCATAGCGGTAAAACGCCTTTGGGTTTGACTTGACCTCGCTTGCAACCAGCCTGGACTAATAAAAGAGGAAGGTCTAATGGGAACAGGACCAGCTGCTAGGTTCAGTTATTAACCTAGTGGAAACTTTAAAGGAGGACACAATTCAAGGCATAGTAGGGGTCGCTGTTTTTTCAGAAGTGGAAGGAGACCTTATTCCTCCGCATCAGCGACCACTCCCTCCCAATGAAGCCAGACAGCTGGGTCGTCTAAGGGGTTGGGAAAACAGGTGGACTTCTTCCATATGGGCTTACAAGACAATCAAAGGGGGCCTCACATGGACTTGGTTGAGGCACCCTCCCCTAGTGTTACCAAAAAGGGGTAAAAACCAACCTCCTTACTCACAGAATTTGTAATTCAACTGTAAACAGAGGTGTGATAGAACTGTTGCAGTAAGAGAAGTGTTTCATGTCTCGCCTATTCCCAGTCCCCAAGAAAGGCAGCGACAAATTGAGGTGGATTTTAGATCTTTCCGTCCTGAACAAGTTCATAAAAAAAAAAAAAAAAGTTTCAATATGGTCACTTACAATCATCTGAGGCATCTACCTACGCCCAATGCTTGGATCTCAAAGTGGATCTCGAAGATGCCTATTATCTCGTGCCTGTTGCTCCCAGGTACAGAAAGTTTCTAGTGTTTGCAGTTGGGGATGTAAGTTATCAATTCACAGTGATGCCATTTGGCCAATAAGTGCGCCAAAGGTGTTTACAAAATTGGCGAACATCCCCAGGGAGATCCTTGCGAAGGAGGGCGTAAGAACTTTTGCTTATCAAGATGATTGGCTGATAGTGGGAAACTCTTTCGAAGACTGTCAAGGGGCAACCCAACGTACACTAGTATTAATTCAAAACCTTGGATTAAAGATTAACCAGGTCAAATCAAATCTCCTACCATGTCAGAAATTGGATTGGTTAGGTCTCCATTGGGACACCAATCAGCAGTCAGTCAGTCCACCAGAAGCAAAGGTAACAGATGTGATAAACCAAGTAGAAGCCTTTTGTGTAAAGCAAGAGGTTTCTTGGCACGATTGGGAAAAACTACTGGGTCTGTTGAATTTTGCCACCATAGTATTTCCTTTGGGCAAGTTGAGGAAGAAGCAACTAACTCATCTGGGGTCGAAGTTGCTTCACAGAAACAAAAATATTGCTTCTTCTCTCCCTATTCAGATAAGATTCATCTATCATGGTGGACAAATTTGGACAATCTAATCGGTTCATCTTCCTGGGTTCCCCCTCAAACAGACTTGATCGTTTGTACGGAAGCATTTGAGATAGGATGAGGATACCATTCCTCAAAAGGAGAGTTCTGTCAAGGGAAGTGGAGCAACTCCCTTTAAGACAAACACATAAACATAATGGGTGTACAAAACAATTGGGTAGATGAGCTGTCCTGTCTCAGGCCAGTATCGACAGAAACAGAATGGTCCCTAAAGATATCGAAGTTCAAGAGTCTAGTAACTGAGGTTTGGGACTCCACAAATAGATCTCTTTGCCTCACAAGATGTGAACTTATGCATCTCTGGAATGATCAAATCTTTTAGGAAATGCTCTACTCATAGATTCGAACCGTTGGAATTCAATCTATCTGTTCCCACCTGTGAAAATGTTGTCCAAAGTGGTTCAAAAACTCAGATCCTTCCAGGGAAAGTTCCTCTCAATTGCACCATATTGAAATGGTGCCCTCATCCACTACAATTGCAACAATGATGTCTAGACCAGGTTCTGCACCCTCATTTCGAGATATCCTCGGCACTTCATACAGTGGGGTATGCTATAACGAACGGATCCTACTACGAATATTCCTATAACGAACGGTTTTACCTATAAAATTGAGAATGCTATAACGAACGCAACTCCTACAACGAACGCGGATGAATACGGGACTATTTCGCCTGGCGCATGAATATTGTTGTACCGCGACCCACAGCAAGAGCGTCAGGCGCCATCTTTGTCTCATTGTGTAGCCAGTGCACCACTGTTATTGTTGAAATTTCGTCTTTTGATGTGGAAATTCGCATTATTTGTATAACTATTTTGTTATACAAGTATACAATTGTAACAATAAGTTGTCCAAAGCGAGTGAGAAAGCTAATAACCCTTGAAACTAAGAAAGAAATTATAAAGAAACGTGAGAATGGAAGAAGCATTGCGAAACTTAGTGATGAATATGGGATGGCTAAATCGACTATATGTACGATTTTGAAGAATAAAGAGGAGTTAAAAACTGTGCAAGTGGCTAAGGGAATCTTTAGACTTAGCAAAGCAAGGTGTAATGTGATTGAAGAGATGGAAAATTTACTCTTAGTGTGGATAAAGGAGAAAGAAATGGCAGGTGGTAACATTAGTGAAGCTATAATTTGTGAGAAGGCTAAACAATTGTTTGAGGACCTTAAAGCCAAGACTCCCAGTGGAAGTGATAGTGATGTGCCAGTGTTTAGGGGTACCTGCATGCTGAATAACACTAAGGTAAGATAAAGTACCGGATTTTTTACATTTTCCACAGAATTTTTTCAGTGTTAAGTGGTTGTATTTGGGGGTCCGGAACGGATTAATCCTATAACGAACGAACGAGGTTCTGGAACCAATTACGTTCGTTATAGCATACCCCACTGTACTTGGAGTTTCTCAAAAGATGTTTAAATAGATTGTTGGGTAATTCCAAAACAGTCGGCCCTTAACATACACAGGTTTAACTTACACGGATTTGCAAATATGCGGATTGCCGCTGGAGGAATATACATTCAAAGGAATATACATTATTCAAATCGCTCGCGACACCACACACTGCACACACACTGCACACACACACACACACACACACACACACACACACACACACACACACACACACACATCGCCCGCACCACCCCGCGTTCCCGCGCTCCCTCGGTCAGACAGTCTCGTTGTAACCATGCTTGTGTTGACATTAGCATTATAGTTGCAAAAATATTACATTTCCGTGAATGTATTATATCAAGCACAGTATGAATAGGCTATCACTAATATAACAGTATTTTAACCGAAAACTATTAAAAAAACGAGTAACATATGAACATCGGAAGGTTAGGTAAAGTCTTTTGTTTTCATGTAGTTTATCCTAATTTACATTGAAATACATTACGTTTCAGCAAAACTACTATTTATTTCTAAGAATATGGAAATGTAATATTTTTGCTGAAATGACGTACGTATTACAGTGGAAAGTGACGAAAGCAATGACTTTCGCTTTCTTTCGTTCAAAAGATGTTACCGTAATCGCTTTTCGAATGGTTTTCAGTTAAAAAACTGTTGCATCACAAGTGAATTAGGAGAGAATATTATTGTCATACAACGGTTTTTTAACTGAAAACCATTCGAAAAGCGATTACGGTAACATCTTTTGAACGAAAGAAAGCGAAAGTCATTGTTTTCGTCACGATTTTATCCCACTTCCCACTGTAATACGTACGTCATTTCAGCAAAAATATTACATTTCCATATTTATTTCTGAGAATATATTCATTCAGTCACAGTTAAGGTAAAATATACTTGTGATGTAATATTTTAATGAAAATACCCGGTATTTAGAAATACGGTATCGTAGTTTGCTTTTGTTTCAAATTTAATTAACAAAGATTGATGTTTCAAATGTAATGAACAATAATTTATGTATCTATAAATAAACTTTAAAAAATGAATACTTTATGTTTTACATCGTCCTGTGCTACTATACCATGCATTTGGCTACTTTGGGCTTGCTATGATGATGCAAGAGATCTGCCCTGGCAATTGTACCGACACTCACAGCTGGTGGTGCGTCGTTTCCATTGTTTACTGGTAGTTACTGGTAAATATTTTTCAACCTAACGAAACTTATTACCCGTTTTGAGGTCGACCCCCAAGTTTTGGCCAAAAGATTTTGTCTTAAAAACTCGAACTACACACAGGTATATACGGTAAATAAGGACATGGGGGGCCAGGGGTGTTTTTTGGGGGGGGGGGGCAGCAAAAATACGCGGATTCTTAACAGTCACGGGTACAGGTATCTCTGTTACCTAACCCCAGCGTATGTTAAGGGCCGACTGTATAGTTAACCAAGTGATAGCAGGACATAGACCCCAAACTTCTATGCAATATGAGAAAGCTTGGAAACTTTTTCAATAATTTATCAGGTTAACGATTCCAATCACATTGTCGGAAACAGTGGTGTTAGAATTTTTAGATTTTCTGTTCAGAGTTAAAGGCCTTAAAGGATCTACAATTGCATCTTATAAATCAGTATTGGTTGGCCCTCTAGCGTGGGGTTTTAATATTACTGTACAGTGAGTTCTGCTATAACTCGTGTTTTGACAACGCGAATTGGCTCTAACGCGATTTATGAATAGAGGAACGATATTTGTATAACGCGAACACTTGTTTGCTGTAACGCGATTTTTGCCTACTACGTATTTCTCCAATTTTGTGGTATTAACTGTGAATATGGTAAAGAAGAATATCTCCAAGAAGCGTTCTGGTGATCGCATTCCCGGTGATGATCGTAAAAGAAAGGCTATAACCCTTGAAGAGAAGCTCGATGTTATCAACCTCAAGATCACCCTTCTCCCCCATCAAGTTATATTCGTATTTCTTCACGGTAAAGTGTTACATTTACTGTATGATTTCATTATTAGATATGAATGTAACATTTATTTAGACTGTACTAACCTTTGTGTTAGGCTAACTACTAAAATTTTTTCAATTTCGAGTAGTAATCTGCACCTAACCCTATTTTCTCCATACGCCCTGTTATTTCTATTACGCGAATTTCTATAACACGATGTTTTACAAAAACACAACTATCGCGTTATAGCAGAACTGACTGTACTTTGAACCCAAGAATTTATCAAATGCTCAGATTGTCCTTTTTCATTCAGAGAATCCCACCTTGGTCTCTAGATAAAGTTACTAAATTTCTTATGGGGCCTAATTACAATATAATTCTGAACCGTAATAGATTGCTCCAGAAGGCAGCCTTCCTTCTAGCAATTGCAAGAGGTATGAGAATCAGTGAGCTGATTTCATTTCCCAATAATCCATCATTATTGGTATTTTCTGAGGAAGATGTCACCCTTTTTCCTACGGAGACTCTAAGAAAAAATGAAAGGGAGGATTTTCAAGCTCAACCTATCAGGATAAAATGGCTTATGGATGAGACAAGGGTTCCTCATATATTGTGTCCAGTTAAGATTCTTCAAAAATTTTAACCAGATTCCATAATTGAGGCCCCTGTGTATTCTCATCACAAGATGGTAAGAAATTGTCTCCTAGTCAAATGACAAAATACTTTTCTCAGTTAGTGAGTCAAGCAGATCCTGGCAAAAAAAAAAAAAAAAAATTTGGCACATGACACCAGGAAATATGCAGGGTCTGTGGTCTTTCTGCAGCATATGAGCCTCAGTCAGATCAAAGAAGTGGGCTTTTGGAAATCTTTAAAAACCTTTCAAAACAGCTATCTTCATCTATCTCTGAAAGATGCTTAACATGTGGTACTGGGGTCCCCCTCCCTCACCTACAGTAGTTAATCTCCATAACCAGCACCTTCTTCCTCATCAAAATAAAGTGAGTATCTTAATTGAGATATGTAAATTAACATTTTACCTTCCGGTAAATGTTCCTAATATTGGAAAATATTCCAAAAAGTTTATAATTATAATCTGGACCTAATCTAGCAGAGCCTTATACTCAATTTCACCTCCCTCTCCACCTCCTGCTTGAGTAATCAAAGCTAGACGTCACATTCTGGATTGAACAAAAAGCCGTTCTTTTTTTTTTTCTAAAAAACAGTTTTTGTGATATACAGTGAACCCTCACTTTACGCGGTCAATTGAATCCACGGCGGCCCGTGTAAAGTGAGAAATGCGTAAAGTGAACAACATAACATATGGGATTAATTGAAATAGAGACCGGGCCGACCCCCAAACTCCACGTTTTCAGACACAATACCTACGTTGTAGTAAAAATAACTTCTTAATTTCATGATGGTATGCACACACAATTAATAATTAAGAGAAATATCAATAATATTTTTTAACACTTACATTAGTAGAAAAGATGGCTGGGCACACGGGGATGGGGGGTTAGTTCCGAGGCAGAGGGCAGATTATTGGCCCTCACCTGTATCACTTGTCTCAATTGTATCACTATCCACCACAGAGGCTTGCAGGGCCTCTTTGTCAAACCCCTCAAAGTCCATATAAGTCCATATCCTCACTATCATTATCACTATCACTGACTTGGACCGGCTGTGGTGGGTGGCGGGTGAAGAACTCGGTAATGTTTTGATGCCTGGGCGACCTTGTGCGCACCCTGCTTGCGCTGCTCTCCGCTTAAAAGGGTACACACACCGCGGAAAGTGAGCATTCCGGTTTCGGCAGGGTACCGCATAAACATGGAAACGCGTAAAGTGGGACCGCGTAAAGCGAGGGTTGACTGTACTGTATGTGAATATATCCATTTATATATACTGTATACATATATATGTACAGGTAGTCCCCAACTTACGACCACATGGACTTACGTCCATTGGTACTTACAACCTGCTCTGACCGTACGTCCGTCGGGACATACGACCGCGACCGTTGTGACCAAAAATATTTTCAAATGACGTGCACATTTTCTATACCGAAACGTTTCCGTCCCGGGCGAGAGGGTGGCGCGTCTCGTGGGTACATTCACTCAGTGGAGCGCTTAGTTTGTGTTTGGCTAGTGTATCCTATACTGATCATGCTGTGAACTTTCGTTATTATCGTATTTAATTTACTTTATAATGACTGGAAAGCGTAAAAGTGAGAGTGCTGGTGGTGTTCCAAAGAAAAGGAGACAGGCAATTACTTTTCAGATGAAAATGAAGATAATAACACAGCATGAGAATGGAAAAACAGTAGCAACAATCTCATGCGACCTAGGTTTCTCACACTTGACTATATCCACTATTCTGAAGGACAAGGAACATATTCGTGAAGTAGTGAAAGGAACTACACCTATAAAGGGAACTATAATGTCAAAGAGAAGACAAGGTCCTATTCATGATATGGAAAAATTATTGGTGATATGGATAGAAGACCAGATGCAGAAGCCTTCTAACCATACAGGCTAAAGCAAGAAGCCTGTTCCAAAGCCTGAAGGAGCAAGCAGGAGATGAATGTGATCAAACCTTTACAGGAAGTCATGGGTGGTTTGATAGATTTAAAAAATGCTACAGTCTACACAATGTTAAGGTGAGTGGAGAGGCAGCTAGTGCCGATGTTGGTGCTGCTGAAGCTTTTAAGGAGGAGTTAGATGAAGTGATTGTGGAAGGGAATTATTTGCCTGAGCAAATATTCAATGTGGATGAGACTGGATTATTGTGGAAGCGCCTGCCTGAGCGGACATACAGTTTCAAAGGAGTTGATGAAAGTGAAGTTATTTTCTAATATTAGTAACAAGATAGTGGAGTTAGGTAAACAGCTGGAGTTAGAAATTGATAATGAAGATGTTGGACAGTTGGTTGAAAGTGTAGCAGAAGAGCTCAGTAACGAGGCTTATTGAACTAGATGCACAGAAAATTGCAGAGGAAGAAGAGAGACAAAATGTAGAAGAAGAACCACCACCCCCCCAAAAAGTTTTCAGTGAAACATATGGCAGAGGCATTTGCTACAATTAATAAAGGAATGCAAATGTTTGATGGCATGGATCAAAATTATGAGCATTATGCCAAAGTTGACAGAATGGTCCACAAGTCACTAGCTTGCTACAGGGAGATTTATAATGAAAAGAAAAAGCAAACTGTGCAGTCTAAATTGGACATCTATTTCAAGAAGTCCCCCAGTGCTGTCTCCTCACGCCCCACCAGTGCTGCCTCTTCACTCCCTCAAGATGATCCAATACCTTCAACCAGCAAGTTTCCACAGCACATAAACCTGTCTGAAGAAAGCAACATTGATGACCCACCCAGCCCTGTCTCCTCTTCTGCTTCTTCCAATTAATATAGTCTCCATGTATCCTGTAAATAGAAAATTATGGGGGCCCCGTGTGCATTCAGCTGACTACATTTAAGGTAAGTGCTCAGTCACACTATCCATTCCTCATTATTTATTACTTTTAGTGTACTGTATCCATTCCTCATTATTTATTGCATTTAGTGTATACTGTATTTCATTGTAGATTTTTATTTATTTATTTATTTTTTAAATTGAATTTTTTTTTTTTTTATTATCTATGTCGGATTTACGACCTGGATTTGGGTCTCTAACCCCGTCGTAAGTCGGGGAGCACCTGTATATTGTTTACGATCTCTTTGTCCCAATTATTCACGTGCTAATATGAATGCAATGACTATCTCTCTCCCTACTCTTATGTACGTTCACAAAACCTTTGGGCTTCCGCCCTTGGGTTTCTATTTGTTCTCAGCAAAAAGGCTAGAGTTGAGTTTGCCTTTTCATAACTTTGATGTCCTCAGTAGCGGGTTCAGGCGAACTTTAGCGAGGCTGCTAGACTTAGTGTTCCTTCCGGAATGTTGACCTTCCGGTCTTACTAGCAATCTAGAGTTATGTTGAAATGGACTTTACACCTTCTATGGGTTATATGAGACCAATTCAGGGTGGAATTCTCAACCCAATAAATATTGCTAGAGTAACAGTGAACTTTGCTGCCAATAGATCGCTATGTTGGCGGCTCAGCACTGTCAACCCTGCCGGGTGATAGTGCGCACGTAGGAATTTTCCCTTAAAGTGTTTACTTGGGGATAATGTCTGTGCCCCTGATTGGCAACAAATAAAGATCTTGATGATCCCTCTCAATAAATGTTCTGAATGAAATTATTTTATAAAAACAAATTTAAATAAATAAGTTTCATTGAGCTAAGGGATACTTGATAAATAAAAGTAGGGAGACACATACGAAATAGTGAGTTATTGTTTATATTGGTCATGGGAGTGACTTGTACAACATTAACTTACGAATAATAGAGCATTTATGAGTCATATTGATTAAGTTTTGGGAGAAAATGCTTTCACCCTTATTAATTATTATTATTACTTTGTGTTATAGTGATATAATGTGACTCATGGTATCCTCCTAGTTCAGATGAGTGATGTTCAACTGGAGGATGAAGGTCAGGACTCCGGGCCTATGGATAATGGAGGAGACTATGGAACTGTCCCTGAGGAGATACTATTGAGTGCTGAGCTACAAGGACTAGAAAGTTCAGCTCAGGCACTACATTCAAGGAATTGTCTGTCAGTAGAGAATTTGAATTCAGTAGTAGTAGTTTCACCCAAGACCCAAGGGGCCATACTACATGTAATTATAAAAAATGTACAGTGACTTGGATTACTAAGATAGATCCTCATGTGGCTTGCATAATTCATGGCAGCTGTGTCTCAAATAACCTATTTTCACCAATGGAATGTGCAGTTTGTTATGATCAAATTTTTCAATTTCATCAAGCTACAGGTGATAAGAAAGATTTATTGCAATCACAAATTAAAAATAGGTGGAATAAGGCCTTGAAGAGTCAATTTTTGAATGTACAACAATGGAAAGATCCCAAGTTGGCAGAAAGTTTAGGTTTATTGGTGTTAGGTAAAAGACCTAATCCCCACTTAGACAAGACTGCTCTTGCTAAGAAATATAAGTTATTGGACCCTCCAGACTGTGAGGCAGTAGGAAGTCCACAGAAACCTGTATCTACTCTATCTGATTTCAGTGGATTCCAGGATCAGGACGATAGGCTGGTTCTAATCATAGTATTCAGTCTCTTGAGCAGGAAGAACCTGTTGAGACTGATTTCATCCTATCCACATCTTCGCAACCACTTCCACCTGGGGCAAAAGTGTTGGTTACTGCGAGTGGAAACAGGCTGCTGTCGACTGACATGCAGTTGCTGGATAATATTGAGTGTAAGGTTGATTCTAACAGGCCATGGATAACATTGGTAAGAGCTAAGTCTTCTTTGTTCACTAATCCATCTGAATCTGTGGATTCCTTATTCAAGATACTTTATGAATATGTCTCTAAGCTTCCTGATATCTCAGCAACTACAAAGAGAGAGGAAGGACATGCAACTTTGGGTCATCATTCTTTGTTTTTGGAGGGTGATACTACACTTTCTTGGCCTGATATTTGCCCAAAGATGATCTCTGAAATAGACGAAGTCTGGGCTAATTTATTGAAAGACTTAACATTCATTCCCGCTGACAGGAATGCTCACAAGTTTAGTTTTTTGAAGTTCCAATTTAATGACGAAAAGAGTTCCTTATATGATCTTTCCCAATATTTGTCGGCTTCAAAATATGTTTATATAAGTTATGAAAAAAAATTGAAACCAGTTGCCCCTGCACTGCTGCTTGAAGAATTTAAAACTAGGAAATTGGCAGCAGATGTTTGGTCTGCAATTATGATGTGTCAGTTATTAACTAAGTTTGTGCTGGACTATGAAGAAAATTCAGAAGTGGACAAATGTTTTGTTGCTGCTCTACAAGGAATCCCATATTCCCTGTACAACTCATTTTTAGATCATTTGTTGAAAGCCCTAAGACTGAAAGTCCAGCTAAGGAAACAAGCTACAAATAATGCTTCAAGTGGTAGCGCTTATTTGTTGATTCATTCTTCTCTTCTTTCTCCTGCTATGTTTGGTGAGCAATCATTGATTAATTATAGATCATCTTTGGAGAATACTATTAATATTAATGTCCCCAGAAGTCCTCAGACCTTTTGGAAACCTAGGAGAGGAAGGTTTTACAGGGGAACAGGACCAGCTGCCCGGGTCAGTTATCAACCAAGGGGAAATTTTAGAGGAAGAAATAATCAAAGAAGTAATAAAGGTGGCCGTTTGTTCAGAAACGGAAGGAGACCTTATTCCACCACCTCAGCAACTTCCCCCTTCCAATGAAGCCAGACAACTGGGTCATCTAGGGGCTTGGGAGAACAGATGGACTTCTTCCATATGGGCTTTCAAAACAATCAAAGGGGGTCTCACATGGATTTGGTTCAGGCGCCCTCCCCTAGCATCCCCAAAAGAAGGGTCAAAAACCAACCCC
Source organism: Homarus americanus (assembly GCF_018991925.1). Classification (NCBI taxonomy): domain Eukaryota; kingdom Metazoa; phylum Arthropoda; class Malacostraca; order Decapoda; family Nephropidae; genus Homarus; species Homarus americanus. The sequence continues at coordinate 15,694,079 of NW_024741901.1, read as the reverse complement.
ATTACTTACAAAATTTGTAAGTCAACTACTAAACAGAGGTGTCATAGAACCGTTGCAGTCAGAGAAATGTTTCATGTCTCGCCTATTCCCAGTCCCCAAGAAAGGCAGCGACAAATTAAGATGGATTTTGATCTTTCAATCCTAAGCAAATTTATTCCCAAAAGAAGTTTCAAGATGCTCACTTACGACCATCTGAGGCATCTCAAAAGTGGATCTCGAAGATGCCTATTATCACGTTCCTGTGGCTCCCAGATACAGAAAATTTCTGGTGTTCAAAGTAGGGGAATTAAGTTATCAATTCACAGTGATGCCATTCGGTCTGACAATTGCACCAAAAGTCTTTACAAAACTGGCAAATATTCCCAGAAAGATCCTTGCAAAGGAGGGCATAAGAACCTTTGCTTATCTAGACGATTGTAGTATATCAAGCACAGTATAAATAGAATATCATTGTAATATAACAGTATTTTAACCAAAAACTATTAAAAAAAACGAGTAACATCTCTTGAACATTGGAAGGTTAGGTAAAGTCTTTTGTTTTCGTCATGTATTTTATCCTATTTTACATTAAAATACATCACGTTTCAGCTAAACTACTATTCATTTCTGAGAATATATTCATTCAGGCACAGTTTAGGTAAAATATACATGTGCTGTAACATTTTTTTAATTGAAAACGATTCAAAAAACATGTACCCTCTAGCCCTGTTCAAGGAGAAGACTGGGAGGAGCTGTTTGGTGCTTAAGACGATGACAAGGAAGATGATTTTGATGGATTTTAATGAAAATATTCAGAAAGACCCTGGCATTGTCAAGGAAAGTGGCTGCTGAAGGCTTCCAGGACATGGCAGAGGACAAGATTAGGGAGCTAATTGAAGAGCACGACACTGAGCTCACCGAGGAGGATCTACAGGAGTTAGTAGACTCAGGCAAGGAAGAGGAAGCGAAAGGGAAAGAGGATGAGGAAGAGGAAGAGCACCAAGAAATAACGTTGGAGAAGTTGGGGGAGATGACCAGGAATATTGAGGCACTGAAAAACCTGGCCTATAGTATGGACCCCTCCATGGTGCGTGCCCTGAAATTCATGCGAGGGATGGATGACGTTTTTGCTCCATACAAAAACATCATGGAAGAAATGAAAAGAAAGAGACGACAACTCCCCATCACCATGTTCTTTGATCACCGAAGGAGAGATTTAACACCATCAATCACTGGCAGCAGTGAGGAAGCAGCTGAATCCACCATCGCCCCCACTTCACCACCCGTTATGGAATTGAGTGACGATGAGCCCGATGACCCCCGTCCTGTCGCCGAGGATAAGTACTGTACAGAAAAGTGAAATTTTTATCTCTTTTTTTTTTAATAGCTTTTCTTGCCATGTTTATTGTTTGTAAAAATGCACAGCACAGTACAGTTCAGTACTGTACATAGGAAGTGGAGGTGCAGTTATTCACAAAACATTTGTGTTTGTTGTCGGCAGTAGTGACGGTGAGGAGGTGGAGGCGGCGGAGGAGGGAACAAGTTGGGAGGAGTGGTGACCTTGGACGCGGGAGCAGGGACGAGTGGAGATGCCAGCCAGTACATTACGGGTGTATTAATTGTTTTTATAGCTATTTTTGCATTTTAATATTAAATACTGTACATTACATTTCAACTAAACTACCATTTATTTCTGAGAACATGGAAATGTAATATTTTTCCTGAAATGATGTACATACTGTATTACAGTGGAAAGTGGGATAAAATTGTGACGAAAGCAATGACTTTCTTTTTCTTTCGTTCAAAAGATGTTACCGTAATCGCTTTTCGAATGGTTTTCAGTTGTGGGATTATAAGGCTAATGATAGGATAGAATATTATTGTAATACAGTACGAGTACAACAATTTTTTAACTGAAAACCATTCGAAAAGCGATTACGGTAAAATCTTTTGAATAACGAAAGAAAGCAAAAGTCATTGTTTTCGTCATGATTTTATCCCACTTTCCACTGTAATATGTACGTCATTCCAGCAAAAATATTATATTTCCATATTTATTTCTGAGAATACGTATATTCATTCAGTCACAGTTAAGGTAAAATATACTTGTGATGTAATACAGTGACCCCTCCGTTAACGAACTCAATCCGTTCCAGAAGGTCGTTCGTTAACCGAAAAGTTCGTTAACCGAAACCATTGTTTCAATGGGTTTTTGGGTAATTGGTTCCAGCTCACCGAAAATTTCCTAAATTCAACAAAAATGGTAGAAAAGTTCACTTACTTTGAGGTGTGTATGTAGAAGGCTCCTGGATGATGATGATGATGATGGGCTTTAGAATGGGGGTGGAGGAGAAGGAAGAAGAGAAGGCATTGGGGTGGAAGAGAAGTCACCCCATGGCGCCATTTCACCCATAAAATTTTAGCTCTCTTGGTGTAATTCAAGATTATTTTCTTTAAATCAACACTGCACTGCATTATATATCGTCAATATGTAAAATATATTTCAAAATGACCAATAATTTGCTTGGAAACACAGAAAAAAAGCGTTTAGTTGAAGAGAGTCTCAAGCAAGATGTTACCTCCAGTGAAAACAGAGAGAGACTAACTCCTGTTTGCTGTGTTAAGAGGCTGGATGCCGCGCATTAAACTAGTCACTTTACCTTCATTTATGTTCAATAATTGTTAAAATGACTTAAGAAATTGAATATTAAACTTTTAAAATTATTGAATAGTATAAACTTCTTGATATTTACTAAAATAGTAAGGAATTTAAGCCCTAGAACCGATTAATGTATTGGCGGACTGATACTAAAGCTGGTTGCCCGGTCAGTGCAAGCGAAAACATTTTTTTCGTTAACCGAATTGAAGATCCTTATGGAAGGCAGTTCGTTAATCGAAATTACGTTAACCGAGGCGTTCGTTAAACAAGGGGTCACTGTATTTTAATGAAAATACGGTATTGTAGTTTTCTTTTGTTTCAAATTTAATTAACAAAGATTGATGTTTCAAATGTAATGAACAAAAATTTATGTCCAGTATCTATAAATAAACTTTAATATATGAATACTTTATGTTTTACATCGTCCTGTGCTACCATACCATGGATTTGGCTACTTTGGGCTTGCTATGATGACGCAAGAGATCTGCCCTGGCAACTGTACCGACACTCACAGCTGGTGGTGCGTTGGTGCATCGTTTCCATGTATACTGGTAGTTCCTGGTAAATATTTTTCAACCTAACGAAACTATTACCCGTTTAGAGGTCGACCCCCAAGTTTTTGCCAAATAATTTGGTCTTAGAAACTCGAACTACACACAGGTATATACGGAAAATAAGGACATCGGGGGGGGCCAGGGTTTTTTTTTTTGGGGGGGGGCAGCAAAAATACGCAGATTTTTAACATCCACGGGTATCTCTGTTATGTAACCCCTGCGTATGTTAAGGGCCGACTGTATAGTGTATTTTGATGATGTTTAGGGGGTCATCTATGAGGTTCAAAGATTGTACGTATATTGTTTTGGAGCCTCTGTGTCATTTCACCTTTAAACCCCTAAAATGGCCCCTAACAAAGAACAGTGTCAACCCTTAAATGGCACCCAATGTCCATCGATGTTGACAAAGGTGACTGTAGCCAATGGCAATAGACACACTCATTTTCTGCTAGGACATTAAGATTTTATTTTTTATTTTCTTTTACGGGGATTAGCCCACCCGGGCACAGGTCACTGACCCACATCTGGGCCTGGGGGGCGAAAATTTAATAATAATAATAAATAATAGTAGTCATAATAATTCAAAATAAATAAAATTTATAATAAAAAAATATAAAATAATAAAATAATATTGATAATAATAACTCTGTAATATTAATACAGGTTGTACCTCTCTAGTCCGGCAACCTCAGGACCTGACCGGTGCCGGACCATGGAAATTCACCCTTTTCCTGGATAGATAGTGACTTGTGCTTACGCTTGGAAGCACTAGCACCACTTTCACTGCTTCGTGGTCTCTTTGAAGACATATTGAAGGGTTAAATGTTGTACAGTAGGTTCTCAAATGTTGCGAATACAGCATAATGTATTCATCACAAAAATCTGTAACTAAAATTATTTTTTTTACATTATTCTTATTATTCTATAATGCTCAACAACACTTTATTTACAGTACAGGGGGTCCCCGGGTTACGAACGGTTCTGTTCCTGAGGACATTCTTTAGCCGGATTTGTACATAAGTCAGAACACATGCTTTGTGTATACAGTAGTACCCAGATTTACGCATCAATTGAACCCACAGGGTACCTCGGAAAGTGAAAACCACGTAAAGTGAACAACAGAACATATGGGATTAATTCCAATAGAGACTGGCCCGACCCCCAAATTCCACTTTTTCTGACACAATACCTATGTTGAAGTAAAAATAACATCTAAATTTTATGATGGCATGCTCACACAATTAATATTTAAGAGAAATACAGTCGCCAGGTTAATGTTCATTCAAATAATGGACTCAAATCCCCCCCCCCCCTCTTCCCAGCTCACTAGCTCCTACCTCTCTGAGGAATGTTTGGGTGAAACCACTAGATTTTAACATTTAGTAATAAATAATACCTCAGACTAAAGTTAGGATAATATAATTGACATTTCTGGATTCCTTGCAGGTCAGGGAATATTTTGAATGTAAACTTCATATATTTTGCACAAAAGATAAAATATTTGCTTTGTGTAAACCAAATTATTACATTAGATCTAAAATTTGTATGTCTAATGCAAAATCCATGATGTTTATATTCAAAATGATCATCATATTGTAAGAATTCCAGCAATGTAAATTATATTCTGGCCGAGTAATTTGTATGAATTTTATGAGCTAAAACAAATATCTTCAGGTAATAAAAAAAAAAAATTCTTCACACACTATCTGTCAATCAAAGTACCCCACCTTGCCTCCCCCCCTCCTCACACTCACGCCAGCTGGGTCGGTCGGTCCCAACCCTCCCCCCCCCCCCACCTTCCCTCCCTACCAGAGAAATGTTTGGGTGAAAAAACTAGATTTTAACTTTTAGTAATAAATAATACCTCAGACTAAAGTTAGGATAATATAATTGACATTTCTGGATTCCTTGCAGGTCAGGGAATATTTTGAATGTAAACTTCATATATTTTGCACAAAAGATAAAATATTTGCTTTGTGTAAACCAAATTATTACATTAGATCTAAAATTTGTATGTCTAATGCAAAATCCATGATGTTTATATTCAAAATGATCATCATATTGTAAGAATTCCAGCAATGTAAATTATATTCTGGCCGGGTAATTTGTATGAATTTTATGAGCTAAAACAAATATCTTCAGTAAATAAACAAAGAAATATTCTTCAAGGACACTATCTGTCAATCAAAATACCCCACCTCTGCCCTCCCTCCCTTCCTACCCCCCACCTTCCCTCCCTACCAGAGAAGCGATTGGGAGAAAATAGTATATTTACATTTTTAGTAATAAATAATAACCCAGACTAAAGTTAGGATAATATAATTGACATTTCTAGATTCCTTGCAGGTCAGGGAATATTTTGAATGTAAACTTCATATATTTTGCACAAACGATAAAATATTTGCTTTGTGTAAACCAAATTATTACATTAGATCTAAAATTTGTATGTCTAATGCAAAATCCATGATGTTTATATTCAAAATGATCATCATATTGTAAGAATTCCAGCAATGTAAATTATATTCTGGCAGGGTAATTTGTATGAATTTTATGAGCTAAAAAAAAAAAAAAAAAAAAAAATTTACTTCACCATGTATATGAGTAGCACTGCGGAAAGTGAAAGTCCGCCTCTGGCAAGGTACCACGTAAATGAGAAATCGTGGAAAGTGAAACCTGTAAAGCGGGGTATTACTGTACAGTACTGTACTTACAGAACAATGTTTAAAACCCACTATATCATAGCCTAAGTCCTTATACAGTATATGTCTAAAATCACTTAATTTAAGACAAACAAAGAAATAGAATGACAAAATATCCCTGTATGTACAGTAATTGAAAGTAAAAAAGCAAGTCATCAGGTACAGTCTCGTTCTAGATTCTTCGAACACTGCTGGAGACACCTGGCAACTCGAGGCCGTTTGTTTACTTTAGTATGTAGTAAAAGTTATTAATGAATGTAAAAGGATTTTGGTGATTGGTTACTAGTTCCCCATTGCTTAATTAATGGTTGGGCTTTGTTGTTTCATATCATATTATACTACGTACTATAGTAAACAAATGGCCTTGAGTTGCCAGCAGTGTTCTAAGATTCTTGAACGAGACTGTAAAGAAGAGACTGTAAATTTCAAGTTTAACCCTGTTTATATCGGTGAGCGTTCGTAAGTCGGGGACTCCCTGTACAGTAAACCCTCTAAGATCCGGACCCGGTAAATCCGGATTTCGGAAGATTCGGACAAAAAAATTGGGGGTTCTGGGCTAAGAAGCATTCCCAAAACAGGGTGAAGGTAGTTTCAGGCTTAAAGTTGTTATCTTATAAAATGTCAGAGACTAAACTTAGCAGAATATAACTTACATTGCTGGAATCCCTGCAAGACAGCAAATAGTTTGAATATAGACATCATAAATTTTGCAGAAAAGATAAAAATTTTAGTCCTTTACATGTACAGTAGTGTAGCACATTTTAGTACAAGTTTTTCAACTCGTATTTTTTGGTAAATATACATAACTTTCTTCATTTATTTTTACTCATTTACATGCACACACTATCCTAAATCCATAATGTGAAAATTGTAAAAGAAATACAGTAATTGTCCTAAGGGCAAACCTGTACAGTACTGTATTCAAATGTGCAAAATAATTAGTTTTTTTTTTATTTCTAGTGCAAACTATACTAGCATGTTTATATTCAAATTAATCAACATCTTACAAAAATTCCAGCAATGCAAGTTATATTCTTCCAAGTCAATTCAGTGACATTTTATAAGCGAAAAACTTAAACTTCCTCTTTATGACATAAATAAATATGCACGGGGTAACCTTCATTGTCGGCTGGTCAGTACCTCACCTCCCCCCCCCCCCCTATGCCTGGCTGTCAACCTCACCTCCCCTTTCCCAGGGTTGAAGGAAGTTTTAGGCTTGAAGTTTTTATCTTATGAAATTTCACAGACTAAACTTAGCAGAATATAACGTGCATTGCTGGAATATTTGCAAGATAGTGAATCATTTGAGTACAGACATTACATATTTTGCAAAAAATATAAAAATTTTAGTCCCTTAAAGTAGTACACCCAGTACAAATGACTACAGTAATATGTTGCTCAAAATTATGACTTTTTCATAGGAAAAGGTCTATATAAGTAACCCTAGTGGTCAGGATAATATATACTATATTTTTGGTGTTTTTTATATCATTATTTATCGTTTTTATACATTTTGTACATTCGCCGGAAGATTCGGACAATCAGCTTTTCCAGACAGGTGTACCCCCTTTTAGTCCGGATCTTCGAGGGTTCACTGTACACCTGTTTTTACATTATTTATTATGTATGGGATATTAATATTGTTTTGCATGGGCAGGGTTGTGCTTTAACTTAACCTAAACTTTAGAATTAACACTGTTCCAACTTATGAATGGGGTCCGAGAACATAACCTGCTTGTGACTTGGGGACTGGCTGTATAGAGCAGATAAAAACTTGACGAGAGATTTTTATGACAGCATGATTGATTAGACTAGTAGGAGGAAGAACATGGAAGAGTTCAATCCATTATATACATTAGCAGACACATCCTGACAATCTGTTATAGGCACTACCACACAAAATATATGACTGCTTACCGGTAATTATGAGTCATAATTATCATTAACTAGTTTACTTTGCCATGTACAGTCAACAAAAAAACGTTCTGCACCCCTGGGTCTGACATCAGGCATTCTAGTCTCTCGGGGTAGCTGAGGTGCCGTAATGCAAGCTCCAGTCTGGTGGCCCTCCTTTAGACATTTTCAATCAACGGACAGTCTCTTGCATATCTCGGGGACCAGACGGGGTGACAGTACTCCAGACGGGGAAGCACTTCACTCTTGAAGATCGCTATGAGGGACGGACCGTCAAGATATCTGAACAACCCTTCTTATAAGACCTAATAATTTAGTTGCCTGATTTACCTTCTTCTCACAATAGCCCAAGAACTTCAGTTCATTGTTAACAAACACACATAGGTCCTTTTCACATTCAGTCTCAATTAATGCAGTTTCTCCATCCTGTTGGATCATATGATATGCCTCCTTATCGTTGGTACGTCCCAGGTGCAGCCTCTTGTACTTCGGGACATTGAATCTTAGCAGCCATTTCTTCGACCATTCTTAAAGCTCGCAGACATCCTTCTGCAGCTATCCACAATCCGCTTGGTTCTTAATTTCCCGAAATAACTTTCCGTCATCCGCAAACATGTCATTTATGAAGCAAATAAACAACAGCAGGCCCAATACATTGCCCTGTGGTACCCCGCTTGTGACGGGTACCCATGATGATTTCGTGCCATTAATCACCAAACACTGCTTGCGGTCATGGAGAAAATTTCCGATCCATACTAGGACATTTCCCTGAATCCTGTATCCTTCCAGTTTAATTTTCAGCCTTTCATGGGTTACACTGTCGAAAGCCTTGGCAAAATCTTGATAAATATTGTCGATATTACCACCCTGTTCCAGAATTTAGGACCAAATATCCAGTACCTTGAGTAATTGTGTTAAGCAGGAGCGCCCCAGCATAAAACCGTGTTGGCAATCCTTTACAAGGTTGTTTCGTAGTAGATGTTCCATCATGGTATCTCTTATAATGCTCTCAAATACTTTACATCCTATTTTGGTCAGGCTCACCGGTCTATAGTTATTCGAGGAGTGACGATCGCCCTTCTTGAAGATAGGACTCACATTTTCCAATCACTGGGGACCTTTTGCTCATCCAGGCATTTACTCTTCACATAATTTTTGGTCCTAAGCACACCTAAGTTTCTCCCGTCGGTGAATTCTATTAAAAACGGGGCAGTGTATTGGGCCCACATGCCTGACGTTGTTCACTCCTCCATACAAATGTTTGCCGATGACGCCAAGTTATTTTGGGAAATCAAGAACCAAGCGGACTGTGAAGAGCTGCAGAAGGACCTCTGCGGGCTCCAAGAATGGTCGAAGAAATGGCTGCTGAGATTCAATGTCACGAAGTGTAAGAGGATGCATCTGGGGCGTACCAACGATAAGGAGGCGTATCATATGTCCCAAATGCATGAAGAAACTGCACTATTTGAGACTGAATGTGAGAAGGACCTAGGTGGGTATGTTGACAATGAGCTGAAATTCTCGGGCCATTGCAAGAAGAAGGTAAATCAGCCAAATAAATTATTGGGTCTTATAAGAAGGTCATTCAGATATCTAGACGGTCCGTCCCTCGTAACGATCTTCAAGAGTGAAGTGCTTACCCATCTGGATTACTGTCACCCCGTCTGGTCCCCGAGATATGCTAAGGACTGTCAGTTGGTTGAAAATGTTCAAAGGAGGGCCACCAGAATGGTGCTTGCACTTCTGCACCTCAGGTCAAAGGGAGACCTAATTGAGGTGTATAAGCATCTCAAGGGGCACTACTCAGTCGAGTGTCCTTTCTTGGAGCTGATGGATGCTCGCCCCACAAGGGGTCACAGCTCAAGATTGAAGAAGCCGCAAGTCCAGAAAACTGTGAGGGCAAACTTTTTCGGAGTGAGAGTTGTGAGCTCTTGGAACAATCTACCAGAAAGTGTTGTGACAGCACCGAGTGTGAGCTCTTTCAAGACCAAACTTGACCAACACTGGAGCAGGTTCAGGTACATTGAGGAGCCGGTGCATGCCCAGTACTTGCCAACAGTGCGTAACAGAGACGTGACCGATCGCCCAAGCGGCTATCAAGTTGATCATTTGGTGAAGTGGATAAAAGAAAAGGAAAAGTAACAGAGACGTGACCGATCGCCCAAGCGGCCAATGAGCCGATCAGTGGTGAAGAGGATAAAAGTAAAAAAAAAAAAGTAAAAAACTTTCTTCAGAACTTATATTAATAAAATAAAAATACTTAAATGACACGTATCCACGAGCATTTTAGTTGTTCTGTTCCCACAGGCGAATTAAACATCCAAACACTTCACTCCGGTATCCCTAACCACGCCCACCAACATATTTAATTATGTATCATATGAATGGATTCGCCCAAAATCCAAACATTAAGGGATTTTGTAAACACAGGCATCAAGTGCTTTTAAAGATATTTATGACATTTGAAGACAATTTGGTACACGTAGCTTCATTACGAAAAAGGCCTGGATTTTGGGATATAAATCCCTTGCCAGCCTAATGAGGATCTTTAAAAGGAAAGTCAAGAACCATGGTTTTCCAAGGGGTAACAAACAACCGTTAGAGATTGACATCTCTTTACTACGAAAATAATCACAATAATTGACACCACTCACACAAATATTAAATAAACAAATACGGTGGAATGTTTTGTCAATGCGGTGGTCCGCTCTCAGGGGGAAGGTCCAGGGCAGCTTCCTCACTTGGCGCCTGTGTTGGTGGGTGATGTCTTGCCACACAGGAGAGACGCCAGGGCACGGACGGTGGATAGGGCGTGGAGGAAGTGGCGATGACGTGGCAGCCGCGGTAATAGCTGGAGTAGGTGTCCCGAGATTGACAGCCAAATAGTGAAAAACTGGGGAATCAGTCCACGAGCCCCAGGAGCCTCAGATGAGCACACAACCAGAGTTGTAATCGAACAGCAGGGGAAGTGCAACTGTGGTGCTGACTGGCTCATGTCTGATGTGTGACGAGGTAGCAGCAATCTTCTCCCTCAGTGCTTGCCCCCCAGTGGGGACGCGAACAAGCAAACGAGGGGCGGACAACCATCCTGCTCGTTACTGCCCTTACACAGTACACCCCCCCCCCACTAGCGTAGCTAGGGGGGGGCGGGGGGGGCGGTCCGCCCCGGGCGGCACTTTTGGGTCTGCTCATCACCCATATCTGCAGCTATTGGAGACGTTAATCCATCCCTTTGTATCGGCGGCAAGTTAATCCTTGTCGTGTCTGACCTAACACCTGACCCACATCATCACGGCCACGTCATGAACTACACCCTTGCTATGAGGCCCCCCGCCACACACACAACCTGTAACCTGTTGAGGATTAAGGAAACAACTTCAAACAAGTACGCCAGTGAGCTCATGTGGTGTGGGTCAGGTGTTAGGTCAGATACGACGAGGATTAACTTGCCGCCGATACAAAGGGAAGGATTAACGTCTCCAGTAGCTGCAAAACCATGCAGTCTCGGGTCATATCAGTTCATGTACAGCCGACCAATCCACCAGTTACAAGCAATTCACTTCAGTTCTGCACAAGTCTCCATCGTGACAAGACGAGGGGAGGCTAGACGACTTTTAAGTTCTCTTGTGTTTTCGATCCAGTCATTTACTTCGTTGGAAGACATAATACTATAAGGTAAGAAATATTACAGTATTGGTTAAAAAATATTGATGTGACTTTTGCTGCGGTACTGAGATTAAATATTAAGATTTTGTTTCACAGCATTGCGATTTTATACTAAGACACTATCCTCACTGGAGTACAGACAAAAGCCCCCCCGACAAAAGCCACCCAGACAAAAGCCCCCCAGACGAAAGCCACCCAGACAAAAGCCCCCTACTTTGATCGGGGTGGCTTTTGTCTGACAACAGTAAGGCAAACTATTTAATATATATATATATATATATATATATATATATATATATATATATATATATATATATATATATATATATATATATATATATATATATATATATATATATATATATATATATATATATATATATATATATATATATATATATATATATATATATATAAAAAGAGTGAGTCACTGTGCAATATGTATTTTTGTAGGGTCACGGGGGGGAGACGCGGCAAACTCAGGAGCCGCTTGGCGGCACACACTTTCTTCGCCACTGCCCCCCCGCCTTACCCTACTCCAGGAGCTGTGTGAAAGAGGGTACTCATTGATTGTTCCATTTTTTTCTTTCCTGCTTGTCCAGGCGATGTCTTGGACACTTTTTTGAGTTGGGAAGCTGAAATTTGGATGTGAAAGTGACTTTGGCAAAATATTTTCCATTATTATTTAATTTTGATCCATATTTTTTTCATGGCAGGGCATAGGAGCTTTTCTTACATTAACTTATTCCCATAACTCGGTTTATGAGAACGCAACTTAAATATACAGTAGTTGTCTTGAAGCAATTTTGACCCTAATTTACTCCCTAGCCTTGTACTGTGCCTGAACGTATATGAGCTAGATGGAGACTAGTTCTCAAACCACTAAGATTTTTTTTTATTAGAACCTTTGAGTTTTTTCCTGGAGTTTTTTAAATGGCTTACAATTCATTAACTATAGTGTATAGTTTGCTCTTCTGCCTGTCTGTCTTTCATTTGCCCGTTACCACTCATTACGCAGACTCTGTACCACTAAAGACCTTTTCACCAAACTTGGCACCAGTTTAATGGGTAATAAAACAATAATACACACAATAAATAGACTTTTGGATCACAGCAGAATTTATCAACTGGCAGACATGCATTTTATTTTGTTAGGTATTACACAGGAATTACCCCGAAAGTCAGAAAACAATGATGAACAATAAACATTTTTATATGAGCTTAGAATCGACCAACGGCCAGACATCTGTGTGCTACTGTACATGTGCTGTTGGGTAATATACTTTGTGAGATTATTATAGCCTACACATTGATAACCACTCATACAGTTACCGTGGTTCAAAACTGTATACAGTATCTACTGTAACTCGGAAAGAACTTCGGTGAGGTCCCATCGCCAGTTTGCACACCATTTCTGTGACATTGCTTTTGTAAACCAGGTCATTACATTCTCACGTTTATGTTTAAGAAAAAATAAATAAAATGCGAATTTTTGGGAATATACATGTTTATATCCGTGTTTACGTGAGTCGTTTATGTGTTCTTATATCGCTTGTAAGAAGTAGAAATACGAACTTTTGAGGATCTGAACCCCCAAGTGTTGGGTATCAGGGCATAGGTTCTGCTAGTGTTGAAAAATAAAAATAAATAAATAAATAAATATATAAATAAATAAATATATAAGTAAATAAATAGATATATAAATGAATAAATATATAAATGAATAAATATATAAATAAATATATAAATAAATAAATATATAAATAAATATATGAATAAATAAATATATGAATAAATAAATATATTAATAAATAAATATATGAATAAAAAATATATGAATGAATAAATATTTGAATAAATAACTATGAATAAATAAATATATAAATCAATAAATATATAAGTAAATAAATATATAAATAAATAAATAAATAAATGGTCGGTAACGTTCCCTGGTCCTACACAGTAGGTCGAGGGTTCGAGTCCTGGCTGGTGAGGTTGTTGATTATATGTTCAAAGTCCGCGTGTTATATGGACTAAAAATATATATACATATATATATATATATATATATATATATATATATATATATATATATATATATATATATATATATATATATATATATATATATATATATATATATATATATATATACACAGTAATACCCCGCTTAACCGGTTTCGCTTAGCGGATTTCACGTATACCGGCTCTGGAACTTTCACTTAACATGGGCTTTTTCCACGTATAGGCGCAGAGTGTCCGCTCAGACCCTATTTTTAGATTCGCTCCACCCTCCTGCCTGCCTGCCTGCCTGCCTGTTTTAGCTCATAAAATTCATACAAATTACCTGGCCAGAATATAATTTTCATTGCTGGAATCCTTGCAATATGATGATCATTTTGAATATAAACATTATAGATTTTGCATTAGACATACAAATTTTAGATATAATGTTTACACTGAGTAAATATGTTATTTTTTGTGCAAAATATATGACATTTGTATTCAAAATATTCCTGGTCTTACAAGGAATCCAGCAATGTCAATTATATTATCCTAACTTTAGTTTGAGGTATTATTTATTACTAAAAAGTTAAATATTCTGGTTTTCCCACACATCTGGTTGGGACGGTTGGTGGGGGGTGGGGGGGAGGGAGGGACCGACCGACCATCTGTTACCCTGTGAAGAATATTTTTTTTTTTATTTACTGAAGATATTTGTTTTAGCTCATAAAATTCATACAAATTACCCGGTCAGAATATAATTTACATTGCTGGAATTCTTATAATTTGATGATCATTTTGAATATAAACATCATAGATTTTGCATTAGACATACAAATTTTAGATAAAATGTTTACTTTGAGTAAATATGTTCTCTTTTGTGCAAAATATATGACATTTATATTCAAAATATTCTTGGTCTTACAAGGAATCCAGCAATGTCAATTATATTATCCTAACTTCAATCTGAGGTATTATTTAATACAAAATGTTAAAATTTAGTTTTTTCACCCAACCTCTCTTGAAGGGTGGATTGGTGGGGGGTGGGTGGGAGGGTTGGGACTGACCGCACGGTTGGAAGAGGGGGGGAGGCAAGGTGGGGTACTTTGATTGACAGATAGTGTCGTGAAGAATATTTTTTTTTTATTAACTGAAGATATTTGTTTTAGCTCATAAAATTCATACAAATTACCCGGCCAGAATATAATTTACATTGCTGGAATTCTTACAATTTGGTGATCACTTTGTATATAAACATCATATATTTTGCATTAGACATACAAATTTTAGATAAAATGTTTACTCTGAGTAAATATGTTCTCTCTTGTGCAAAATATATGACATTTATATTCAAAATATTCCTGGTCTTACAAGGAATCCAGCAATGTCAATTGTATTATCCTAACTTTAGTTTGAGGTATTATTTATTAAAATTTAGTGGTTTTCCCCAAAAATTTCTCAGAGAGGGAAGAGCCAGCAGTGTAGTGTGAGAAGAGGGGGAGGGAGTTGAGTCCATTATTTGAATGGACATTAACTTGGCGACTGTATTTCTCTATTTCTCTTAAGTATTAATTGTGTGCATGTACCATCATAAAATTAAGATGTTATTTTTACTACAACATAGTTATGTGTCGTCAAAAAGTGGAGTTTGGGGGTCGGGCCGGTTTCTATTGGAATTAATCCCATATGTTCTGTTGTTCACTTAACGCGGTTTTCACTTAAAACCGTACCCTCTGGGTTTTATTGACTGCGTTAAGTGGGGTACAACTGTATTTATATATATGTATATATATATATATATATATATATATATATATATATATATATATATATATATATATATATATATATATATATATATATATATATATATATATATATATATATATATATATATATATATACAGTATATATATATATATTCGTCCCTCCGGATTACCCTTCCCCTTTCTCTCCCAGGCTTCCGCAGGAGGCAGGAATATCTGTGGTACCGGAACATATATGGCTGCATCACCTGCACCATCTTTTTATGCTGTCATGCGAAAAATTGAGGAATATCTTTAAGTAATATATAAGGAACTTCCCCGACACCAAGTCCCCGGCACCACTAGTGGCTTGAGGAAACTCAATGAAAATTTCTTATAAAAACACCGAATGTGAAGTAGAGAATAATGAAGACAGTGAGGAAAAGGAACAGCGTGACCCTGCACACGAGGTCAGTTTTGGCGAGGTGATGGTTGCTCTCGGCCAGGGAACTGAAAGGTCGTGTCATAGGGCTCACCCTCATCCCAATGACGACCTTGTGTGGTGAAGGAGTGGGCCGCCCGAAGAACAGGATGGTGGTATGACAGAGGCAGATGAGAAAGACGAAGGTGATGCAGAAGGCGAGCCATATATCTATGAAAGTAAAGTAGGAAACGCGGGCCATATTGGACGAGGCGGTGGAGAGGAAGGTGGAGAGGACCAGCAGCGCTGTGAGCGACACCATCATGCGATCGGAGAAGTTATCTTTTTCGAAGAAGAAGGATAGGTAGGAGACGACGACAAGGAGGAGAGTGGGCATGTAGATACTAAGGAGGTAATACCCGTATAGGTGGTGGAAATCAGTGGTCAGCAAGAGGGCCTCTTTCTTATCTAGCAGTGTCGTGGCACGACTGAGGGTCATGTTATCTATCTCGTACTCCAGTAGGCGTGGGCGATAAGTCTCGAGTGTTTTTAGTATCCCTACTTTGAACTCGTTTTCCTGACCAATTAGAAGGATGATCCATAACTTGCAGATCTGGATATCAAAGGGGAATTTTGCGAGGTCTGGGTCACAGGTGTAGGTGACGGTTATTTTTTTCTGCAGTCGTAGAACCACGGAGCCCCCAGAGAATATGTGGCCTGAAAAAAAAACGAGATTTTTAAGAGAAGACATGTTTAAATGCGTCTTGTTTACGTGTAAATACTGTTAATGTGTATCATATTTATGCACAAATTTACTTTATGTACAGTCGCCCACAAAAATACTGTCGCCTTTCCTCCTGAACTACAAACCTCGAGTTTCAGACTCGTGAATCCAAAGTATTTATGAATAGAATAATACATCAGTGTCTACTGCTTCGAGTTCACGAGTCTGAATCTCGGTGTTCGTATAGCAGCAGGAGAAGCAATAGGACTTTTGTGGGTGATTGTACACTCGTGTATGATTAAAATCATTTGACGACTCACCCTCCTGTATTCTAGTCAAATCTTCAGCCAGTGGCTGCCCATTGAGCGTAGAGGTCAAGCTTTGGCTCTCCACATTGACGGTTGCGTCTACACCGACGTCACTCACCAGTTTAGTGTCCGGCATCCAGATCCTCTCTAAGTATCCCATCATATGGTTTACGTTATCATATTTTAAATTTTGGTAGAGGAGACGTTCATCTTGCCATTGCAAATCCAGAATCATATCAACTTTTACCTTCATTTTCTTAATGTCAAACTCAAGGTAATTTACGATGCTGACGCTGCACTCCACACTGAGGGGGTCGCCGTTGTTGCTTCGAGGAGGGGGAACCTTGACGTAATTACTTGGGAGCAGAACATTTTTGTAGCACTCAGACTCATCACTGGCGTCGGAACAGTCAACAACCCCATCACAAACTTTGTTTTCGGGAATGCAACTAAGGTTTCTGCACGTGAACTGGTGAGAGAGGCATTTGGTCAGCAATAGAGTTTTAGACACCTCTACTAAATTTGTGCTGCAGCCTGGATCCTCCACCTTCCATTCGTGTTCACCAACAGGTAACTGTGTAAGTGGATCTGTGGAAACAGTTGCTGTAGTGTCTTCCACCCAGTCCAACAATTTCCACTGCAATGGATCTTCAATAAATGATTTCAGTGTTGCGGTGCCCGACGCGCGGAACATAAGGCTTCCGCTCAGCGTCTGGTGCAGCCACAGTTGTTTCGTAAGCAAAGAATCTGTGCAAAGACCTCTCAGAATGTACATATATCTTGGGACCTCACACACCACTGTGGCCTTCCGAGAGGGAAGTTCCCCGAACCAGATCCCTTTCTCAGTATCCACAACCAGAGTGGTGTCTTGCACTCCAAACATAGGTCCATCAGACCCCCAGTTAAAGTAAGTGAGTGTGGCGCCTGTGTACTCGTCCACCCAAAGCTTCTTGGACTTCCTGAACCCTAGATGAACACTAGACATTCCGTTGTCGATGTAACCACGAGCTTGTATGGCCTCCAGCAGGAGTGTGTTTGCAGTTTTGTTAAGCGGGGTTGGAAGACGACCGTCCAGCGTATTGCATAATTTGAGTGCACTTTTCCTGTCGTGGAAGCCCAAGAAGACAAGGTTGGTGTGGGTGAGGGGTACCATCTGACACACAGTATCCACAGCTTGTGTGTGTACCCAAGAAGCCCACCCATTCAGCATCCACTCTGATGGAGACAGGGTGAGCACTGGCTTCTCTTTCACAGTAAGACACTTACCGAATCGGGCTAAGTCTGCCTCAGCTAGTGCCACAGCCCACAAGTGAACATGGGCCATCTCCCCAAGCAGAGCTGACCAGACATCAATCTCTTCATGCTCAGGAGGGGACTGACCCAGGAGGATATAGCCGCTCCCTGGCACAGGCAGGAGGTCACCAGGCAGGTGCTGAGGGGAAACGAGGGCAACATTGTCGAAGTAGGCGGCAACGTTGTTGGCCACGCTGTCCACCACGAAGCAATAGCTGGACCAGGTGAGGAAAGGCAGCTCCAAGTTGAAGACAAACTCATTCAGGCCAAGGTACACGATGACGCTATCGGGTCTGTGATCTGCATGAGAGAGAGAGAGAGAGAGAGAGAGAGAGAGGGAGAGAGAGAGAGTAATGAAACTATGTATTAGATAGGCCAAATAAACAAGAACAGTGGACCACTATAGTATAATCAACATTCACTACCGGTTCAGTACATTACATGTGAACTGTACGAAGTCGCAAGGTTAGGTGTTCTGTACGTCCTACAAAAAGACGCATGTATTCTGTAAAAGTGAGTGCCATAGGCATGAGTGCCAGTTAGGGACAGTGTAGATACAGCACACTGAAAACTAAGCCTTCGTTAGTTCCCCAAGTTGTAAACTTAGGTACCCATTTACAGCTGGGTGAACTAGGAGAGACCGGGAATCGCATCGCAAACTTTGCTTTGGGGAATGCAACTACGGTTTCTGCATGGGACTGGTGAAAGAGGCATTTGGTCATCATTAGAATTTTAGAGATCTCTTCTAAATTTGTGCTGCAGCCTGGATCCTCCACCTTCCATTCTTGTCCACCAACAGGTAACTGTGTAAGCAGATCTGTGGAGACAGTTGCCGAAGTGTCTGCCACCTAGTCCAACAGCTCCCACTGCAATGGATCTTCTGTAAATTATTTCAGTGTTGCGATGCCCCCCTGGATCAGGAGGCGAATGCTGTATCCACTCGACCGCTGCGCCCTGTCTGTACTGTACATGTTGCATATTTGGATTAACTTTCTAGGATGCTAGCTGGGGAACACGACGTTACCCGGAGTGTTTTGAGGGGCAGATCATAGCCTATATCTATGTCTACACGGTCATTTGCTGTACACTAGTTAGATAATGGGTACAATTATTAAGACTTGTGATGCACCCTTCGTTAAAGCGTGGTAATAATGAAGTTTACTCTAGGTGCACAGTGTTATTTCTTGCCTTTAATTTCTAAGATAAAACTTTTCCAAAGTTTTGTTGTATCTCGATATTCATTTATAATGAAGAGATCAGTTTTCAGCTGGTGACTCGTGTACAGCTGTTTCAATCTCCTGCCACATCTGTCCCGTTAACTAGATAACCGAACAAGCCTCCTTTATCAACACATAAAACTAACCAACCAAATCCAACTAAACCCATCCCATCTTCTAATTTAATGGCCTTATAATATATTTTATTTAAGGTAGGTAAAGGTAAGTTAGGTTTTGATGGTTCGTTTGCCCCTTTTTTAAAGAACTGTAGGAAAATTCACAGATTGACGCTTCTCGTTACCACTGTCTTTTTCTCTAAAGTAAGAGTTGAAAAATCTTAAAATAGTAATCTTTATTTTTTATCACATTTTAAGAAATATTAAACGTGTTACCAATCCAATTATCACCGTAACACTGTCTCACTTCAAAAAGCTGGTTTTCCGGCTATTTCCCGTAAAAAAGAAAAAAAAATGCCTGGTGGGGTGGGGGGTATTGGCGTGCCATTTCTAATGGATCTTGTTGGAATATTCACCCACACAAACTATGTAGCTTAACTCGTATGGAAAATATCTAGTTCCTCAAAACCTGAGCATATATTTCTCTTGGGTAAATTTTCACAAATGAGTTGTGATGATATAAGAAACTCTGAACAGGTGTTAAGGATAAAAAAAATTCCCCATTATGTCATTGAAGAAGAATTTGTGGTAAAGGGGTGAACAACTTTGGAATGTTTTTAGAGTTCATTTATTTCACTCTCTCAAAGTTCCAGTTTGGTAGCTATAGGAGTCATTTGTTATATCTACATTATCATGTTCAAGTGAATAACCAGTCTATAGTACAATATTAGTGGACGCACAGTTGTTACCAAGGCCATAATCTTTGATATATCGACATTCTTACAGGGCAGAAAAAAAATACATATCAGGTTGTTTTTTTTATAATATTCTCCCTGTGGTTATTTTACAACTTGGTAATTACTCTGATGGTGTGTCAAAGTTTGTAAGATATATAAGAAGTTCTAGACTCTGACACCAAAGTATGGAGGAGAGAGATGTGGAGTCGCGTCTCACTGTATGGCTGCAAAGAATCAGTGACACGCACTCCATTATCTGTGACCAGCGTCAAAGGATGTCAATAGGTTTTAAACAGCCACTTGGCGTGTTGGATCAAATGCCTTCCTTACTGTGTTATATTATAAGATACACTATTCCATTAAGCTCAAAACATTTTTGTATTCAGACTATTGAGCGAAATGTTTAAAAAATATGAAAAGCTAAATTTGCTACCCTATGAAGAACAAACAAAACAACTATCATGAAATGCTACCTCTACCTGTATATCAAACTAAGAGGCTTCTGTTAAAATCTAGGATGCTACACTGCTATTTCGGCACCTGTTGGACTTTCCTTACACTGGTGTTGGAGTGAGAATGTTGAGCTAATGTGATTGGTGTACTTCCCCTGATAGCCTCGCAAGGAAAGTAGTTAAGGGAGAGAGCGGGTAGCCAAAGCAGCGCGGTGTTTGGGCCTGTCTTGCTCTCATAATGGTAGCGCGTGAGAGTTTGGTATTATACGGTGCTCCTGCGGATAGCATGTCAAGAATATGATGACTAAAGTATTGGTGTAGCTTCAGGGTAGGTAATGGGGAAACGGAATGTGGTGGTGGGTTGGCGATGGGGGTGGTGGTGGGTAACGATGGTGGTGGGTTGGTGATGGTGGTAGGTTGGTGATGATGGTGGGTTGATGATGGAGGGGATGATAGTGGTGGTGGTGGTGAGTGGGTGAAGGGTGGTGGTGTGGGGTGGTGATAGATTGGTGGTGGCTGGTGTTGGTGGTGATGGAAGTGGTGGTGGGGTGGTGATGGGATGTTAATGAGTAGTGTTGGTGGGGGTGAGTTGGTGATGGTGGTGGTGGATTTTGTTATGGGTGGTGGTGGATTGGTGATGGTGGTGATTGTGGTGGTGGGGGTTGATGATGGGTGGTGGTGGGTGATGATGGTGGTAGGTGGTAATGATGGTGGTGGTTGGTGGTGGGTTGGTAATGGGTGGTAGTGGGTTTGCGATGGTAGGTGATGATGTTGGTGGTAAGTGGTGATGGCGATGCTGGGTGGTGATGGCGGTGGTGCTGGGTGAAGGTGATGGGTTGTACCGGAGCGGATAACGGGAAATATCATACAAATTTGGTATGAACATTCACGAAGGGTTACCTATCAAATCTACCCGATTGGACATTCAAAATTCCAAGAGGGATGGCCGCCAAATTTGCCTAATCGATTTTTTTTCGGTATACATATAATGACTTATTATTGGACAATCTGTGAACATAAGGTGTATATTCCTATGTTTTAAAGCATGCTGGAACATATTATGGCTGGTTTGGGACCTTCAGATATGTCTTTTTTGCATAAAGTAACGGTTCTGCACATACTTTTATCTATTTTGATAAAAATATGTGCAAGCGATTCTTAATTAAACAATGAGAAACATGTTTATATCTTGCTCATATCCTTGGGAGATATTGTTATAAGAATTCTTTCATAATTACAGCTGCTGGCATGTACATCAACACAGAGCTGTACAAGTGAGCAAGGTATTGGATATTTGGACCTATATTCTAGAACGGGGTGGTAATATCGACAATATTTACCTAGATTTTGCCAAGGCTTTCGACAGTGTACCCCACGAAAGGCTGAAAATCAAACTGGAAGGGTACGGAATTCGGGGAAATGTCCTAGCGTGGATAGAAGACTTTCTACATGACCGCAAGCAATGTGTGGTGATTAATGGCACGAAATCGTCATCTGTACCTGTAACAAGTGGGGTACCGCAGGGTAGTGTATTGGGCCCGCTGTTGTTTGTTTGTTTCATAAATGATATGCCTGACGTTGTACACTCCTCCATACAAATGTTTGCCGATGACGCCAAGTTATTTCGGGAAATTAAGAACCAAGCGGACTGTGAAGAGCTGCAGAAGGACCTCTGTGGGCTCCAGGAATGGTCGAAGGAATGGCTGCTGAGATTCAATGTCACGAAGTGTAAGAGGATGCACCTGGGGCGTACCAACGGTAAGGAGGCGTACCATATGTCCCAACGGGATGAAGAAAATGTACTAGTTGAGACTGTGTGTGAGAAGGACCTAGGTGTGTATGTTGACAATGAGCTGAAGTTCTCGGGCCATTGTGAGAAGAAGATAACTCAGGCAAATAAATTATTGGGTCTTATAAGAAGGTCGTTCAGATATCTAGACGGTCCGTCCCTCGTGACGATCTTCAGGAGTGAAGTGCTTCCCCATCTGGAGTACTGTCACCCCATCTGGTCCCCGAGATATGCTAGGGACTGTCAGTTGGTTGAAAATGTTCAAAGGAGGGCCACCAAACTGGTGCCTGCACTTCGGCATCTCAGCTACCCTGAGAGATTGGAGCGCCTGAACTTGCCTAGCTTATACTACAGACGGGCAAGGGGGGACCTAGTTGAGGTTTATAAGCATCTCAGGGGGCACTACTCAGTTGAGTGTCCTTACTTGGAGCTGGCGGACGCTCGCCCCACAAGGGGTCACAGCTCAAGATTGAAGAAGCCGCAAGTCCAGAAAACCGTGAGGGCAAACTTTTTCGGAGTGAGGGTTGTAAACTCTTGGAACAATCTACCAGAGAGTGTTGTGACGGCACCGAGTGTGAGCTCTTTCAAGAAGACTTGACCAACACTGGAGCGGGTTCAGGTACATTCAGGAGCCGGTGCATGCCCAGTATTTGCCAACAGTGCGTGACAGAGACGTGACCGATCGCCCGGGCGGCTAGCGAGCCGACCTTTTGGTGAAGAATATAAAGGAAAAGAGACGTGACCGATCGCCCAAGCGGCTAACAAGCCGATCAGTGGCGAAGAGGATAAAAGTAAAAGTAAGTGAGACCAGAGCGGGTACATTTACATCGCTGTCCACAGTCTTTCTTGCAAGAACACTTAGTCAGTTCTTGGCAGCTCGCTGCTTTTGGTGGAAGGTCTGTCCAATGTATTTGCTACATATGCGTACTTCAAATAGCGATCCTCTCTTCTGTGTTGCGTGATGGGCTGCCCATGTTATGAAACGGCATTATCTATTTCTTCAGTCAGAGAAACCTCCTCAAGTCAAGTACTTGTATATTCATCCATCATCCATTGTCTTATCGAGTAAGGAGCTGGTAATAGCTGTGTTTATGGTGTGTGCTGGAGAAACATTGGTGAAAGAGTCTGGAAGTTCAGGAACTTTCTTCACTGGAACTGGTCCTACATAAAGTGGCTCATGTTCCTAACTTCCTCACCAAGATTGCCGAAGCTTGGGTGCTGGAAAACAGATACTGGTACCATGGAAAGATGTGTGTGCTGTAGTTGCAGTAGGGTTATGATCAATGTTGTCTACTGCAGATGTTGTAAAAAGATGCTTTCTCAAAACTGGTTGGCACACAACTCCATCTTCTACATACTGGGAAACAACATCACCAAGTTGGGCAGATATTTCTAGAACCCTATCATAGGAAATGCAAATACCATGCTTATGGAGCATATCAATAAGCAATCTTTTCCTAGTCTTTGCAAACACAGACATGGCAATATACACAACAAATGAGGTCTCGCAATCCTTAGAATGTCTGTGAGACTATGCTCCTTCCTTGTACTTAGCAAAACAGTTGTACTGCAACAGCTGTGCTATAGCAAGAACTGACTTGGATGCACCATGTTCAATCATGTATATGAATTGGAGAAATGATGAAGGAACTGCTTCTCTAATACTTCTATCACGAAGTATGTTTAGGAATTTTGACTTGTGTTTGAGCGTTTCCTGCCGTATTATTGTTGCAGCCTTGGCCAAATGAACAGCTTCACTGTATTGGCCAACCTCAGCCAGGATGGAGCCTACATCTTCTTGGAATGCTAGCAAAACATCTCTTCCTTGATTGTGAGCTTCCAGTTAAGGAATATGTGAAACCAATTGGTCCTTAAGTCTAGTAAAGTGAACTTCAGGTGATTCGACACCAAGTTGTTCGAGCCCTTGCTTGTACAGTAAGACTAAGTCTGCTCGTCTAAAAAAAAAATCGATTAGAACCTTCACACGCAGTTTTTGTCTCATTGGTGAATGTCACCAATTCAGAGAAAGCCAGTGTATATGCATCTTTTTTTTCAAGTTTCTTTGTGTTTTTCTCATATTCTTTTGCACTAAGATAAGCTCTTTCTCTATTGTACAGTGCACCTAGGCAAGCAGGCTGATATATCATCTCTTGTGCCACTACATCCCCTGCATTAAGCTTAGCAAGGAGTCTTTTGTCACTGAGTGTCCTTGCATATTCATTGATTCTGTCATTGAGTTTCATTGTGATTGCTTGTCTGAGAGCACTCTCTGGTGCTGGCTTGTCACAGAAAAAGCATTCTGTTGTGGTTTTTATGTCTCTTGGCTTGCGTGGTACCTTACTTCTGCTACCTTCATCACTATCAACTACAGAGGCAGTTGCTCTTTTTGGGGGCTCTTTGCAACATTGTGTTGTTATACCTAAGTCTACAGCTCATGATATTTTGCATTATTTTTCCTCAATGTCTGCAATATCATCTCCATCATCTCGTCTTTCCATATCAAACCTTATTGGAAGGCTTTGATCGAGTTGAAAAGCGGAATATTCTTGGCTAATTTGCTGTAACCATCTTCCTCTCTTCTAGTTGGGTTAGTCTTTGGAGATTTAAGTTCTTCCTTCTTATCATCTTGACATAGTTTGTTTTCCTTTCAGGATTACTTTTAGGACAAATATTCATCTCCGTTGTGGTACTGAGCCAAGGGTTTATCCTTTTACCACTCTGTACAACGTGTACTTTCCTGTATGGGAAACACCTAGGTTCAAGCAATTGTTTGCCCTACACCTAGCCCGATTGTTCATCCAGTATCATGTAAATCCCGTGTGATCTGTACACCATCCAGATAACCTTATCCCTTTATCCTTGGCTCGGCTCTCGCGCTGGTACATCCTGTCAGTTCAGGTGCGGCTACCTAACCGTATTTGGAACTGATTAGGTAACATTTGGGACATTAAGTACTTGTATATATATATATATATATATATATATATATATATATATATATATATATATATATATATATATATATATATATATATATATATATATATATATATTAATCTTTACCATGAGTTTCGTACTTAGCTGACACTGAACCCCATGCTGAGTTTCACAGCAGTGTTAGCACCAGTGTGCTCTGGTAGTACATTGACATTCACACTTTTTAAGCATGCTGTCAATTCAGAGTTTTCAACACAAAATTCAGATTCTACATAATAAAAAACATGGAAATCAACACTGAAATCACCTACCTGAATTGATGAACACACTAATTTTATGCCAAAAAGGAAAATCGGACATCTTCATTTTGCGACCATCTTGGGAAAATGGCCACTATCTTGGAATTTTGAATGTCCAATCAGATATATTCGATAATTAACCCATATTGAATCTTCATGTCAATTTTCATACTTGCATCACCATTTGCAAGATTCCCTCAAAAACTGACACTTGGCCGCTCCGCTATTGGTGGTGGTGGACAAGGTCTGGATAGGGGAGTTATTCGGCGTGAGAGTACCGACGACAGATTTACCCTATAATGAACATAGTGTATGTGTTACGTAATAATTGGAGTAGTGGTGATCCATGTAAATCAATACTGTATTAGCGACGACATTAATACACTATGAGAGACGAAATAGTTAAGAGTTGTTAAAGTTGAAAGTGGTGGAGTGGATATGAGGAGGTGTTACGTTTTGTCCCTTTAGCGAGGATTTCCACGAACAAAATATTTAGCAATTCATCACTAACAAACACATACTGTACAATACCCTAATTAAAGACCATTACGTTGTTGTAGTATTTATTTAGGTAACAGCTCAAAGGCGGGAAACTTATCCCACAATAAATTGACTCATAAGGTGAGCTAAATTACGTCAAGGGTCGACACTAATCAAAAAGCACCTCATTACCTTGGGATATAACTACCAATTACTTACAAAAGTACGAAATATGATAAGTACAAAGTTATACTTTCTTGGTGTACGATTGACATTTAGATTATGCTTATTACAAAATTACCCATGAATGTTTGTACAGAAATACTGGCCAATGTTTATTACCGAAAGTTAGTAGTTGGTGATAAATTATTACGTCAGGATCTGAGGGGAACTAATGTTGTACAACGCCTCGTGTGTCGGGGACAATTAATGCCTTACAGGTGTGTTTTTTCTTCTGCATAATGGCTCCTTCATTTGTCTGAACTTTATTGTTAATGATATGAATCCACATGTAAAGAGAGACGATTGGACAAGAACTGGGTACCTAAAGATATCAGGCATAAGTATACGTAGTGCTCGGAACATAAGGTGTAAAGCCACTTGTAAAAACTATTGTTTTACAAGCAGCAGGAGATCTGGATGTTTGCTCATAAGGAATAACTATTTTTTTTTATTGTTATGACTCCATTAGTTTTAATTGATCACTGAAGCTGTCCTTGGCTATAATATTTTAAGGACATTTTTCTGAATTCAGGTAAGGTTAGGATAGGGTAGGGCAAGTTAAGCTAGTACTGATCGTATTACTTTTTGGTTTGTAATATGTTTTCTACTTGGTTGTTCCTGCGTACAGATCAGTTAGATTTTTCGAAAAAAGTAAGATACTATTTTTAAATTACCGAGTATTAAGCCAGGGTGATTGAGAAAAATACGTGAGAATGGGTTGTAGACCCTGTAATGTAGACGGGGGTATGTGAGGATAAAGAGATATCTCGTACTACTTTCGCCCCCGGGCCCCGATGTGGGTCAGTGACTTGTGCCCGGGTGGGCTAATCCCCGTACAAAAAAAAACTTCTACTACTTACTTGTCGCAAATAAGTGGTCGGTGTGGATGTAGCTAAAGGCGGCGTTATAGGTCTTGTAGCCCGTGAACTTGAGGAAGTAACAAACGCTGAAGCTGTATAGGTCTGGCAGGCTTTCCTTCTCTTCCCATCCTTCTCCTCCTTCCCCTTCTTTCGCTTCTCCTTCTGCTCCTTCTATCTCTCCTTCTGCTTCTCCTTCTGTTGCTCCTTGTGTTTCTCCTTTTTCTGTTTCTCCCGTTGCTGCACCTTCTTCTGTTTTTCTTTCTTCTGTTTCTTCTTCTTCTTCTAGCCATGCTTCTTTTGGCCATGCTTCTCCTCCTTCAGAAGGTAAAGTGTCTCGGGAGCCCCAGTATGCCCAAGTTTCCATGCTGGGTGTTGAGTTGTCGTGTAGGCTCAGATAGGTCAGATCACCTAATAATAATAATACAGTGATGATTAATAAGTGGCTAATGAGTGACAGTAGGCCTACAATGATAGTGAACTGCAATTGGACTTCCTCTGCACTATTTCCCCTCCAGCCAACAACACACACACACACACACACACGCGCTAACGAGAGAGACGCCCGGGTGGGTGTTGGTGGCCAGTGATCGACAGGTTAAATAAAATGTAATTGATTAAATAAATCAATATCAGTAAATAGGAGTAATGAGAGAGAGCATAATTCTTGGGTTTGAGAGATAATCGTTTCGTGCCAAATGGAGGTATTTTCTTTGTTTTTGTTCTTCAAAGCCCACGAAGATTAATACATATTGTATATATGGGGAATCGGAGTAATTTTTATTAAAGTCGTGTTTTGTTACCTTTAACCAAACTACAGGAAATTTAGGTTAGGTTAGATTAATATATTTATTTATACATGATTGTTCTGAGGTAGAGACCAGTTTGTAATATTCGAAGACATAAAATAAAAATATCCTTAAAAAGTATGACATATTGAAGGAGTTTGCATAGAAATAGTTTTTTTTAAAGTATTCAAGAGTATTTCTACTGACAGAAGCCGACATTTTAATTAGTGAGGTTATTAGTTATATGAAGAGGTGGAATAATCGTAACTGGCGTTCAAGTTTAAAACGAGTAATTGACCTGTAATTGGTGAAAATTTGGTATTATACAACAGAGATTAATTCAATTATGGGTGAATTTGTTCCTTGTCTCGGGATCACACCGTAATGAATATGCCTGAATCGAGAAACCAAGCTAATAATTACTGAATTTGTTCATTGTATTAGGATGTGCCGACTGTAAGCGCTACTGTAATTATGTGTGGCAGGATAAAATTACAGAAAAGTGAGCGAGCCAGAGAATATTATGGACGGCGAAATCGCCAAAGATTATAGATCTCAAGTGGATGGTTGAAGGAACAAACTATCCACTCACCCTTAACACAGATGGGCGCCAACACCACCAGCAGTAGGATACAAGATAGCGGTAGTGAAGGATAGCGTGAGGAGGTCACGGAGGACCATCCAGTCGGAGGTCCCTCACGCCAAGACCACCCCATGACTAATGCGAGTTGACAGTCGAGAGTCGTAGCTGTTTAGGCCACGCTGGTGGACGCTGCACTAACCAACCACCACAGCCGAGTGCACTCCCCTACACCTTAGCTCTTCAACTCGCCTGCGTATAACCAGCGTCCAAATATCTTCTCTCTCTCGGTACAGACATGTCAAAGGCCTTTATTCTTACCAGACCGCAGATCATTTACAATCACAATAATAAAACTAGCAACATTAAAGAAAATAAGGATTATGATAAATACTATTATTATTATTAACGACACTAACTTTTGAATGCTAACGCAACATGTCTTTCCCTTTCAGTCCCACCTAACATTTTTGTGATCTTTGACACTTGTAAATTGGTTAAAAATAAAAAAAGATCCAAATTTATCTGTATTGCTGCTGATTGGGGACAGTGATAAGGCATCATTATATCGAGTATCTAGTGAAGTAAAGGGCAGAAAAACTAGGAGACAAAAGCCAAAAAATTGAATTTTTCGGTAAATTTTGACCTTTTTAAAGTGGCCAACAATATATATAAACTCCCAAACTATTTAAGTAATTGTTTAGGGCCTATATTGAGGTATATATTTATAAAGTTCCATTTATTCGTATAGTGCACGAAGTACGGCGGAATAGTGACCAAACTCCCCAATATTAGGCAAAGTTGTGACTTAACTTCTATAAACTGATCAAAATTCCACAAATCTTAGTTTTTTTTAGAAGCTATTGTGATGGAACCGCATCAAGTAATATTAACACCAGCTAACATAATTACTTCGCCTAAATATGACAAAACAACGGCTGGATATCTGAGGTTGTTGGAGTATTTGACCTTTGACCCCATAAATTCATTAAAAAGGGCAGAGCAAACCAATGCAACACATATTATAATTAAAAAGGACGTATTAAACTCAAGTACAAGTCTGCCAAAATTTTAATTAATTGGTCAAGATTGTAGGACTGACGATCATTTTTTGTTTGTTTGCAAAGAATAACTGTAATGAGCTGATTAAATTAGACTCCTTTTAATATAAGGCGTTTTAAGATGCACGGAATAGCTAACACGTTAGCTTTCCCGAACCGTCATGGAAAAAATTCGACATTGTACCGCGTCTTGGGAATAACTGTTGTACAACACAGTCTTCAGAAAACAATAAAATTAGGAGAACTGTTATTTGGAAACAATACGGAAAGAAATAGTGAAGAAAATATATATAAAATTATGAAAAGAAAGACAAAAAAGGAAAAAAAGTCCTTCAGTCAACAGTAAATAAAAAAAAATCGGGCCTGTTGTGAAGGTAATTTCTCCCTGACATCTTTCGCGGCTAGGTTCGCATATTTGTGCAAGAAATACCACGAATTTCAGGTTCGTTTAAGTCTTAAATTTTGCACGTAGAGAACTGTAATCAACTTGTTCACCCTTATTTAAAGTATCTTATGAGTAATGATATTAATGTTTCAATCATCTTTGAGTAATTAACAATATTGGTACACCAAAGTCACCAAGGGCTAATGAAATCGAAGTGCCCACTTAAAAAGGGCGGAGCCAAAACAGGTTTCAACTACTTGCGATCCTTTCCAATTCTTTCATGCCTTGCGCTTTGTTTTAGGTCCTATCCAATATACTACTGTATATAGAATTATTGTTATTATTATATCACAGTTTTTTATTACCTTACATGCCCCCAACTCTTCAATATTAATCAAAATATTCTCCAAAAGCGGCCATGATCAGCCCATTTTCAGTGGGAGAAATCGCTGATTGGTTGTTAGCTATTTGGGCCGCTTAAGGCTAACGCCTGTTCGAGGTGTTAGCTTTTCCCTTTGAATGTGCCATACGCACAAGTCAAAAGCAGCGTCTTCTCATTCAGAAAAGATAATGTGTCAGCTAATCCGTGCATCTGAAATGCTTTACAATAACCTCCAATAGTAAAATGTATTTTAGCCAATATAAACGGAAAAAGGATCTTCAAGAATGGAAATCTCTGCATGTGCTGTATGAACATTTGTATCTGTACAGACAGTTATTATCCAGATGCGTGTATGAATATTTATTTTTCAAACCCAGTCCGGTAGATAATTAAACTCTCTATTTAAAGGAGATAATATTAATTTACTCCACGTTGTTCTCGTAAGTGAAAAAGCCAATCAGACGCCATCGTTCCGCTGGACTACAGCTGTTGCTCAGTGGTCAACTAATTCCTCTATTGTTTTTTGTTGAGTTAAGTATTACCTTTGTTAT
The DNA here is from genome assembly GCF_018991925.1 of Homarus americanus. NCBI lineage: Eukaryota > Metazoa > Arthropoda > Malacostraca > Decapoda > Nephropidae > Homarus > Homarus americanus. The sequence goes on along the minus strand of NW_024741901.1, from coordinate 15,663,260 downwards.
TGTAATACAATACATTCATTAAAAAATATATATAATTTGTCTGAAATTTCAGGAAGTTCATGCATGTAATAAATAAGGATTCACATATCATAGGATTTCTCTTGTAGTGTTTTTTGTATATATGCATTTACTACAAATTGTATTCCGGTTGATTGAACACTTCAATTAACAACACTCACACCATCAAGTAGTCAATAACCTCACACAGTCATCCCTGCCCCCCTCAACTCGCTCTCCTGTCATTGATAAACCTGAGCGAGTTAGTACTGCGAGTGAAAGTGTTAAACAACCCCTGTAATTACACATTTGTCAGTGACATCATTTTCCATCCCGGGAAATAAAGTGTTCACTAAAAATGTTTGCATGAGTGACGGGGTAGCAAATATTACTCTTCATTTTACGCGTTGTTCTATAGAGTAATAAACGACCAAATTTGTTATATACTGAAAAACTTAGGTACACTGTCAACAGCAATATTTCAACTGTTTCACCGTTGAATTAGTTCTATGATAGATATTATACACTGACCTTACACATACGTTACAATGTATTACGTTCGACAAACATTGCTATTGTATATTTTATCACCAGAAATAATCAACGACTTTAGTAGAGCACATGTCCATAATTATTTTGCCGATTTCAGGAACCCTCACCTGGAGTGTGCAGGTGTAAGTGATCACTAATATACTGAAGAAGCATTGCGTCTTCATATCAAACTCTCTCACACTTTTCTTACTGAAATAATGCAATCTATTGAAAACTGAAAAAAAATGGCTTATACTTTCAAATAAAAAAAAAAAAACATACAGAGACCGCTAAAATATTACCTACTCAAAATGACGGACATGTACCAAAATCCATCGATTTACAGAATAGTTTGATTTCGCATTAACAACAAAACATGAGAAATGTCAGATTAGCACATTCATTTAATTAATTCTTAGGCGTTTCACCACACAGACACGATTTCTCTTATTTACTAATCTTAAATATACCACCGTTTGTCACCACTGCAATATAGCGGACAAAGTGAGTGTTTTATTTTAGAAACTGTCACAATGCTCTCTAAAGAAGAGCATTATTTTATTTCAGTCTCCCACTAATGTTACGAGGTTGGCTGCACCACTTAGGACATTTAGCACGTTTATTTTACAGTACTTGCAAGTTAGATACTTTATAATATTACAGTACAGGATATATTATGATGTTGGTGTGGTTATAAGTGTACGTGATGTTGATGTGGTTATAAGTGTACGTGATGTTGGTGTGGTTATAAGTGTACGTGATGTTGGTGTGGTTATAAGTGACCGTGATGTTGGTGTGGTTATAAGTGTACGTGATGTTGGTGTGGTTATAAGTGTACGTGATGTTGGTGTGGTTATAAGTGTACGTGATGTTGGTGTGGTTATAAGTGACCGTGATGTTGGTGTGGTTATAAGTGTACGCTGTACGTGATGTGGTGTGGTTACCGTGATGTTGGTGTGGTTATAAGTGTACGTGATGTTGGTGTTATAAGGTGATGTTGGTGTGGTTATAAGTGTACGTGATGTTGGTGTGGTTATAGTACGTGATGTTGGTGTGTTGGTGTGGTTATAAGTGTACGTGATGTTGGTGTGGTTATAAGTGTACGTGATGTTGGTGTGGTTATAAGTGTATGTTCGTGTGGTTATAAGTGTACGTGATGTTGGTGTGGTTATAAGTGTACGTGATGTTGGTGTGGTATAAGTGTACGTGATGTTGGTGTGGTTATAAGTGTACGTGATGTTGGTGTGGTTATAAGTGACGTGATGTTGGTGTGGTTATAAGTGTACGTGATGTTGGTGTGGTTATAAGTGTACGTGATGTTGGTGTGGTTATAAGTGACCGTGATGTTGGTGTGGTTATAAGTGTATGTGATGTTGGTGTGGTTATAATACTACATGATGTTGGTGTCATTATAAACGTGTAAGTGATGTTGGTGTGGTTATAAGTGACCGTGATAGTGGTTGTAGGGGGGGGGGGGATCCCATGAAAACTCCACATCCTTTTTGAGGAGTTTTGTGAGTGGTGATGCTAACTTGCATAACCTGCAATGAAAGAACGGTAGTATCCTGACAATCCTAGGAAACTACGAAGTTGATCCACGTTCTTGGGACAAGGGAATTGTTTCACCGCCTTTACCTTGCAATCTATTAAGTGTATACCGTTGTCATCCACTACGTGTTCAAGAAATTGGATTCTGGATTTGAGAAATTCAAATTTGGAAAGTTTCACTTTCAATCCAGCTAGATGTAGCTTTGTGAAAACTTCTCGTAGCTTCTTTAGATGGCTTTGTAAATCTTTGCTTACTATGATAAGATAATCTAGATAGGCATAGACTGTGTTACCTATCATTCCAGCAAACAAGGTGTTCTTTGGAATGTTAGCGGCGGATTTCTTAGGCCAAATGGCATTCTTAAGAATTCGAAATGTCCCATAGGCGTACTGAACGTAGTTATCTCTCGGGAATCCTCATGTAAGGGAATTTGCCAGAACCCGCTAAGTACTGTAAATCTAAGCTGCTGAAGACTGGGTTGTCTTTTCCTAGCGACTGTAGTAAGTCAGTTAGGACAGGCATTGGGAACCTGTCTGGTACAGTTACCTGGTTGACTCGTCGAAAATCTATGACTGGTCTCCATCCTCCATCTTTCTTGGGAACTATTATAAAAGTGAGTTCCATGGTGATGAGGAAGGTTGAATTACCTTTTGGTCCACCATGTCGTGTACTATCTGCTGGACTACCGCTCTTCTGCTGTGGGGTAGCCTATATGTTGGGATGTAGAATGGGTTAGTTTCAGGTTTGAGTGGAATATGATGATTTGTCAACGCTGTTTTACCTAGAGTTCTCCGTTGTAATTTCTTTTGTAATATTTGCACCTTGGCCTGGCTTTATCTTGAACTAGGTAACAGTTAAATCTGAATGACAACTCTACATGGTGACTGGTGCCAACTGGGGCAAGATGTTCCAGTTTGGCCACCATACCATCCTCGTTTGTTATGATGAGGTCTAGTGTCTTGGGTGTTTGCTCCCCTCTGTTATGTGTCGGGTCTCTAACATGTTGGAACAGAAAAGTATCTCAGAGTTTCTACAAAAAAGAGTAGCACCCTGCTACTCATTTTTTAGAAACTCATTTGGGGTGAACTCGTTTCTCCAGTCGATGTCGCCATAGTTAAAGTCCCCCATGATAAGGAGGTGGCTAGGGTTGAGCATCGCTGTGTTGTCTATTAATGCTCTTAAGTTCCTTTGATTTAGTGGGCCACAGTTTGGGGATCTGTAGATACACCCGACAATAAGTAATTCCCTTCCCTTTACTTTAATTTTACACCACTTGGACTCTTCAAAAATATCCTCTCCCTGTACCCTCGCCTGGCTGGCTCTAAGGTCTTACCTAGCATAGATAACTACATCCCTCTTGCAGGTTTCTTGAGAAACGTTCGTAAATGGGTCATATCCAGCAACATTGAACTCACATTCCTCTGGGTCGATTCTCCTGTTCTTGTACAACAGTTCTACATCTACTACAATATCGGGTTGGTGTACCTTCAGTAGTGTTTCAAACTCCTCTCTCTTATCAAGGAGCGTGTCAGTATTAGTGTACATGACATCCAAGCCAGAATTTGTTCTCGGTAACGTCTCTGCTCTTAGTAGTAACTCCGGCCTCCCTTCCATTCTTAGAAGCTGCAGCATTTGTTAAGTACAGTGTATTTTGCAGGGTGTGGTTAGAAATGTCAGTGTTTACACGGCGCTCGCCTCCTCCCGGCTGGTAGGCGGAGCTGGTGCCACCTCCCGGGTGGGGGGTAGAGCGGGTGGAGGGTGCACTGCTGCCCCCTGGCTTTGTGTCGGCACAGTTGCTTCCACTACCCTCCCCCTGAATATAACCCATATACACCCGTCCCCGTTCCTCCTTGACTCCCCCCCTCTTCTGCTTCAAGTCCTGCAGGAGCTTCTTGTGCTGTTCCCTCTGCATTACCATTCATCTGGGTGAATGAATACTCTCCGAGATGCCTCGCTCCTTGCCAAGCCTTTTGCCTGCCGAATAACCTCCCATTTCTCCTCCTCACTCACTAGTGAGAGCCTGAGGGGGCGAGGCTTGTCCCCCTGCTTTTGTCCCAGCCTCCTCACATCCTGAGGCGGTTGATGGCATCTTCAGAACCTCTGTACAAATATTCTTGAACTGCACCCTATTGTGTGTTACCTTACTCTCAGTTCCCTCCGCCTGACTCTCAGGGACTCCAAAAACTATTACATTGTTCCTGCGCTGGAAACCTTCCCGTTGTTCCTCCTCTCCCATAACAGTAGGTCCGCTAATTGCCATTTCTTCGACACACCTCTTCAGAATCCCTAGCTGCTGTAGAACCTGTTCTGATCCTGCATTACTCTCCGCCACTTCCCGTGGCCGTGGTAAGGCCTCAGCACAACTCCTCTTTGCAATCACCTCCATTCTATCGGCTACTTCTTCAGTCTTAGCAAGGATCTCTTTCCCAACTTGTTCTAGTTTGGCAACCAGCAAGGCTCCAGCTTCATCTGTTTTCGTCCCTTTCACCTTGACTATGCAGTCAGAGCAGTACCAGCAACAGCCTTCATGCTTTATGGCAACTTGTATCGTACTAGACTCTGCATTGTTCAGGCCTGTACCATCTACATCTACATCCGTCGTCACCCTGCAGTAATCGCATGTCATCATGGTTGTTGTTGCTGTTGTGTGTGTGTGTGTGTGGGGGGAGTACAGTGTTGCCCTCCAAGAAAGTTTGAGCTATCTTTTGATCTCCCCCCTTTTTTCAGTTCTCCTTGACGAGTTGTTGGTATCTATGTGCTATCCCGATGTACACTGTATCTTGCTATGAATGACTGATCATATCCCCACTCAGTCCTTTATAAACACTTCTAATTGTTGGCTTAATAATACTAATACTAATAATGATCCTTATTATTACTGTGATAGTTTCTTTTAATGTGTCCTGGTAGCAGGATCTTAGCGTCAAGGTCCCTTTAAGAGCCCCGTTCCGCTGCCTGGGTATAGGCCGTTATGGCAAGTGTCATCCACCAGGCAAGCACAATATATTTCATCTGAGCAAGAGATATACACCTCAGTGGGATCACTTCCTTAATAATCACATCTACTAATTGAAGTCCAAGTAAAGTGAGATAGGGAGTTGATCGCGCCCTTATGGCAATTCAATGTTATTTAAAAAGGAAGAAGAGAAAACAAAACCTAGCTGCCTCTTGTTGATGTTTTAACCTCTTCGGCACTTTTACTTTACTTTTATCCTCTTCATCACTGATCGGCTCGTTAGCCGCTTGGGCGATCGGTCACGTCTCTGTTACGCACTGTTGGCAAGTTCTGGGCATGCACCGGCTCCTGAATGTACCTGAACCTGCTCCAGTGATGGTCAAGTCTTGTCTTGAAAGAGCTCACTCTCGGTGCCGTCACAACACTTTCTGGTAGATTGTTTCAAGAGTTCACAACTCTCACTCCGAAAAAGTTTGCCCTCACAGTTTTCTGGACTTGCGGCTTCTTCAATCTTGAGCTGTGACCCCTTGTGGGACGAGCGTCCGCCAGCTCCAAGTAAGGACACTCGACTGAGTAGTGCCCCTTGGGATGCTAGCATATACACCTCAATTAGGTCACCCCTTGCCCGTCTGTAGTATAAGCTAGGCAAGTTCAGGCGCTCCAATCTCTTAGGGTAGCTGAAGTGCCGAAGTGCAGGCACCAGTCTGGTGGCCCTCCTTTGAACATTTTCAACCAACTGACAGTCCCTAGCATATCTCGGGGACCAGACGGGGTGATAGTACTCCAAATTGGGAAGCACTTCACTCTTGAAGATCGTTACGAGGGACGGACGGTCTAGATATTTGAACGACCTTCTTATAAGACTCAATAATTTATTTGCCTCATTTACCTTCTTCTCGCAATGGCCCGAGAACTTCAGCTTATTATCAACATACACACCTAGGTCCTTCTCACATGCAGTCTCAAATAGTGCAGTTTCTTCATGCCGTTGGGACATATGATACGGCTCCTTACCGTTGGTACGCCCCAGGTGCAGCCTCTTACACTTCGTGACATTGCACTGTGTGTCCTGTGTTGCCTTATGAGTTGTCTTCTGTTTTTCTTCGCTTTTTTTCAGTTCACTTCGGCGATTTGTCGGTATCTATGTGCTATATCTATGTACACTGAATTTTGCTATGTATAACGGATTATATACGCCCACTCAGTCCTTCAGAAACACAGAAAAAATCAAATTTCTTTGGGGCGGTAATAGAATGCCTTTTATGATAGCCAAGCTTGCTGAGTTTTTATTTTTATTTTAACTATTATTTCCTTATACTTTCCTTTCCAGCTCTCATCAACGACTATATCTCTTTGTGCTATCACTGTGTACACTGTATCTCCCTGTGAATGGTGTATTGTAGGCACAGTTTCAGTCCTTGAGATAGAACACAAACAAAATAAAAAATAAAAATAAAAATAAGTGTTTGTGGCACCTATAATACGACTTGGTTTCTGCTGGCAGTGGTGCCTTACCAGCTTGCTTGCCAACTTTTTCTTCACTTTAAGTTATTTACAACCTCTTCTGCGGTCACTGATGACACTATGAACTGAGTTAACTAAAGGCACAATACTACACTCACTGGTTGGCCTTTATCACAACCGTGACCACAACTCCGTTAAAAAAAAGTTTTGTCATGTGGCAATAATTTTGAGGTTGTAGGCCTCTTGACCTGGGCTGTACCTCCAACTCGGTGGAGATTGAGTTTTAAAGTATACAATCGCGTCTCGCATTAAAAATCTTAGATCGATTTACACTTTCACATCAGTAAGACGACCTTGTTGATCTTTTGTAATCACTGTCCAATTTCTGCCGCTCAACAACGAAGGCCCGAATGCCGAACACGCTTTGTTACAGAGACGCAACACGACACGACCCACAACTAGAGTTAGGTTTGTAGGGGCTGAGGGAACTGGAACACTAGTGGAACACTGCAGTCACATGAAGTGTAGAGTGGAACTGGAACACTAGCGGAACACTGGAACACTGCAGTCACATGAAGTATAAAGTGGAACTGGGACGTGAGCATAGAAGAATGTGACTGGTTACAGTTGTTTCAGAGGTTGTAGAATATCCTACCGCTGCCACCACCTTTTATAACTCTTTGTCGTTGGAGTTTTTCCTAGTTTCTAAGTCTGAGCGGTTTAAACTGGCAATTGTTCTTTCTCTCTGGTCACAGTTATCACCAAAGTACAGCTTCAGACCCATTTTCCTTCCAAGAGACTGGAGAAGAGATGAAATATAGTCTTGTGCAGTGTTTTTCTCTGTATTAACAATACTATGTACAGAGTCTGCCGAGACGAAGATCTTGCTTGCAATAAGGGTATATGTCTGAATCGTGTCTCGGCCAGTGACAGACTAAGTCGAACTCTTACAGATAGCGACTTGGGTAGCGACGCCTTGAGAAACCTCAGTCATGTGATGCCTTTAGGTCATGTGACACCTTACGGTCATAACCTCGTGATCAATACATATGATGTCTATGATAGTGGGCCCGAGAAACTGCGTCGCACAGGACATGAGAAACTGTACGGCGTCTCGCGTAGCCATGACCACGTGATAGAGAGGTGTGTGTGTGGGGGGGGGATGGCGTCACACGACTAATATCACCTGATCTATCTATATGGAACTAATTTCTAGTGAGCCTGGGTTACTGGTGGGGTGATCCGTGACATAATATCAACAGACCTCCTCCTTAGTATCGAACCTACTACAGTATTACTTATGCAAATATTTTTGTCAATATTGTCTTATACGTAGGTATAATATTTAAATTAAATAACACTAATAGCTAAATTAAATGACAATCTTGTGGTGGCTTCTTACATGTGTGTGTGTGTGTGTGTGTGTGTGTGTGTGTGTGTGTGTGTGTGTGCGGGCGCTCTTGTGCGTTTTGGTTATTGAATATCCTTATAACTGGCTTACTGACTTTGGTGAAACTTGGCAGGTGGATTGTTTATTGACCCCAAAAAATGTTTTTCAGTGATGGAGACGAAACAAGCAACGAGGTCGAACTAACGGTTGTAGACTTCAGCTGTGACAGTGTTTTAGTGGCAGGTAAACTAAAACCCACAAAACTTGTTGGTTGAAAACATAATGATTAAATAGGGAGAAGATCAAGGAATAGGTATGCAATTATGGCTTTGATATGGTCTCCCAGTGTTTAAGTCATCCTCCAAGTAGTATTTCCACAGTCTGTTGATGACACTTGGAGACACATTAAAGCTTCTGGCCACCGGACACTGACTATTTCCATCTTCCAATAACTGTACGGCTCTGGCTACTTCAGCTTAGTCTATAAGTCTAGATTTTTCTGACACCATCGGTTAACATTACATAAACAAAGAACTACGTGACTATAATAACTCCGTGTGCCAGAATCTTTATATTGAGTGGTGAGACACAAAGACGCACAATTGTGTTTTGTCATGCAAGATTTACATCTGTTTAGTTTTGTACGTCTTGGCAACTCGCTAACCATTCATACAGTAAACTTGATCTACCTCCCAGCGCTATCCCATTTGTTTTATACGAAGTGAGTGGTGTTCTTTTGTTTATATATATATATGCTGATAACCACAAGGAAAAAGAAAACACGAAGTTCCCAAGCGCTTTCGTGTAATTCACATCTTCAGGGGTGAGTATTTCGTGTTTTCTTTTTCCTTGTGGTTATCAGCATATACCTGGATCACGCGCACCTACAGTGATTTATATATATATATATATATATATATATATATATATATATATATATATATATATATATATATATATATATATATATATATATATATATATATATATATATATATATATATATATATATATAATTGTATCACTAAATAACGAAATGGGAATAATTCCTATATGTTCAAATTGCTATGTACTTTATGACGATCATATACAAAATCCTTGTACAGAATATTACCTAACATAATTTTGGTATTAATTTGATATATTACGATAGTAAATAAAGGCTGAAATGAAAGTCAATTTTACCATAGGTGAATTTATTTACGTTACATTTTTGTACTGAAAATAAACAGTTATCCATATTTGCCAAAAATGTCAGTTGTGCTTAAAAATTAATCGGAAAATTATCCCTATTTAACGTAATATATATTTAGAACATTCGTTCTCATTAACTTAAAATACAGTTGTTAACATTTCTTTCCATATTTTTATAACATACTGGACATAATATTCTCTCCCAGGCGCACTGAACATTAAACACATAGTTTTACCAAAACCTCTACCTTACCTCGATACTTTGGGGTATGAGGATAACATTTTGATTTGGTTAATGCTATCATGCCGGTGTTTATATATATATATATATATATATATATATATATATATATATATATATATATATATATATATATATATAACTATACAATACTGTTTCTAATAAGCAAGAAGGTATAACTGCAGTGGCATCTATCAAGTTATGAGTTCTGATGATACACATTTTCAGTAGTAGATCATTTATTCAGTAGAAGGTCATTTATAGACACGTTCCCTGGACACACCATAGCGCTTGTATTCTCTTGGTCTGTTTCTAGTCCTCTCCCCCCAAGGAGACCAGATGATATCATGGATAACTTCTATACTGATCCTGTAATTAGCATCATAGTGAGTGGAATTAAAGCCACATACAAGGCAATTTCACCAAAGAACGAGCAGCTGCGTTTTCAGCGCGGTATCATAATAAGCCTCAAAACGGGAGGTTTTATGTAGGATGGCATTGTTGATCTCTAGAACTCTGTGGGGAGGGGGTTGTCATGATCAGGTAACCTCAGAAGGTAGGATGCAAGGTTGCGTGCTGAAAGAAAGCCACTGAGACTAATATGAGGTGAGTGGCGTGACGAGATGGATGCGGTTCATGAGCCCTATAGCTCTATGGCTTCCGGGTCCTTGAAGGTGACGCCCGATCTGATGTTTCTGTAGAACTTCATCACACCCCACAGTGCCAGGATCTGTAGGAGACAGCACCTGGTGAGTAAGGGGACTGTTGGGGAGGAAATGCAAAGGTGGTGGGGAGACAAGACTTGAGGAGGGGGTAGGAGGATGGTTGAGAGATAACACCTGAATTTTTTTATACGTTAAGTTTAAAGGTTCAACACCCGACATGACAGTGATGTTATGCTTAACATAAGATAAATGTCCACAAACTGCTTGGAATCGAGTATGGCGATCATCCAGCTATGATATAATGATATGAGTTATTAAAGATATCACCTTCGTTGGTGAACTCTGAGGCGACTCGAGAGGCCTATACAGGACCGGCAGGGCCGTCCACGGATGTTGCATGTGTGAAGGGCTACATCTAGTGTGGAAGGGACGGCGGCAGCATCTTGCTGGCGCTTGTCTGCCTTTCCTTGGTATGCAACCGAGCTAACTCGAAAGTATTGACACCTTCTCGTGTGATGCTCCTCTAAGCGTTACGTGTGGAGTGATCGTCTCCCAGGAGAGGGGGTCGATTTGGCACTTTTTCAGGTTTTTCTTAAGACTATTCTTATACTTTTCCGTTGCCCGCCAGCGTTACGTTTACCATTCGTTAGGTGACTCTAAGGTAGCAGCTTTGGCAGTCTACTGTCGTCCATGCGGGTAATATGGCCAGTCCAAGGTAGTCATTCATGGATAATGGTAACATCGATGCCCCTACACTTGGTGTCAGCGAGAATATTGGCATTTGTTCTCTTGTCGTCTCAGCGAACTTGGATGATGGAACTTAGATTACGTTGGTGAAAGTTTTCAAGTGCCTTGAGGTACCTGCTGTATATGACTCGCTGCCATACAGTAGGATGGGGAGGACCACTGATCGATATACATGCAGCTTTGTAGATAACCTCAGTTCCCTACAGCTAAAGACACGGGTACGGAGTCTGTCAAAGGCTTGAGATGCACATCTGATCCGATGTTGAATCTCTTCATCGATGTCGGCTGTGGTGGACAGGTGGGAGTCAAGGTACTGAAAGTGGGTAACATTAGAGAGCGTAGTAGTACCGTTAACCTGAATGGATGGTGGAGGTGTGCCTGAACCACAGACAGGCTGAAGGAGAATCTGAGTCTTAGTACATTCACCTCAAGGCCGAAGTGTGCATACGCATCTGCGTAAGTGTTCAGGATCTCCTGTAGGTCGCGTTCACTGTGAGCGACGAGGGTGAGGTCGTCTGCATACTGAAGTTCAGTACTGGATGTCCATCCCGCCGGCTAAATTGTCACTGGCATGAGTAAGGAAGGCAGCCAAGAAAATGGAAAAGAGAGTTGGTGCTACTACATATCCTTGTTTTACCCCAGCTAAGATGAGAAAGAACTCGGATTGGCTACCGTTGTGCAGGACACTGCCGTTCATGTCATCGTGAAGCTGACCACATTGGTGATGAATTTGTGTGGGCAACCAAAACGACTGAGGGTCCTCCAGAGGGCTTCCCTGTTGACCTAGTCTGCTCGTTGAAGGCCATGTACAAGTCACGACGCTGTTTTCTGAAATTTACCTGTATCTGGCGGGGAGCAAAGATCATGTCAGTGGTGCCACGTGATGGTCTAAAGCCACATTGATATTCTGGGAGGAAGTTTTACGCCTCATGAGGAAGTCTGTTTAGGAGGACTCCGGTGATATTCTTGCCAGCTATGGACAGCAGCGAGATCCTGCAGTAGCTGACACAGTCTGACCGGTCTCCTTTGTTCTTGGGGGATTTCCTCCTTCTCCCATATATTCTCCACGAGAGATTGGAGACGTTTGGTAAGCAGAGGTTCTCTTGCTTAAGACACCTCGGCTGGAATTCCATCATGCTCTGTGGCTTTGTTATTTTTCATCTGCTTGATGGCAATAGCTACCTCATTCAGGGATGGAGGATAGTTGAGGTGGGTCAGCTCTGGATGCTGAGGGACCTATTGGGTAGACAGAACATCCACATCGGTGTTTCGGATGAGCAGCGAATGGTAGTGTTCTTTCCAGTGCTGACTGATGCCTTCTTCGCCTTTAATTAGGGAGTTACCGTCGGATGAGTGGAGGGAGGCTACGCCATGAGTAGTTGGGCCAAACATTATTTTAGTGGAATTGAAAAATTCACGCATCATGTGTTGGTCCTCAAAAAATTTCCTTTTCACACGCTTTATTTTTCCGCCATTCGTTCATTAGATTACGAAGTTCGCACTGGGCCATCACTTTCTTCTGGTGTTAAGGCATCAGCTTTAGTCCGATACTGAGGGTTGTTCTGCCAGTCAGGGAAAGCCGCACGTTTACCATTGACGAGTACGTCGATTTCCTGGTTATTTTCATCAAACCAATTCTGGTGCTTTCTTTCGATTTGGCCGAGGGCCTTGCTGCAGGTTTTTGTGATGACAGCATCAAGGATACCCCATTAGGCAGTCAGATTTAGGTTGTTTGTTGTTGGGCTGTTTATCAGCCCATAGTGGAGCTGCTCTCTGAAAGCATGTTCTACTGCTTGATCCTCCAGTTGCTTTGTGTTAAAACCTCCTCTGGAGGCTTGTTGCCTTCGCCGTTTTGGGGCGACGTGAAGGGAAAGATTGGCAATGACGAGTTGATGACCTGTGTCACAGCGGTTTGAGCCACACATGCCTCGGTTGATGAGGACTTCTCGGCGATCTATTTCTCTGACAATGATTTAGTCAGTGAGATGCCAATGTTTGGGCCGTGGGTGTTGCAAAGAACCCTTGAACTTGTCGGCCTGCCTAAACAAAGTGTTGGTGATAGTGAGGTTGCATTCACCACACTTGCTGAGGAGGAGTAGGCTGTTGGGATTACATTTGCCCACTCCGTTTCTCCCTATGGTTCCCTGCCATAAGTCAGCATCTCTGCCAACTCTGGCATTGAAGCCACCTAGGAGCACAACCTTATCTTATCTTGGGATAGAGGTTAGGACTGTCAAGGTAGGCATAAGATTTTTCTTTGCTGTTATCCTCTGCATCCAGTGTTGGGGCATAAGAACTGTTGAAGAAGGCATGACGTGAGTAATTCAGTGGGACTCGGAGCGTCATGAGGTGCTCGTTGACCCCAACAGACATTACAGTAAGTCTGTGTAGGGTGGATTGAAGAATGGCAGGCTTACCCTTCTAGAAGAAGGTATAGCCGGACCCCTGTTCTGTGAGTCGACCCTCGTCTGGGAGCTAGGACTCACTTGTGGCTGCTATGTCGATGTTATATCTAGACAGCTTTTTTGCCACCAGGCCAGTTCTTCTTTCATAACGCCCATTTGTGCCAGCATCCAGAAGGATCTTAACATTTCATGCAGCGACCATAAGAGGTTGTATAGTTTGCTTTTGCTTTCATCTGTGATTATGTTTTCGACTGCATTAGGATGTCCTTACTGGGTATGGATATCCAGTCAGGTTGGTTTTTTAGACTGGCTATGTTTAAGGCACCTTTTCTAGCCCACACCCCATGCGGGGTGAGCAGAGGGGCTCCTCGAAAGGGCTGCTCATTCGCACAGACAGGACCGGATTTCACTGCTGCCTAGATCCCAGTACATAAACGACCATCTTATCTATCCTGCCCATGTGCAGAGTTGTGACTCTAGACTGCAGGTAGTCATCTCTGCCTGTTCCCGTCGCCACTCGTCCGTCGCCATAAGACTTTTGGTGGTTTAGGGGTTTTAATGGTGATGAAATGTATGATGATCTGGATGATGGCTGCACGTGAGTAGATGAATGTGGTAAGGCACAGGCTGCAACCACACATCTTGGCTCAGTCTCAGTCTCAGTGGTGCAGGTAGCTGCAACAAATGGGGAGAAGGAGTTGCGATGGACTGCCAATAGCTCAGTTTGTTGGGTTTCGCCGTAGCAGCCTGTCCATCTTGCATTGCCTTCTTCCGCCGGAGTACCCGTTGGGTTTTCTTGTTGGTCACCTTTTCAGCCTATTCCGCCGTTGGGTTTCTTACTGGAGCTCTGTAAGCATTTCTGCCTGATAAGGGGCTCCACCACAGAAGTTTCGTTCGGGGTTTACTTCCCTAGCCTTTTACTTGCTAAGGTTGATCCACAAGGCTGTGGGGCAGTGGTTGGTAGGCGCCTGGGGTGTGTTCACATGTTGGTGGGCCTATGCGCCGTCCCTCTGGGGACCACTGCTGCTCCAATATCCCCTGCTGTTCTAGCCTGCGGCCGCGAGGCACCCAGTTACCGTGTGTTGCCACGAGGGGTCACAGCAAGAGTCTTGATGGTGAAGAGGCTGTGTACTGGCAGGGGAAGACTTACGCTGATCACCACGAGGGCTAGACAGCGGCGGTAGCTGAAAGTGAGAGAAGCAAGCTGTGCCTGCACCTTAACACTAACATAATACTGCCACACTAGACGCATTACACCACCCTGTGCACGCGCACACACGCACACACACACACATACTCGTGGATACACACACACCCAAACACGTACTCGCAGATACAAACACACACACACACACACACACACACACACACACACACACACACACACACACACGTATTCCATTTTCTTTGCCAGTTTTGAACCCATGATAATATCAACCCCTCAGATTTTAAGGATGAAAACTAATGCGATATTCTAAAGTTTGAAACACTGTTCGCTTCTCAGGGAGAATATTTTTTATAACTGAAATATAATAAAAAATAAATAGCCAATTCAAGTATGCGTCATTTTTCATTATACTAATCCACAGGTATGACAATTTTTCCAATCAAAGATAAATATAATCCAGCATCAATATATATATATATATATATATATATATATATATATATATATATATATAAAGGATAAAGAAGAAACGAAATTCCCAAGCCTTGGGAACTTTTTCTCTTGTTTATCAGCATATACTAGATCACGCGCACCTACAGTGATTTATTTGTATATATATATATATATATATATATATATATATATATATATATATATATATATATATATATATATATATATAATATATATATATATAATATATATATATATATATATATATATATATATATATATATTTATTTATTTATTTATTTATTTAATATTTACTATAAACTTGTATGAAATACTTACATTTAAAAATAATCTTGTTACAAAAAACATCAATTCTGTTTACATCATGTCGAATCTCTGAAATGTAAAATGTGATAAGCTTAACATACAGGAGTCCAGCCATAATAGAGGAGGGAAAAGATATATTACAGTAAGTTAAGGTTGGGGGACTACGTCACCACACTACTGACACACTCTTAAACCTCAAGATCAAAGAAGCAGGCGAGTGTTTGCGTGGGAGACTTATGAAGAGCGTCACTACCGCACGGCTACACATTCACAATGTTAGGAGAGTTTTTGAATTAAAAAATTCTTATATTACTCATAATTTTTTTTAGTTAACCTTTTATCGAAATAGAAGTTTATTGGGCACATCCAGGGAATTACTGTGATGTTTTGTAATGTGCCTAGCAAAAGTAATAATATGAATATGAGAAATTATGAAAATATACAAACATTAATACAGTATATATATTTTTAATCATTTTATTATATTTCACACACCACACCTTACCTTATTAATGTGATCTCTAAGGACGTTGGAATATATGCAGCACACTGCCTCCAGGGCCATGAAGGTGATGATGGCGACAACCCATGGTGTGACCAGGCCACACCGCTCCTGCCATCACGATCAGCTGTTATATATAATGTACTGGCCATCTGCTACCTGGCTACATCAACACACTCTTCGCTGTCACCTGGTCATCTACCTGGCTACATCAACACACTCTTCGCTATCACCTGGTCATCTACCTGGCTACATCAACACACTCTTCGCTGTCACCTGGTCATCTACCTGGCTACATCAACACACTCTTCGCTATCACCTGGTCATCTACCGGCCATCAACACACTCTTCGCTGTCACCTGGTCATCTACCTGGCTACATCAACACACTCTTGTCGATCATATACTGTAGGCAGCAGGAGAAGACGGGGGAGAGAGAGGAAGAGGAAGATTTTCGAAATATGCGAGGAGATAAAAGGAAGTCATGATAATAAGAAAAAAATATGATTTATGAGAAAAGTTGTGAATAAAATGTAATTGTTATAGAGAAAGTTGGTGAGGTGGAAGGTTGGACTTTTTAGAAAATGTCAGTTTTTCAGTGATATTTCCAAAGAATGACCAAGTAGCCCGCAGACTGTGACGTTGGGGGGCTGGCAGAAAGTGCCATCTCACCCCACAAAAAAAAAAAAATATATATATATATATATATATATATATATATATATATATATATATATATATATATATATATATATATATATATATATATATATATATATATATATATATATATTATATATATATATATATATAAATAAAGAGAAAAGACTTAAATTTATGTAATACTTTAAGCTATTGGCAATAATTATTTGATTGAGATCACTTTTTCAACATTTACAATGAATTCTTTTTCGGTAGATAACTTTTTTTATCGTGGTGACAGTCGTAAAAATCTTATAATACTGTACTGTAGAGTGTAGACGGACGCAGTGAAACCCCCTCCTTACCCTTTATAACGTCACCCTCAGTAACCTACGCGTGGAGAACACAGTCGTAAGGGTTTGATGAAAGTTTATGAGAGAGAGAGAGAAGAAGAGAGAGAGAAGAGAGAGAGAGAGATTTACAGTCGCTCAAGGTCTCTGTAGACAAATATTCCAGTAGACAAGTAGATTATCTTGGTTATAAAAAAATATTCTACTGATTTATATATATATATATATATATATATATATATATATATATATATATATATATATATATATATATATATATATATATATATATATAAGACAAAGATCAAGAATGTAACTTTAATTCATAGAACATATTGACTCTAAATATGGATATTCTGTATACCTAGTACATCACATAAGCATAGCAGTGGGCCTACGTGATTTCTTGTTAGTTTTACCCAGGTCGAAGTTTGATCTACTCGGATATCTTCATAGTTCGCTCAGAGTCACATACAAGGTTTCTCAAAATTGCAGTGCTATGCGGCGATAATAAGACAACAGAGCGATGAATTATGGTTTCCCTTTATTTGTAATTTTACGAATTTCCTTGAATTTGTTTTACGTATCACCCACGTCGACTTTACACGAGAGTACTGTTGCTTAGTGTAAAGTTAGAATATACAGTATAGGGTGAAAGAAATATATCACTAAATCATTAAGTATTATCCAATTGTCTTGTACTGTCGTTCAGAAACAGATCACATAAAATTATTGCATATTTTATAAATCATTTGGGAGCCAGTTTACAAGAGCATAACAACTACTGCTGTTACTAACGATACAGCACTTCAAGTGATACTTTTACTACTAATAATAGTAGTCGTGGTAGTAATGTTACAGCTGCTACCTCTAGTAATACAAGAAACACACGAATCGGAATAATAGCACTAACGAAGTCTACATCGATCACTAACCTTGCGTATCCCAGTGATGAGGAAGCTGCTGAGCACGATGATTGTGATGTGTACACAGTATTGATATATAGGAGATCTGTACACCTGTAACACGTGTTTTGTGAGAATACACAATCTTTACAGTGTATCATGCACTGCCATAACACATGTGCTGATATTCTCTATACACAGTAATAAACAGATAAAAGAATTTTCCTGCCTTTAAAATATTTTATCACGAATTATATAGAAAATTATTACAAACGCACAAGAGATAGAAAAATTGCTGATAGTTTAGCATCGGTGAGAAAAACATTATATTGAACAAGTTATTTTAACCAAGAATTAAGATATATTTAACTCGAAAGGAAAGGGTCATCTGAACATTAGCCCCCCGAGCTTATTTCACCTGATGAATAACACCCAAGCTCTACCTGGGGTTTGGTTAGGTTAGGTTAGCTTAGGTTAGGTTAGGTTAGCGCTACATTAGCTTAACGTTAAGTTAGCGTTAGATTAGTTTACCGAAAAGGTACTTAATCTTAAGGTGAAATAAGCTGAGGGACGAATCTTCAGGTGAATCAAGGATATACAAGTAGGATACGGGAGGCAGGTGTGATACCTCACAGTAACTTACGTAGTAAACAATGTGTAGACAGTGGAAATGTATATTCACCAGCAGCCACCAGCCATACAACAGCGTCACCAGCCCAGACGAGCACTGTAGGTTATACACCACTCATAGTCACCAGCCGTGGAGGTGGTGGAGAGGAAAAGAAAGATGGTTGGCGAAGAGGGGAGGATGAGACTTAGGATACAAGAAATACGTTATGTCAGGGTGGTAGAGTGGTGGGGTGAGTGGTAGAGTGGTGGGTGCAGTGGTAGAGATGGTGGGTAGTAGTAGATGGTGGAGAGTGGTGGTAGAGTGGGTGGGTAAGTAGTAGAGTGGTAGAGTGGAGGATGTAGTGGAGATGGTGGCAGAGTGGTAGTAGAGTGGGTGTAGTGGTAGAGTGGTGGGTGGAGGTAGTGGATGGTAGAGTGGTGGGTGTAGTGGGTGGGTGTAGTGGTAGAGTGGTGGGTGCAGTGGGTAGAGTGGTGGGTGGAGTGGTAGAGTGGTGGCAGTGGTAGAGTGGTGGTAGAGTGGTGGGTGAAGTAGTAGAGTGGTGGGGTAGAGTGGAGGTGAAGGTAGAGTGGTAGTAGAGTGGTGGGTGTAGTGGTAGAGTGGGTGTAGTGTAGAGTGGGTGGGTGTAGTCAGTGGTGGTAGAGTGGTGGTGTAGTCAGTGGTGGTAGAGTGGTGGGTGTAGTGGTAGAGTGGTAGTAGAGTGGTGATGGTAGAGTGGTGGTAGAGTGGGTGTGTGTAGAGTAGTGGTAGACTGGTGGGTGAAGTGGTAGGGTGGTGGTAGAGGGTGGGGTGGGTAGAGTGGTGGGTGTGTGGTAGAGTGGTGGTAGAGTGGTGTAGTGGTAGAGTGGTAGAGTGGTGGATGTAGAGTGGTGGTAGAGTGGTGGGTGGTAGAGGGTGGATGTAGTGGTAGAGGAGTGGTGGGGTGGCAGAGTGGTGGTAGAGTGGTGGAAGAGTGCAGTGGTAGAGTGGTGGTAGAGTGGTGGGTGTAGTGGTAGAGTGGTGGTAGAGTGGTGGGTGTGAAGTAGAGTGGTGGGTGTAATGAGAGTGGTGGTAGAGTGGTGGTAGAGTGGTGGGTGCAGAGTGGTGGGTAGAGTGGTGTGGTAGAGAGGTGGGTAGAGTGGGGGTATGGTAGA
Source organism: Homarus americanus (assembly GCF_018991925.1). NCBI lineage: Eukaryota > Metazoa > Arthropoda > Malacostraca > Decapoda > Nephropidae > Homarus > Homarus americanus. Next base: position 15,644,014 of record NW_024741901.1, on the reverse strand, counting down.
GTGGGTGTATTGGTAGAGTGGTGGGTGTAGTGTCAGTGGTGGTAGAAGGGTGGGGTAGTAGGTGGTAGAGTGGAGGGTGTAAGTGTCAGTGCTAGAGTGGAGGTGTAGTGTCAGTGGGGGTAGACTGAGGGTGGGTGACAGTGGTAGAGTGGAGGGTGTAAGTGTGGTAGAGGTGGGGTGTAGTGTCAGTGGTAGAGATGGTGGGTGTGTCAGTGGTGGTAGATGGGAGGTCAGTGGTGGAAGAGCTGGGTAGAGGTCAGTGGTAGAGTGGGTGGTGTGACAGTAGTGGTAGAGCCTGTGGGTGAAATAGTGGTGAGTCAGTGGTGTACAGTGGAGGAGGTCAGTGAGTGGTAGGAGCTGGGTGTAGTGTCAGTGGTGTAGAAGTCAGGGTGGTACAGTGGAGGTGTAGTCAGTGGTGGAAGAGTGGTAGAGTAAGTGGGGTGTGGTCAGTGGTGGGAGAGTGGAGGGCAGTGGTAGAGTGGGTGGTGTAGAGTCAGTGGTGGTGAGAGTGTGTAGTGTCAGTAGATGGTAGAAACAGTGGTAGATAACAGTGGTGGCTGATGGTGGGGTGAAACAGTGGTAGGTGGCGGTGTAACATAGTGGTAGAGTGGGGGTGAGTGCCAGTGGTAGAGTGTGAATCAGTGTGTAGAGGTTGTGTAGTTTCAGTGTTAGAGGGTGGGTGTAAACAGGTAGAGTGGTGGGTGTAGTGTCAGTGGTGGTAGAGTGGTGGGTGTAGTGTCATGGTGGTAGAGGATGGGTGTAGGCCAGTGGTGGTAGAGTGTTGTGGTAGTGGTGTAGAGTGGAGGTGTAGGAGGTGGTAGAGGAGTGGGTTAAAACAGTGGTGGTAGAGTGGTGGGTGTTGTGTCAGTGGTAGAGTGGTGTAGTGGGTGGTGGTAGAGGTGTAAAACAGGTAGTAGGAGGTTGGGTGTAGCCAGAGTGAGGGTATAGTGTCAGTGGTGGTAGAGTGGAGTGTGTGTCAGTGGTGGTGGAGGGGTGAGTGTCAGTGGTGGTAGAGGAATGCAGTGGTCACTGGTGGTAGAGTGGGTGAGTGTCAGTGGTGGTAGAGTGGTGGGTGTGTAGTGGTAGAGTGTGGTGAAAGAAAGAGTGGTGGTAGAGTGGTGGTGTAGGTGGTAGATGGTGGTAGATGGTGTAGTGGTGAGAGTGGTAGAGAGTGGTGGGTGTAGTGGTAGGAGTGGTGGGTGTATTGCAGAGTGGTGGTAGAATGGTGATAATGGTAGAGTGGGTAGTGGTAGACTGGTAGAGGGGTGTAGTAGAGAGTGGTGGGCAGAGCGGGTGGTAGAGTGGTGGGTGTAAGAGTGGTTGAGGTAGTGGTAGAGTGGTAGAGTGTAGGGTGTAGTTGCAGAGTGGTGGTAGAGTAGTGGGTGGCCAGAGGATGGTAGAGTGTGGGTGTAATGGTAGAGTGGGGTGTGTCATGGTGGTAGAGTGGTGGGTGTAGGTTGCAGGTAGAGGTGGGTAGTGTCAGTGGTGGTAGAGTGG
>NW_024741901.1:15597664-15642417 GCF_018991925.1 Homarus americanus | reverse complement strand
AGGGTGTAGTGTCAGTGGAGGAAGGTGGGGTGTAAGGTCAGTGGTAGAGGTGGGTGTAAATAAAGTGGAGGGTAGGGGTGGGTGTAGTGGTCATGGTGGTAGAGTGGTGGGTGTAGCAGAGATGGTGGTAGAGTGGTGGGTGAGTGGCAGACTGGTAGTAGAGTAGTGGGAGTAGCAGGGTGGTAGAGTGGGTGGGTGAGCAGGAGTGGTGGTGAGTGGTATGGTGATGGGTGTAGCAGAGTAGAGCAGGTGCATTGCAGAGTGGTGGCAGAGTGGATGGCAGAGCTGGGTGGTAGAGTGGGTAGTGTCAGTGGTAGAGGTCAGTGGAGGTAAGGGGTGGGTGTAGTGTTGGTGATAGAGTGGTGGGTGTAGTGTCAGTAGTGGTAGAGTGGGTGTAATGTCATGGTAGAGTGAGGTGTAGTGTCAGGAGTGGGAGGGGTGAAGGAAGAGAGGTGGTGAGTGGTAAGTGTGTGGTAGAGTGGAGGGTGTAGTGTCAGTGTGTGAGTCAGTGGTAGAGTGGAGGTGAAGTAGTGGTGTGTGGAGGGGTGTAGTGTTAGTGGTGAGTGGTGTGAAAGGGGTCAGGTGGTAGAGGGAGGGTGTCAGTGGTGGAAGGGGCCAGAGGGTAGAGTGGAGGTGAGGTCAGTGGTGGTAGAGTGGGTGTAGTGTCAGTGGTAGAGTGGAGGGTGAAACAGTGGTGGTAGAGTGGTGGTGAAAAGGTAGTGGGGGTGTAATGTTGGCTTGTAGAGGTGTAGTGTCAGGCAGGAGTGAAGGAGTGGTAGTAGAGGTGGGTGTGGCAGCTGTAGAGTGGAGGTGGCAGAGTGGTGGTAGAGTGGTGGTAGATTGGAGGCAGAGTGGAGGGTGAAATAGAGTGTGGGTGAAATTAGTGGTAGAGTGGTGGGTGTAGTGTCAGTGGTGAGATTGAGGGTGTAGTGGTAGAGTGGAGGGTGAAAGTCGTGGTGGTAGAGTGGTGGGTGAAACAGTGTGTGAGTCAGTGGTAGAGTGAGGGTCAGGGGGGTAGAAAGGTGGGTGTGTGGTGGTAGAGTGAGTGGGGTCAGTGGGTGGTAGAGTGGTGGGTAGTGGCAGTGGTGGTAGAGTTGGGGTGTAGTGGTGGTAGAGGGATGGGTGATATAGTGGTGGTAGAGTGGAGGTAGTGCAGTGGTGGTAGAGTGGTGGGGTGTAGAGTCAGGTAGAGTGGTGGGTGTAGTGTGAGTGGTGGTAGAGGGATGGGTGTAGTGTCAATGGTGGGTAGAGTGTGTCAGTGGTGGTAGAGGGATGGGTGTAGCAGTGGTGGTAGAGGTGGGGGTGTAGTGTCAGTGGTAGAGGGGTGGGTAGTGTCAGTGGTGATAGAGGGGTGTGTTAATGATTGATTATCAGACCAAAGCTTACACTCTTATGTCACATTACAGGTGGGTGTAGTGTCAGTGGTGGTAGAGTGGTGGGTGTAAAACAGTGGTGGTAGAGTGGTGGGTGTAGTGTCAGCAGTGTGGTAGAGTGGTGGGTGTAGTGTCAGTGGTGTGGTAGAGTCGTGGGTGTGGTGTCAGCGGTGGTAGAGTGGTGGGTGTAGTGTCAGTGGTGGTAGAGTGGTGGGTTTAAAAGCAGTGGTGGTAGAGTGGTGTGTGGTTGGTGTCAGTGGTGGTAGAGTCGTGGGTGTAGTGTCAGTGGTGGTAGAGTGGTGGGTGTAGTGTCAGTGGTGGTAGAGTGGTGGGTGTAGTGTCAGTGGTGGTAGAGTTTGGGTGTAGTGTCAGTGGAGGTAAGTGGTGGGTGTAGTGTCAGTGGTGGTAGAGTGGAGGGTGTAGTGTCAGGTGGTGGTAGAGTGGTGGGTGTAAAACAGTGGTGGTGGAGTGGTGGGTGTGTGTCAGTGGTGGTGGGGTGTTGGGTGTAGTGTCAGTGTGGTGGTAGAGTGGTGGGTGTTGTGTCAGTGGTGGTAGGTGGTGGGTGTGGTGTCGGTGGTGGTGGGGTGGTGTGGTTGGTTTCAGTGGTGGTGGGGAGTGGTGCGTGCTGTGTCGGTGGTGGTAGAGTGGGTGTAAAACAGTGATGGTGGTGGGTGTTAGTGTGTCAGTGGTGGTGGGAGTGTTGGGTGTAGTGTCAGTGGTGGTGGGGGTGGGTGTAGTGTCAGGTGGTGGTAGAGTGGAGGAGTAGTGTCAGTGGTGGTAGAGTGGTGGGTGAAGTGTCAGTGGTGTGAGAGTGTTGGGTGTAGTGTCAGTGGTGGTAGAGTGGTGGGTGCAGTGTCAGTGGTGGTGGGGGATGGGTGTAGTGTCAGTGGTGGTAGAGTGTTGGGTGTAGTGCCAGTGGTGGTAGAGTTTGGGTGTGGGGAGTTAGTGGTGGTAGAGTGGTGGGTGTGGTGTCAGTGGTGGTAGAGTGGAGGTGTAGTGTCGGTGGTGGGATGATGGGTGTAGTGTCAGTGGTGGTAGAGTGGTGGGTGTAGTGTCAGTGGAGTAGAGTGGTGGGTGTAGTGTCAGTGGTGGTGGAGTGGAGGTGTAGTGTCAGTGGTGGTGGGGTGGTGTAGTGTCAGTGGTCTTAGAGTTGGGTGTAGTGTCAGTGGTGGTAGAGTGGAGGTGTAGTGTCAGTGGTGTGGTGAGAGTGGGGGGTGTAGTGTCAGTGGTGTGGTAGAGTGGTGGGTGTAGTGTCGGTGGTGGTAAGTGGTGGGTGTAGTGTCAGTGGGTGGTGGTGGGTGTAGTGCCAGTGGTGGTTAGAGTGGTGGGTGTGGTGTCAGTGGTGGTAGAGTGTTGGGTGTGGTGTCAGTGGTGGTGGTGTGGTGGGTGTGGTTTCAGTGGTGGTCAGGTGGTGGGTGTGGTGTCAGTGGTGGTATGAGGTGGTGGGTGTGAGTGTCGTGTGGTGGTAGAGTGGTGGTGGTGTCAGTGGTGGTAGAGTGGTGGGTGTAGTGTCAGTGGTGGTATGGTGGTGGGTGTAGTGTCAGTGGTGGTAGAGTGTTTGATGTGGTCTCAGTGGTGGTAGAGTGGTGGGTGTAGTGTCAGTGGTGGTAGAGTGGAGGGTGTGAGTGTCAGAGGTGGTAGGTGGTGGGTGTAGTGTCAGTGGTGGTGGAGTGGTTGGGTGTGGTGTCAGGTGGTGGTAGAGTGGAGGTGTAGTGTCAGTGGTGGTGGAGTGGTGGGTGTTGTGTCAGTGGTGGTAGAGATGGAGGTGTAGTGTCAGTGGTGGTGGAGTGGTGGGTGTGGTGTCAGTGGTGGTAGGTGGTGGGTGTGGTGTCAGTGGTGGTAGAGTGGGGTGTGTGTCAGTGGTGGTAGTGTGGTGGGTGTGGTTCAATGGTGGTCAGTGGTGGGTGTATTGGTAGAGTGGTAGAATGGTGTGTAGCAGAGTGGTGGTGGAGGGTAGGGTCAGTGGTGGTAGAGGGATGGGTGTAGTGGGTTGTAGAGTGGTGGATGTGTGTGTCAGTGGTGGAGGTGTGTGGTAGAGTGGTGGGTGTTGTGTCAGGGTGGTGGTAGAGTGGAGGTTGTGTGTCAGTGGTGGTAGAGTGGGGGTGTAGTGTCAGGGTGGTAGAGAGGTGGGTGTTGTGTCAGTTTTAGGAGAGGGGTGGGTGTGTTAAACAGTGGTGGTAGAGTGGGGTGTAGTGTAGGTGGTAGAGGTGGGTGTGTCAGTGGTAGAGGGTGGGGTTGGGGTAGAGTAGGTGTAGTGTCGGTGGTGGTAGATGGGTGGTAGGGGGTGGTGGTAGAGTGAGGGTAGTGGGTAGAGTGACGGTGTAGTGTCAGTAGGGTAGAGGGTGGTGGTAGAGGGGTGAGGTTGATAGAGGTGTGTAGGCAGTGGGTAGAGGGGTGTAGGTGAGTGGTGGTAGAGGTGGTGGGCAGTTGCAGGTGAGAGTGGGATGGTGTAGTGTCAGTGGTGGTAGAGGGTGGGTGTTGTGCTGTGGTGGGTGTGGGTGGGTGGTGGTAGAGTGGTGGGTGTGGTGTCAGTGGTGGTAGAGTGGAGGGTAGTGTCAGTGGTGGTGAGAGTGGGGGGTGGTGTCAGTGGTGGTAGAGAGGTGGTGTTGGGGTTGTTTAGAGGGGGTGGGGTGTTCAGTGGTGGTAGAGTGGTGGTGTGTAGTGTCGGTGGTAGGAGGGTGGTGTCAGTGGTAGAGGGTGGGGTGGTGTGTGGTGGTAGAGGGGGTAGTGTCGTAGGTGGTAGATGGTTGGTGAGTAGTGGAGTGAGGGGTGTAGTGGTAGAGGACGGTGTAGTGTCAGTAGGTGTAGAGTGGTGTGAAGGTCAGGTGGTAGAGGGGGTGGGGTAGTGTCAGTGGTGATAGGAGGGGTGGGGGTGTAGTAGCAGGTGGTAGAGGGTGGGTGGTGTCAGTGGTGGTAGAGGGTGGGTGTAATGGTGATAGAGGGGTGTAGGTAGAGTGAGGGTAGTGTCAGTGGGTAGAGTTGAGGGTGTGGTGTCAGTGGTGGTAGGGGGGTGGTGTAGTGTCGGTGGTAGAGGTGGGTGTAGTGTCAGTGGTGATAGAGGGGGTGGGGTGGTGGTAGAGTGGTGGGTGAAAGTGGTGGTAGAGGGGTGGGTGTAGTGTCAGTGGTGATAGAGGGGTGGGTGTAGTGGTAGAGTGAGGTGTAGTGTCAGTGGTAGAGTTGAGGTTGTAAGGGTGTGTGGTGGTAGGGGGTGTAGTGTCGGTGGTAGAGGGGTGGGTGAAGTAGTGGTGATAGAGGGGTGTAGTGGCAGTGGTGGGTAGAGTGGTGGGTGGTGTCAGTGGTGGTAGAGGGTGTAGTGTCAATGGTGATGAGAGGGGTGGGTGTAGTGGTAGAGGAGGGTAGTGTCAGTGTGGTAGAGTTGAGGTTGGTGGTGGTAGGGGGTGGGTGTAGTGTCAATGGTGATATAGGGTGGGGTGTAGGGTAGAGTGAGGGTGAGTAGTGGTGGTAGAGGGTGGGTGAGTGTAGTGGTGGTAGGTGGGTGGGTGTGAAAATAGTGGTGGGGTGAGTGTGAGAGGTGGAGTGGGAGGTGTAGGGGTAGAGGTGGTGGTGTCAGTGGTGGTAGTGGTGGGTGAAGCTAGTGGTAGAGGGGTGGTGGTGGGTGAGTGTGAGTGGTGGGTAGAGTGTGGTGGGTAGAGTGAGGGTGTAGTGGTAGTAGGTGGGGTAGTGGTGGTTGTGGTGGTGGTAGTGGTGGGAGTGGTGTAGTGTCAGTGGTGGTAGAGTGTGGGTGTAGGGTAGAGTGAGGGTGAGGCAGTGTGGTGGTGTGGTGGTGTAGGTGGTGGTGGTAGAGGGAGGTGTAGTGGTGGGAGTGGAGGGGTGTAGGTCAGTGTAGAGTGGGTGTAGTCAGTGGTAGAGTGGAGGTGTAGTGGTAGAGGAGGGTGTGGTGTCAGTGGTGGTAGAGTGGTGGGTGTAGTGTCAGTGGTGGTAGGAGAGTGGTGGGTGTGTAGGTCAGAGGTGGGTAGAGGTGGGTGTAGTGTCAGGGTGGTAGTGGTGGGTGAGAGTGGTGTAGATAGGTGTGGTGGGTAGAGGAGGGTGAGGTCAGTGGTGGTAGAGGAGGTGGTGGTAGAGTGTTGGGTGAGGCAGTGGTGGTAGAGTGGGGGTTTAGTGTCAGTGGTGGAATGGAGGGTGTAGTGCAGTGGTGGTAGAGTGTAGGTGTAGTGGGTAGAGGAGGTGTAGTCAGTGGTGGTAGGGGAAAGTGGTGGGTAGAGTGGAGGTAGTGGGTAGAGTGAGGGTGAGGTTGGTAGAGGGTGAAGTAGTGGTGGTAGAGTGGAGGGTGTAGTGGTAGAGTGAGGGTAGTGTCAGTGGTGGTAGAGTGGGTGGGTGTAGGTCTGTGGTAGAGTGGTGGGTGTAGTGGTGGTAGTGGTGGGTGTAGTGTCAGTGGTGGTAGTGGTGGGTGTAGTGTCAGTGGTGGTAGAGTGGTTGGGTGTAGTGTCAGTGTTGGTAGAGTGGAGGGTGTAGCGTCAGTGGTGGTAGTGGTGGGTGTCGTGTCAGTGGGGGTTACAGTGGTTAGTATGGTCCTACTGAGAAATATAAAGCAGGTGGTGTGTCTGTAATCAGTGAAGGGAAGCATGGTTGTATGTTTAGTGCAATGAGAGATGGTACATTAATGGTAAAAGTTGGTGCAATGGTGATGGCAATTGGTGTAATGATGATGAAGTTATGTGCAGGAATGAAATCAAAATTGTTCCTAAACATTTACAGTTAATGATATATCCTTTGCTCAACCTCCGTCCTTAAACATTAAATACAATTTGTACTGAGGAGTTAACTCGGGTCACTCACCATCTCGGGTAACTCTGGCGGTCGATCAATTACTGTAGTGTGTGGTATTGATGGGAGTAAATTGTACGAATAACTGTTTCTCTATGAACTAGATGACGTGACTTCATAATTATAACTCACATTGTACGTGAGTTATATAATACTCTATGAACAGTTTCCATTTGGAAATTTTTTACTGTAATTGTATCTTTACTTTTACCTGTAGGCTTCTCGTGGTGTTACAATAATGACTGACGCGGTTTGTTTTAGTTCACTTTTTACGACAAATTTACACAAAAAGTCAGGCTGTGTGTGTGTGTGTTTGTTTTGAGTTAAACCAATAATCTTTTCTGTGAGTTCCAAGTTAAACCAACGTAGCCGGATTTTATATACAATAATGGCTGACTTTCAATGGTAAAGAACCTGATAATTGTCGAGAAAAAAATGGAAGATTAAGAAGGGAATCGACCAATCCCTCCTTAAGTGATCTCAAGGGAGATATAAACATTGTCTTGACACCTGGTGACTATCTAATTCTAATTCCCATTGACTCCTTAACACATGGTGACTCCCTGACTCTTAGTGACTCCCCGACACCTGTTGACTATCCTTACCGTTCATATTTTATTTTGATAGAGGGAGCGTGTATAATATATCTTAGGTGGTATATACTCACAATGGTGTAGAGGGCAGCTGTGAGGGCGGCGAGGCGGGCGTCTAGGATGAGCCACCCACGTCCACCGACTCGCACCACCGGCGATACTCTAAAAGTAAGCAACACACCTTCAACATACACACTTTACTAGTAAGGAACACAGGCTTAACATACACAGTCTACAAACACAGAAAACCTGATGACTCTTGGTAGTTCTCCGCCGCCTGGTGACTTCCTGCCACCTGGCAAGTATCACCAGGTAAGGTTTTTCCTGTGAAAATTTTATCATCCAAATAACCTTAATTAATTTGCAGCAAGACTAAATTATCAGACAGGTTCAATGTTTTCGTCTCTCAATGAGTCCTTTTCCTTACCTTTGTCTCCATATTTGTGTGAGGTCAGTCAAGGGAGACGAGGAAGTGGTGGTAGAAAGGTAGGTAGAAAGCGACGTGAACACGCTGAAACAGTAAGCAACATCATCCCACAAAACACATCTATTGGCTCACATCCTCAACATACAGTTCATGTAGAGGACACAAAGTGAACCTTTAGTCTTCACACGGATTACAGTTCCTTGTATCAACTAGCCACACACACACACACACACACACCACTGCACTGTTATCAACAAGGCCATTGCACTAGGGCTGCCCACCAACCTGGTCTCATGGCTCACGGATTTCTTGAGTGGACGTCATCAGGCAGTGAGGTATCAGGGCTCGGTCTCCACATTCCAACACCTCACCTGTGGTGTTCTCCAGGGGACCAAGATGGGACCACTGTGCTTCCTCATCCTGATCAACGATGCTCTATCGGACACTCCTCACAGGTGGAAGTACGTGGATGACTGCACTGTGGGGGTTACAGTGGACAACACCGCACCAGACTACTCATCGCTACAAGGCACCCTGGACAGGCTACAAGCATGGACTACGGAGAACAAGGTCACCATCAACCACACCAAGACCGTAGTCATGCATATCAATACTGCCACCACCCCAGTGCAAGCTCCAGCAGTCACAGTGGGTGCCCATCCTCTCCAGTTAGTGTAGTCTGCCAAACTCCTGGGTGTAACTATAGACAACAAACTGGACTGGAAGGCCCATGTAAATAGCACAATCAAGGCAGCCTCGTACCGACTCTACATGCTATGACGGCTTAGGTCACTTGGGGCACCCATGCCAGAGCTGAGGACTATCTGCAACGCCTTTATTCTCCCCAAACTAATGTATGCGTCACCAGCCTGGTCGTCTTCTCTCAACTCCACCCAACAACGTCGGCTAGAGAAGGTACAGAAAAGGGCCTGCAGAATCATGCTTGACACAGAATACTCCGGCTACATCAACGCTCTCTCTGCCCTGGAAATACCATCCCTCAGTGACCTCCACCAAGAAGCACTGGCAAGGTTTGGCAGTGAACTAATGCACCACCCTCGTCATCGCCACCTCCTGCCACCGGCAGCCCCCCACCCACCTTGCGCAGTCCACCACTACAACAAAATTCAGCCCATAAGAGCCTGCACCGAGAGTTATAAGAATAGCACCATCCTATCTATTGTTAAAATAATAAACAACTCCTGATTTATGTACTGTACAGCCCTATAAATGTATTCAACGCATGTTATATCATTATGTCTAAATCCCATGTAAGTCTGTATATTTTCAGCTACCGGCTGCAACTCTATTAATAAACCGTTTATTATTATTATTATTATTATTATTATTATTATTATTATTATTATTATTATTATTATTATTATTATTATTATTATTATTATTATTTACACACACACACACTTACACACTCACACTTACACACACAAAAACATGCACTTACACACTCACACTTACACACACATATGCACTCACACATGCGCACACACACACACACACACACACACACACACACACACACACATACACACACCTATACACTTACACACACGCAAACACTTAAAAACACTCACACATACACAGAAACACACAGGAAACTAAAAAAGTAACCGCCAGTTTCATATTAGAATTATATTACTTAATAAATCAAGAGACAAAAAAAAAGATATTTTTGTACGAAAACACACCAGTGAGCGATGGAGATATATATAAAGTAAAATAGCACCACTGTCTTCTCTGACAGGTTCACTAAATAGACTTGTGTGACTGTTACAAAAATGTTACTTCTCAGCAGCTGATGTAGAACACCATAAAGAATAAGACGAGGAATAAATGTCCACAATTGACAAACTAAACACAGTCTCCCCCTCCCGCTAGCTGATCTCATATGCAAAACTATTCCTCCATTTCTCTCTAAATTCTTAATTTTTACAGATTATCTCGCACAATTTTCCTTCCCTCTCTCAAAAATTTTAAAACGAATTCTTTCGATTTGGACCCAAAACAGGTTTTTCCTTGAGTTGTGCGAAGATGAGAAAGAAGAAAATAAAAACAATCAAATTTACTTGTCTTGTGATGATTACCCAGCTGCTTGTACACTCTCAAAAAAACTTCCCCAACACCTGGGCACGATGGATGTGAGAATGAGCAGAATGGGGCTTGCCATCTCGGAATGTTTTCAGATTCTTCGTTCATTTTTCAGGTTGCATAGTGCCTATAGCGCTTGAGAAGTGTTGGTGAGAGTGTGCAGTATCTTTCTCACTTGACTGTCAAGAACCTTCCTCTCAGCTCCGACTGTTATCCGATTCTCATTCCCTTCGCCTACACCACAATCCTAGTTTTTCTTCTCTTGCACCATCGTGATGTGTGACTACTGTACCTTCTATTATTAGTTATCAGTGAACATGCGAGTAGAACCGCAAGTGTTTTTATGACCTCCTGATGAAAGACATTGAGTTTACTGATGGAGACTGTAGCACGAAAAATGTTAGAACAATAGTGCTACAACACCTTTCAAGAGATAAAACAAATCTTGTAAAATAAAATTTTCGTTAGTTCTCCGCACCTTGTCAAGCCCATGGCTGGTCAGAGGCGTCCCACCATGACCTGTGACAGGGGAATCGTCGTGAAGTTGATGCCGACTACCATAGCCGAACGTTTGGAGATTTCTTCTTCAGTCTTAGGAGAGACACCAAACATTACAACTTGTTGTTATGGCTGCTGAAACTCCTCGCCGGTCACACATTCATGGCATCTCTTTTGTGCCACACGTTAAGTGCTTCCGCCACTGTTTCCTGCGTCACCGGGCACAGTCTCTATTCAAGGATTCTTTTATACTGTCGAGAGAAAGGAAAACTAATTTTAATAAACATATCTCTCGTATATTTGAGACATGCGGATATTAAAAATCTGTATTTCACATAAACAGTTCAGTGGATAAACAAGCCATATTGGCGAAGAAAAGCACTATAATAGTAGAGACATACAGTAAACACCAGATAGTTTATGTGTCTCTCTTATCCTTATGATCACCAAGATGTATCCAGAGACTGCTGAAGTCATCTGAATTTTTGGAATTCAATAAACTAATGAGACACAATGAGGAAGGAGACTGCAGGGGAGAGAGAGGGAAAAACATGGAAAACAAAAATTCTGGTAAAGTCTTCTGCGACCAAATAGACTTAAACACAATTGAGGGTCCACAATATCAAACCAAAACCTCGTCAGAATCCAAAAGAAATCTTCAGAGCCACGCCGGGAGCCACTCGGCTTCACCAAGATTATCGGAACATTTCCAGGCCTTGGTCAGGAGCCACATATGCTCGCCAGTGACCTCGTCGGGAGCTGCAGGAGGTAACCTGAAGTTAAAAAAACTCCGGTTGACGTTAACAGGCGGAACAGGAGCTTGTTTAAGGCTTCAATATGAACAATGAAGCTCATTTGTTCAGGAGCTCATCCAGGCACCACAAGGTGTTGTTCCCCACCGCAAGCGTTCCTCCCTGATATCGTAATAAATTTTAAATTTAAATTTACGGAAGTTTATGTTAGGTTAAATTATTTTGTTAAGCACTGAATCTGTTCACTTCCAGTTTTTATTATGAATAATCTACATAAATGCTCTTCTGTTCATATGAATCCGAATTTTCGAGAAAAAAAATTAATATTTAGAAATTTCGATGAATCGTTTTTCGCCCTGAACCGCCATATATTTTTTCCTTATCTGTACCAAATAATAATAATGATAAAATGTTCGTTGTTCCCTCATCTTATTCATCAGTCGCTGTATCTGGTGACACATAATTAAAAACTCTACACCATCTCCGTCGTCACGTCTCCATGTGTTCTTAGAGATTTACTTCTTTTGAACCAAACAGTCGGTATTATCAATCCCCTCTCGACACACATTTCAATCAGTCTCTCCCCATTTCTCTCTAATCCTTTATTCAATGTGTAAATCAACATACAGTTTAAAAGACGGGTGGCTGGGACTGCTACACCACATTACCTGCCACGCAAAAAGTAATATACAAGTATCCTATGCAAATTTCCCTTGATATTAAGCTAGAACTTGTTGGGTGAGGGATCTTTTTTTTCATCCCTGAAATTGCTTCTTTTTTTTTTAGATTCTAATTGGTGCTTACAACTTCAAATGTTTATCAGTGTAACGCTTATTATATCTGTTTTCAAGGCTTGCATGACAAAAACGTCTCAAAAATAAAATAACTTATTACTGTATGTAACGTTGTGACTTATTATGAATATACCTAGATATATAATTTGGTACATATATTGACTTTACTTTTATGTACAGTACTGGCTCTAATACTGAGTCACCTGTCATACTTAAGAAAGCTAGAATATATTTATGAAGCAACTACCTCATGGTGATCGGACTGGTGAATAAAGTGAAGGTTTTATTAGACTGACACAGCGTAATGTTCTCCCACTCTCCTTCTTGGCCTCCAACATGGCTGAGCAAGAGCGACATGGTGATCGATATCCCCAGGTGTGTGTGTGTGTGTGTGTTAACTACGTACAAGGTACAAACTCTGTTCCAGGCAGTGATACCCTACTGGTTACCACCTCATGTTCCGGGCATGGGTATTTGATATTCCACCTGGTAACATCTATGTAACTAGTTGTGGTTTGTCAGGTAATCCCATCTGCTATTCACCTTCGTGTGCTTGCTGGTGAGTCTGACAGTTATTACTCTGATACTTGAAGTAGTGCTGAGTGTGTAGTAAAGTACGAATTTATACAAGTATACCCCAGCTGGCACCTTATGAACTGGCTATGGTTAATTGGTAATCCACCAGTTCAGGAACTCTTGTAGTTGTTTTGTAGTTTCAGTTGGAGTTACTTGCAATCTCTGTTTGTAGTTGTTTCACAGTATTTAAATGTTCACACAAACACAATATGGCTTTATTCATTTATAAAAATACCACACTATTGTTATTAATAACGGATTAACCGATAATATCAACTGTTGTTTTACGAGAGAATATAAGAGGTAATTTACATAGCTCCTTTAACACGTCTGTCGCGTGTGATATCAGGGGTCAAGCCCAATGAGGCCTGGGCACTAGGTAATGACGACCTGTGCAATTCAGAGGTGCGTGGAGGATATGGGAAAGTCATCTAGCACGTGAAAAGGAAGTGATAAGCTAAGCTTAGTTGCTGTTTATCTAGTTAATTAGGATAGTGTAAATTATACAATTCTTATATGTACTGTAAATAGCTCACATTGATATAATTACCACTGTCTATCTGTTGACGGAGGTTATTACAATACATACATACATACATACATAATACTTTTCATCATCTTCCACAATCATAACAATACTCCTATCTTCCTCCCACAATGATCAAGGTAAAGTAGATCCAGACATTGTGTCACATTTATTTATTTATTTATTTTTTTTTTTTTGGAGTGGGAAAGTAATACAGAAGAATTAGTTTATCTGGCGTGGAAGAGAGTGGTGAGGAAGGAAGGACCAAGTTATTTGTGAGGATGAAACAGACCTTGAAACTCCTTATAATTTCGCGGATGGATGATACAGAAAGTTACACAAGTCCGCTAACAACGTGGGAACATTGTTGTAACTCACTCTCATGGTCACACGCAAGTTGTAACAAACACGAGGCTTATGGTCAACACTGTTTTATAACGTATTACAATGACTTCCCGTTCTTTTATAAGAGGAATCCACTAATTTTCTTGAAAGATAATTTAAATTTGATTAAAAGTAATAAAATGTATTAAGTGTTTATATTTGTAGTCAGTAAAACGTCATAAAAGTGTCCGGTAAATGTAATAAACTTTTGAAAATGCAAGTTTCCGTGAGACATGTTGCTGTTGACCCGTAGTAACAGCCACTAGGAAAGCATTACCTGGAAACAGTGAGAAACAATAATGGCGAACTTTACAACCCGAAAATGTCCAGGGTATCACGACTGTCACCGTAAGGCTGAAAAAGTATGCTGAAAAAGTATATGGCAATGGCTGGGTTAGGCCACACTTAAAAAAAAAATCACACGAAGGGCGCGAATTTCAACCATCAATCAGGTCAGAAAAGAAGAGCATTGGCCTGATTAAACAGCCAAGAAAAATAATTAAGTTACTGATTAACACTTCAAGTGCTCAGGGTTTTCAAGTTCATAAACATTTATATTACGGTGACCCCATGACGTACCCAGGGAAACTCTACACTAATATCAGTAATGAGGTTCTATTTTAACAAAGTATCTTAGCACCACAGGACGCAACAGATCAAGTCAGCTGGGACGGGAGCGGGACGATACCTCCACCAACAACTGCAGTTGCCACACTGAGCTGTGCTGTCGCAGGCAGGCTGTGACAGCACAGCCGATTCGCAGCGTCGCTGTGGGGTGAGTCCCCACCGTGGGTCACCGTGGGACGTGGGTGGGCCTGTGGCCTGTTGTGAATCTGTGGGTCAGTGTGGGTGGCTGTGGCGGCTGTGGCCTAGCATAGCCGGGGCCGCTGGTGGGGGGGGGGGTCCAGTACCACCAAGGGAGAAAAGGAGTTAGTTGGACACCTTTGTTAACAAGATTAGAGTACAATTCTTCCTAATCTGAGTAATTAGCTAGGTCTTGGCATGAAGATTGTCTACATCCACGTGGGACAGAAGTTCATACATAAGAGGATATCCAATTTTTACAAATCACAAGTTTGAAGTATCAGTGCGGAGAAGCGAGACTGGAATGAGATGTGTGGGTGGCCTGAAAGTCTCAGATTCAAGGTGGAAAGAGATGAGAGGGAGAGGGAAAAACGGGGAGGGGGAAGTAAGCTGTGATTTGGAGGGTATGAAGGGGGAGGAGGGAGGGGAGAGGTAGGAGGATGTTTTAGTTTTTTAAGTTTAAAAAATTTATTGACAAAGCTTGGAGTACATTTTGCTTATTCTGAGTAATTCAGTCAGGTCACTGCCACGCAGGACAGAGGTTCATACACAAAGGAATAGATCATACTCATTAACAGTATATATAGGTCAGAGTCATGTGGGTGATATCACTGTTCACTGCCATGCAGGACAGTGGTTCATATACATTGGACGTCATATTCTAATTGAAGAATAATCAGTGTGGGCTAGCAAATTTTGGATAAACAACAAGAATGTCCTCAAGCTCTCCTGATTCAATGTAGTAATTACAAAGTTCATGATACAATAAGCCAGGTGGCCTGAAGTCTTTGATAGTGTCACATTCAATAATATAGTGTTCAAGTGTATGCTTTAAAGGTTTATCACAAAGTTTACATACTGAGTGCTCCGGTATGGGTACAGCGAATGTAGGAAAAATGGCACAGGAAAAAAGGCACAGAAAAAATGGCAATAGGAAAATATGGCACCGGAAAAAAGGGTATAATCATCAGACTAGGAAAAAATGGCGCTTTAATTCTTATTGACATGTTTTCGCTAGAATTTCATAACGTTTGTTACTGAAACTTACTTAGAGTTATATCAACGTCATAACATAAAACATTTATTACATTTAACTAAAACATTCTACCGTATGTTAGTGAAAACTCGTACATAAATAAATTACAAAATTAAAAATGTCACATTGCATATTAATTATTGTTTAAGATTTCCAACGAATGTTATAGCCAGTGCCTTGCACAAACTCTTGGACTGACTTGCGACCAGCTTGGCGGTCCTGGCAGAGGGTCTTCAGCCTCGTCTGGAGGTTCTTGTAAACAAGTTTTTGGCGCTTCCTGGGTGGCTCACCACGAGATTCTTTGATAATGTATCATCTCACATTATAATGTGAGATGATACAACAGCATGGTGAGCTTGGATCCACTGGATGGAACGCCAGATAGTTAGGTGGCTGTGCCCAACCAACCTGGTAGTAGAGGAAGTAAAGAAAGCTTTGAAAGGAATGAGTGTTAGTTACAAGACGAGCGAGGTCATCCTAAAACTATGTCTTAAGCTTGTGAGACCTCACTTGGATTACGCAGTTCAGTTCTGGTCACCCAACTAGCGAATGAATATAGAATCCCTGGGAAGAATTCAGAGGAGGATGACAAGACTAATCCTAGGCATTAGGAACCTTGAATACAGAGACATGTTAAAGCATCTTAATCTGCACTCCCTCGAGAGACGTAGAGTGAGCGGCGATATGATCGAGGTGTATAAATGGAAGTCGGCTAAACAAAGGTGATATAACAAGTTCCCAAACATCATCATTAACTCTAATACACTGGATAGCTTCAAACATAGGCTCGTTAGCTCGTTTGTGGTTTGTAAGCTCGAAGTGAAATTTGTTGTGCCACTTTTTCCTAGTATGAAAATTGTGCCATTTTTTCCTATGCCATTTTTTCCGGTGCCATTTTTTCCGAGTACCGAATACAGCGTTACTAACTTGCCAGATGTGTCTGTATATAGCCTAATTCTGGCCACAACTATATCACATTGTCTAGTTCTGTCCTTATGCTGGCCATACCGGTACCTCTTGTCAGAAAGTGTTTTCATATTTACTAATGCTACAACTACCAGGTCTCTCCGCATTTCTCAGTTCTTCTAGATCAGAGTTCATGGTACTGACTTGAATATTTTTAAGTACAGCATTGGACAGACCAAGGTCACGGTCAACATTTTCTTTCTTTCATACCTCATTGGCGAGTCTATCAGCACAGTCATGATACCTAATTCCAACATAGTAAGGAATCCACACAAATTCGATACGAGAGTTGTTCTCATTGGCAGTTATCACATTTCTTTTAATATCACATACAATTTTAGACATAGAACCTGACGGGCTGTTCATTGATTTCAAAGCACTTTGAGAGTCACAGAATATCACCCCACCTCCATTTTCTTTAAGGCAGTCTGTAACTATGTAGATTCCAGTTAGTTCAGTTTGTGTTGTGCTGGCCCAGTTGTTCAGCCTTTGCTTGTTTGACACTATCATCTCTTTTTCTTTATATATTACAATTCCACAGGGGAGAGGATTCTTACTTTTCACACTGCCACCCTTGTGTCTTACTCATACTTCTCTTGTCTTATTTCCTTCAATTGTTCTTTCTACTTACTTCAGTACAATGGTTACTTCTTAACCTCAGTTCTTTTTGGTAGCATGGCGAGGGTCAGGGCACGTGGGTATTGTAATTCTGATATCAAGTCACTTGGACGGAAATAAAGATAAAATACTGCAGGAGAATGAATACCCTTAATGTACTCTAAGAAATGGTTTATTAATATGAAATCAAAGTAGGGAAAAAAATATTATTAACATACAACTCCAAGGTGCAACTCCTCGCCTTTACTCAACTGCAATTACTCAGATCCTGTACTCTTACTACACACAACCTTACTTGTGTTACATTACATTACACAATTCCTTGGCTTCTCTCAGCCCCAAGTGGACAACTTTACTTCATCCACATTACTGGTGATACATTTCATTGCATACATGACCAACTTACATATGGTTCCCTTACTAACTGTTGGAAGTACATATGAGATGCACTCACAACACACAACATGTTATGACTGAAACCAACTCATACATGGGTCCACTACCCAACATGGGATAATTATTTCCAATTAATTATCCCCAAACATATACAACAGACTCTGTGGACCATATAACTCCAAGGCATGTCCCAGGGTATAGAACTGGCACCTCTAACAACTGAGGACTGCTGTTGTGGTCGGTTATACTCCGACACGTGTTGACAGTCTGGGATCCAGCCCCACGAGGCGGTCTTGGAGTAAGTTAATCATGTCGAATCAGCGCCATCGACCATATATTGCTCCCTGCTGGTTATCCACCGGCTCCAGACAACCGATGGGTGTTTAAAGAAGGACACCCTGGAATCTGTAGAACAACGGGAGAGGACGTCATGGAGGAACATGGACAACTCAATCACAACAAATCCTTCGTCTCGCAACGTCAGACAACATTTACTTTATATTACTTCTTACACTGGGTGAATGACTATTCCACTGTTGCAGCATGAACACCGATAATTCACATAATTGACTGAATCAAAGTGAATGGCTGGGGAACACTGCTACATACCTGTAGAACAACTGGAGAGGACGTCATGGAGGACGGCTCTCCTTCTCGCCCGTGGTTATATACCCCTGAGTTACCAGCGATCGCTACTCACGCAATGACAGAAATTACAAACAAACAAACTGTTACTCATCCAAGGATGACCCTCAGTTGACAAAGGTCTGGCGAATTACTAAAGTTGATTTACACAAACTAATTCAAGATTGAGCTTGCCAGGAGAATGTGGAATAAAAATGTATTGACAACTGTCTTCACAAGGCGGGGCTTAGAGAGGCATCATGAGTGTAAACGTCGATCGGGAAAAACGCTTTTCTTCTAGGGGATACCTAGCCAGCTACCCACTCTTTGTTTTGCGTTCGTGGAGTATAGTAAGAATCAACAGAGTTAAAACAGACTAGCCATCAATGTGACCATGACACCACCTGTGTTTGTCTGCACAGAATCATCAGTAAAAGCATAACATTCACTTGATTTAATGTAATATACTATAGCGCTAGGCGTGTGTGTATCTGCTCTGGGCAGCCGAAACGGCACAATCGTTTTTCATCAAACTTGGTGGAAAAATCGCAAAAAATTCGTAGAGTGGAACAAACCTGGTCCCATGTCAATGGTTTCTTTAGGAATGCATTCATTAACGA
Organism: Homarus americanus; assembly: GCF_018991925.1. Taxonomy (NCBI): domain Eukaryota; kingdom Metazoa; phylum Arthropoda; class Malacostraca; order Decapoda; family Nephropidae; genus Homarus; species Homarus americanus. The sequence continues at coordinate 15,624,539 of NW_024741901.1, read as the reverse complement.
TTTTATTTACGCTGGCAACAGATGTCGCTGTACGCTGTCAGCAGGTAGGACGATTGCAGTTATCGTACGGCTCCCTCCTCCTCTCCCCACTTTTTCTCTTAGCCTACTTTTTTTTAATGTTGTTTGGATTAGTAAAGGAAGGAAGATGAGTAAATAGAAGAAAGAAGGGGAAACAGACAATAGTTAGAGATAACAGGTCGGGGGGATCTGAGTTTCATCATGGTCTGGATGCGCAGTTTCAACTTTACCAGAGCATTTTCGGACCTTACGAGGCTACAGTGTGTACCTATTCCTCTCCTTATGGCGAATATTTCTTTAACTAATTATTCTAACCTTTATTCTATATCTTCCTATAGTATATTAGATACTGTAAGTATCACGACCACGACCATGATTATAACAACCACGACCATGATCATAACCACGACCATGATTATAACAACCACGACCATGATCATAACCACGACCATGATTATATCAACCACGACTATGATTATAACAAACACGACCATGATTATAACAACCACGACTATGATTATAACAACGACGACTATGATTATAACAAACACTGCCATGTTTATAATAACCACGACTATGATCATAACAACCACGACCATTATTATAACAACCACGACCATGATAATATCAACCAAGACCATGATTATAACAACCACGATCATGATTTTAACAACCACGACCATGATTATAACAACCACGACTATGATTATAACAACCACGACTATGATTATAACAACCACGACCATGATTATAACAACCACGACTATGATTATAACAACCACGACTATGATTATAACAACCACGACCATGATTATAACAACCACGACTATGATTATAACAACCACGACCATGATTATAACACCAACGTCCATGATTATAACAACCACGACCATGATTATAACAACCACGACTATGATTATAACAACCACGACCATGTTTATAACAACCACGACCATGATTAAATACAGGCGCGAGCGCACTTCTCCAAATATTCCCTCCATAACTGTTTTGTAGAACTATATAGCGAACTGGGCACGAAGGGCCCACGATCACTTGTACTCTCTATGTGTCTGTTAATAGTTTCTAGTGTGACAAATCTCATCACATAAGTGTTTAACATTTTCTTACTACCAACAGGAGTGTAACTAATAGGAGCTAATATATCCAGCCAAGGAGGAATGGCATTAATGGGTTCGTCTGGGGTGATTGGGACATTCAGTTTCAAGGATGAGGAGAATGGGGAGAGGAGAAGCGAGGGAAGATGGAAGGAGTGGGAGAGGAAAAGGTGGGAAGAGGGGGAGATCTCTATTCTTGGACTATAGTGGTGTCGTAGCTGCTTATGTTAAGGCGGGAAAGAGAGCTGTACGGGAGGGTTGAAATAAGCAAGAGGAAGGTAAAGAATTAATATTATAATAATAGTCATGTATATAGTGATTAATATGAAGGAACTTGTTTGTGTGGCTTGTTATCATGTAATATAGTGATGGTGTAGTTCAGTTGCTCCGAGGTGTTGACGTGTAGCTGGTGAATGAATAACTGCCCACAACAATAATGTAGAACTTTTAACAACTTTTGTAAAGAATTAAATGCAATATTATGATAATGACTATCAGTTGATAATGGTGACCAAGATGGTGGTGTGAGGCGCACTATCGAGTTGTAACTGCAGGATGTTGCGGCTCGCAGTGTTTCATTTAAAAGTCTGATTTTTTAACGCGTACATGTCAGGTGTCAGCCATGTGGGAAATGCCTTTGTCCAGGTTGTTTGAAGTGGGGAGAAAAAATTTGCTTCCTACTACCACACTCTGGATTAAAAGCAGGAGAGAAGCTTATAGTGTGTTTACATTTTGACAACAGCTGTCACAGCCTGGCCGCTTCTCAGAGCTTGACGGCGGTGTCACCGTGTTCCACCCTTCAGCAGCGAGATCTATATCATAACAAATCTAACCTTACCTGAATTAACTAAAGTGAAATTTAATTATATTCTGATAGCCAAGGATATCTTAGATAAAACAATGATGTTTTACTAAATATTCACAAATTTCAACTGAGTTAAAGCAATACATACATGATAGTATCGTTCCGCAATTAGTCTCTTGGGTTTTAAAACTTAATTAGACGATTATTCCCAGATCTCATTATATGTGTTACAAGAAGCAATGACTTCATTAAAATGACAACAAAACAAAATTAAAAGCCGCCACAGACTCTCCACCAACATATATTATACAGTGCATCGTCTAGTATATTCAGTGTGTGTGTGTGTGTGTGTGTGTGTGTGTGAACGTAAATAATAATAATAATTGGTTGATTAATCCTTAAAACGCAACTGACGTTTACAGCAAAAAAACCTAACTAAACTATATCTAAATTAAGACAGATAAACTTAGGCCAGGTAAAGTTAGCACGAAAAACATTATTTTGCAGTTTAAATATATATATATATATATATATATATATATATATATATATATATATATATATATATTTATATATATATATATATATATATATATATATATATATATATACATATATGTATATATATATATATATATATATATATATATATATATGTATATATATATATATATATATATATATATATATATATATATATATATATATATATGTATATCTTGATAAAATCACACGGGAAAATGGAAACAACAGGTACCTTAGCTTTCGTCTTTATTCAAGACATCTTCAGAGGCAACTGGATTACATGGACAGAGAGGCTTAAATATACAGGGTGACCTAAAAACATGAGGTCAGGTCATAATGATGACATCCACTACGGTTGTGTTGGTGTGGGATTAGTGGAGTGATGGGTGTCTGTCCTTATCATGATCCACGTTTTCATTGTGGATTTACATGAAGTATATATATATATATATATATATATATATAAACTGACTGCAAAATAATGCTTTATTAAAAGAACATGGCAGTGAAAAGGCTGAAACTAATACAGTATACAGTTACATAATTGGGAATGGGTTACTTGACTGACAAATAATATACAAGTAACATAAGTGATACAACTATGATATATAATAACTAGGTGGGGCGAAGGTTATACTACAGGGCATTTCAACTTAGTAACGGTGCGTAAGTAACATTGGCTCGGAGTGAACCCAATGGTTATCTACGAGTTGTTGATAATTTATACAAGGGTTGGGATTGGGCTGTTCTTATAGCTATCAGTTCACGCTCGTATAAGCTGGATGCGGATTTAGTGTCAAAAAGCAATTCACGTATGTGGGGTCTCGGGTTGAAGCAGGAGACGGTGTCGACGATGGTGCAGAAGCTTCTCCCCAAATTCGTAGATGAAGTCATGGTGATGATCAGAGAGAGCCGAGAGGGTTGGTGTATTGAGCGTTTCTGATATGTGGAGTTTGAAGGGAAGAGAATAATCTTGCACTTCGTATTCTGCACTTTTTCTAGTTTTCGTTGTGTGGCATTTAGGGAGGTGAGCTTGCGAAGTATGAATGCTGAGTAAGCACTGAGGAGCTCGGGCGTGGGAGCTTTGAGGGATTTGAGACGGCGGAGGTGGAGACGAAAACTGAAGGATTTGCCAATTGCACTGACGTGTACTTTTTAATTTAGTCTGTTATTTAGAGTGATGCCAAGGAGCTTGGTGGAGTCCACAACCTGGAGTGTGTTGGGCCCAAAGTATTGGAGGGCGGTAGGACAAGGTCGGAGATGATGTTGATGTGTATAACCATAGTCTAGGTGTGGTTGATGGTGACCATGGTTGTTGGTGGCCAATTTTGGAGACTGTTCAGTATATTCTGGAGGGCGGTGTAGTCGGGAGCCGAGTTGTTCACACTGATTCCGATGGTGGAGTCGTCAACATATTCCCAACGAGCGGGGGTTTCTCTGAGGGCATCATTGATAAGCATGAGGAGGCAGAGCGGTCCCACCATGGTGCCTTTGGGTACGCCACCGGTGAGTGACTGAAAGGTGGAGACAGCCCCTCGGAAGCGTACGGCTTGGAGTCGGTCACTAAGGAAGTCTGTAAGCCATAGTAAAAGACTTCTCCGAAACCCGAGGTCGATAGCTTTGTTGTTGATTAAATTGTGGTCGACTATTTATAGGTCGAATGCCTTGGTGAAGTCAATGAAGGCGACAGCCACAGACGTCTTTCGTTTTTCCAAATGGCAGTATATATAGTTGAGAAAGCTAACAAGACAGTGGGTGGTGGGGGAAGTTTTCATATTGTCAAATTACTGAGGATCTCTGGCGCCTGCAATATCAGCATAGGCCCAGTCAAAAACGAAACTTTCTTACATTAAGTTGAGTGTTGCAGTGATGGTAATGGGTCGTAACTAATTTAAGGATTATGGACTGGTTGACTTGGGCACTGGTGACACATATGAGGTCTTCCAGTCAGCTCGGCATTTTGCTTGACTGAGGGAAGCATTGATGATGTAGTAGAGGGAAGAACTTGTAGAGCTTGATCTTCAATTTGTCCAAAAACCTTGCTACTTCAAATTCTTCCAAGTTAATGGGGGGGGGCTGGTAGGTAAGCAGGGAAACTGGTTTTGTCAAGCTGGGGGAGCCTCGGGCTAAGGAAGGGGAGGGGGTGTGTGTTATTGTTTAGTCCACAGATTTCTTTAAGCTTACTATACCGATGACTGATGTTGGTTTGCTTCTGGTGTTGCAGCTTGGTTGGGTAGTAAGTCTTTTTTGCAGTGCGTATTTCATGGATGATTTGTTTGCGAAGGGAACTGTAGCAGTTGTTGTCAATGAGATAAAAGGAGCTGTTTCTCTACTGCATAAGTCTTTTGATCAGAGGTGTGATCCAGGGCAAGTCAGATGGGTGTAATCTGACGGACTTCTCGGGGAAAAAGTGGTGGTAAGTTTCCGTGGTGGTGTTGGTATAGTTTATCCATTTGGTGTCCACGTCATCCACACTAAGTACTTCAGTCCAGGGATGGTGAACTATCCACTGTCAGAAGAGACGCACCGCAGAGTCCGTAACTGGCCTGTAGGGCTTGACGTAAGAAAAAAAAAAGAAAACACTGACAGGCAGGTGTGTACTACACCCGACAGGAGGCATTGGTTGAGGTGGTTGGTACTGGTCCGCTAAGTCTATTAAGATAAGGTCAAGGGTGTTTTGACCGTGCGTAGAGAAGTTCATAGCTTGTGATAATATTAGCTGTTCCTCGATATCAGGGATACCTTAAACTGTGCTGCAAATGAGAATTACGTGTAATGGATATTATGCAAATTACTAAAAATTATATGCATGCACACCTGTGCAGGTACATGAACGAGGCCAAACTTCTGAAGAAAAAAGTTACAAAGTATTGGTAAGGGAGAGAGAATAGGAAAATCATCTGGGATAATACTGGGAACAATATGACAATACAAAGAACGAAAAAAAAATATCGAGAGAAAAACTGATTTATCTTTAGTTTTCCAAGAATGCCAGAGGCCGGGAGGGAAGGGCACACGAGAGAGGCGAAGGGAACCAAACTTTTGTATCGAGAGTAATGGCGTCGTATACTCCTGAGATACGGACACTTGTATAGGGCAGCAGAGAGGAAATCAATATACAAGTATGCTGGGAATGCAGGAGGTGCTGTTTCCGGGAAAAAGAATATTGGGAAGGCGGGTAGGGAGGGGGAGGGTTGGGTGATGGTTTGATATATACAAGTAGATACAGGTGGCAAAATTTTGGGTGGATGTGTGTGTGGCGGAGCAAGTGGTAAAGTACAAAATAAAGACAAATTTATAATAAAGTTGTAAAAGTTTTACCTATAAAGCAATTAGTAGTCTAAGGTAGTTGACTAAAATATTTCTCATTACTAATTAGAAATAATTATTGTAAAAAGTAAAGAAAAGAAAGATATGTAATCCTTCACCTGCCTGACTTAAGGGGGTAATTTTCTAAGGTTCTTGGGGCATTTAAGTATTATTATTATAGTCAGACCTTTAAAAGAACAGTTATGACACGCGATAAATCTAGTGTACGACATCATGATATTGTTTAATTCACTCCAAATTCTTACCAAACTCAATGTATTTTAGATATGAAGAAATAAAGGTTCTGAATAATGTCAAAGAAGAATTGTTAAGATAAATATTTCAATGTAAGTATCGCAGGTAACTTAACTCTCGATCAAATTATCCGAAGCTTCTGGCCAGAGGTGGAGCACAATGTGTCATGTGGGCCTCAACATAGGGCCTGGATGCACTCACCTGGTTAACATATTTAAAGTCAACTAAGTCTGCTAGCGCTCTTAACTCTCTGCTAACACACTTTAGTGATCAGTCTTAGCTAAGACCACATGCACAAAGCATATCTAAGTGCGCTCGAGTCTGGGATCTTGGAAACCGAAGTCCACTCCTGAGTTGTCTTTAGTGAGCAAACCGGCTCTGCATTCACTAGGGCAGCACTGCTTTTATCTGTAGCGTGCGGGCTTTTGTGAATTTTGATCATGTAATTCACCGGAAAGGTATTTTAAATGTAAACCACAAAAACTGCCATATTTCGTTCTTGGTTTACGCAAAGTCGTAAGGATAATGGTCACTCCCCGCACACACTCCACATTCCTATAGCTCTCAATATCTCTCTCTGTAAGTAAGGAGAAAGAAGGCAAGAGAAATAATTAAAAAAAATATTAATAAAGAAAGAACAGAATATGATTGATTGAAAGTAGAAAAATAAATAATAAATATAACTACAGAATAAGACAGAGAAAGTATATAAATAAATATAAATTAAAGGAATAAATAAACCTCAGCTGTGATTTTGTCGTTTCGCACCTAATATTGTGTGGCCGTAGCATTGTGGTGAAAGTGGTCTTCCATCATAGCATCCGTTCTGCGATTGGCTGACGCGACAGATTAGTCTTTAGTCACGACTGTCTTGGGCTACGAACAATCGTAAGTTTGTTTTCAGCATGAGAACTTAAGTTTTCACTTTGCCCTCAATTAAGATTTTCAGCTAAGTGAGCTATCGCGGTAGACTTAAGTCAGGCGTTACTGCATCCTTGCCCTGAGGTAGGAAGCACTGCACCTCGGGGAGTTTTATTCTTAACTGTGTGGTGGACTAGCGCAAGTACTGTATCAATAAAGTGAAAATCCAAAGGACACTATTGTGTAATGGAAACATATTTACGAAAAGAACAAATTCAGAATCAGTTTCTTTTCATACAGGATACCATTTGTTTTATCTTAATGTATACAGTGCCTCAAGCATCTTACCGGGTGATTCAGTTTTATGATAAATTTATTTTCTGCTAATTTACAGCTCTGCTAGTAATAGCTTAATCCTAATTTTGTCAAATCACATCTTGTTCCACGTAATTCAATAGTGTCAGTCTCTGGTTTTGCCGATATATAGGTTGATTGTCAGAATGCGACCAGGTTCGACGCACAGGTAAAAGTTAACGTCCATTTAAGTAATCATAACCAAAACACTTCAGACCAAGACTTTGGCAAAATATACACAAAAGTCAATTTTATACATTTACTGTGTAAAGTTATACATGTAAATGTCGATTCAACTTAAAAAGTCTTCTGCTGATATCCTCCTTCCGTGCAAGTCTGCCACACACTTCTCAGCCGGAGTATCTCCCGGGTAGCTCACTTCTCCAGAAGTACTGCTTACCTGACACTCTCACCGTAATTATCTTGGCCTGGCCAATCCACACTTTAGTCTTCGGGATTCATCCTGACTCGTCTCCCAGATAAGTCCCTCAGTAGACCGAGACGTCAGGTAACACACTTGTAGGCTCGTCCCTGTAGTTCCCTCTGCAACAACGACACGTTCAAGCAACTCTCCACGAATTTACAAGCAGGGCTTTGAAGGTCGGGCAGATGAGCAAGTGGGTGGGGTGAAGACAGCAGAAATGAACACCTCGAGGTGGACAAAAAATAAATCATTAGTCAATGACAAGGGAGTATTATGGTTGTGTATTGCGTGACTCTGTGAACAGTAGTTAACATCGCAATAGCAGTAGGGATAGTTTTAAACTTTTACTTAGTTACTTGCACCTATTACTAAACTTTGATTTTATAATTTACCACTAATAAATTACTATATAAACTGGAACTTCATATTAATGTATAAGAGTTAGGTAGACTGCAAATTAATTTAATCTTCGGACTTGTCTCGACCTCCATTCTTACGTGGAACTTAAAATATTTTAAGTAACGAGTTTTATAACAATCAAAATAGTATTCTAACACTACGTGAATTTTATATTAAATTCTCAGAAGAATACTAACGGCAAAATCCAAAACTTTCACAGTCATCTTCATGATAAACAGATCCTTCTTTTAAAAAGTTACATCTTTCCGGCAGTGATCCAGCCTGGGTTGAGTGCGTGGTCCAGAGATAATTGGTTCCCTTGATGTGAGCGGTAATACCCTTGACGCGGCCCCCCGGAGCCTCATCATCCTGCTTTTACCATTAAGCGGACTGGCTTACAAGCTTACCCCCCTCCACCTCAAGGAAGTCGTCTAGTCTAAAGAGAACTGCTCTTCTACCCCGAGGCAATAAATATAATACAAGGTGAGCCACCGCCGTGCGGAACCCACATAGAAAATGTTCATACAACGCCTCAGTATTGTATGACCTCGGTATCCCAGTGAGGATTCTTGGATTTGAGTCTTCAGATTTCGTCTTATGAATCGTACCGGGAGTTTATTTTTCCATTACTAACGCAAAGACAATGATGTTATTTTATTAATAGTGATCTGTTAATGCCGAGATTATGATTACAGTATTTTCATTTAGATTCCAGTCTCCCAGGCGAGCCCACGAGAGTCGAGGTAAGCAAGTAAGGGGGGAGAGGGTGTTGATGTTATAATGTATTACTGTGCTTCAACGACTGAGTGGGTAATATACGTCAGATATCACCAGCGACTAAAGATTAACAAATACACATCCTTGGCTTCTCAGGAGCACCACGTCACCGACCTCTTCAGGACAAGGGATAAATTTTCCGACCTTACACCAGCTACCTTCACGACACAACTTGGGTATAGTATCCACCTTATACCTGTTAATTAACTTTTCGTCTGCACCATCTGGGCTGCCCGCTGTTCACGGCAGCCTTAATTCCGACTTCCATTTAGAGAGCTAATTATCTCGGCTTCACATTACCCTTCCACCAAAAAAAAAATATGTTTTCTTAACTTCCGCTAAGGCTATGACGTCACTTGTAATTAAACCAGGAAGCAGCAAAGGAAAATATGGTTGTTGGTACATTATGGAGGAGTGTGTTGCTACGGGTCATTTGGTCTTATTTTTAACTTACTGACAGTGACATCATAGAGCCAGTTTACTGGGCTCTAAAGTTTTATATCCAGGTTTTATTTAGTTAGAAACAAGGACAGTAAAATTACCATCAACTAGATCTGTGTACTGAAGAAATTGTTTGTACAAGAAGAAATAATTCAAATATATGGTGATTAAAGCTTGATAAGCGTCAAAGACACCACATGACCAGCCAGGGATGTACTAAACGATGGTCATCATCTCTTTCCTCATGTAAGATATTCCTGTTCCTTTTTCTTGATTATATTATCTTTCACGAAAATACAGAGATCGATTTAATAAAGACTCGTACGATGAATATTCTTCATAACTGATGATGTCAAAAGTCATCCACCTGATTGACAGAGTCCTTTGTTAAAATATAACGTGAAGCTCGATAATAATGGTCCTTTAGCAACTGATTAGAGGTAAAGCTAAGGTACAGAATCAGTTGACATAATTTAACTACCTTAACTTTATTTTGTGCTTCAATCAAATCAAATAGTTAGGTGTCTTTTTATATCATCGGTTATGGGAAATATATATTTTAAGAACCTTAGTAAACCTAATTTACTATGGCAGAGAACGGCGAATTGATTGGATAGCAAGGGAGTTTACAACCAGCGAAACAGTTTGCAATCATCTTCACAAATATTGATTTTTTTTCCTTGTATACAGTGAAACGCATAAAACTTACATAAATTCCAACCATAAAAGGAAACTGTCCACGTCAATGTATTTCTCCAGAAAATCGGAATGCCCCCCAGCAGTCGTATATTGTGCACAACAAACACAGGTTTTCTCGAACTGTCTAAGATGGTATTGAGCGAGGCAGAGGGTTCCTCGCGTCACCAGTCTTCTCTGAGTGGTGGAGGGAAGCAGGTAACTGTCCTACCGTGGTGGAGGGAAGCAGATGACTGTCCAATAATGGTGGAGGGAAGAAGGTGACTGTCCTATCAGGGTTGAGGGAAGCAGGTGACTGTCCTACCATGGTGGAGGGAAGCAAGTGACTGTCTTACCATGGTGGAGGGAAGCAGGTGACTGTCCTACCATGGTGGAGGGAAGCAGTGACTGTCCTACCATGGTGGAGGGAAGCAGGTGACTGTCCTACCATGGTGGAGGGAAGCAGGTGACTGTCCTGCATGGTGGAGGCTGGTGACGCTGTCCTACCATGGTTGGAGAGAGCAGGTGACTGTCACAAGGTGGAGGAAAAGCTTGAGTGACTGTCCTACCATGGTGAAGGGAAGTAGGTGACTGTTCTACCATGGTGGAGGAAAGTAGGTGGCTGTCCTACCATGGTGGAGAGAAGTAGGTCACTGTCCTACCATTTTGGAGGGAAGCAGGGGACTGTCCTACCATGGTGGAGGGAAGCAAGTAACTGTCCTACCATGGTGGAGGGAAGTAGGTGGCTGTCCTACCATGGTGGAGGGAAGTAGATGACTATCCTACCATGGTGGAGGGAAGTAGTTGACTCTCCTACCATGGTGGAGGGAAGCAGGTGATTGTCCTATCATGGTGGATGGAAGTAGGTGACTGTCCTATCATGGTGGATGAAAGTAGGCGACTGTCCTATCATGGTAGAGGGAAGTAAGTAACTGTCCTACCATGGTGGAGGGAAGCAGGTGACTGTCCTCGCATGGCGGAGGGAAGTATGTGACTGTCCCACCATGGTGGAGGGAAGCAGGTGACTGTCCTACAGTGGTGGAGGGAAGCAGATGACTGTCCTATCATGGTGGAGGGAAGCAGTTGACTGCCCTACCATTGGGGAGGGAAGCAGGTGACTGTCCTATTATGATGGAGGGAAGTAGGTGACTGTCCTATCATGGTTGAAGGAAGGCGGGTGACTGTTCTACCATTCAGGAGGGAAGCAGGATACTGTCCTACCATGGTGGAGGGAAGTAAGTGACTGTCCTACCATTTTGGAGGGAAGCAGGTGACTGTCCTTCCATGGTAGAGGGAAGCAAGTAACTGTCCTACTATGGTAGAGGTAAGTAGGTGACCGTCTTACCTTGGTGGAGGGAAGTAGGTGACTGTCCTATCATGGTGGAAGGAAGTAGGTGACTGTCCTACCATGGTGGAGGGAAGTAGGTGACTGTCCTATCAAGGTGGAGCGAAGTAGGTTGCTGTCCTACCATGGTGGGAGGAAGTAGGTGGCTGTCCTACCATGGTGGAGGAAGTGGTGTGTCGTCCTGGGCCATGGTGGGAGGAAGTAGGTATTGTTCTATCATGCAGGAGGGAAGTGAGTGATTGTCCTATTATGGTGGAGGGAAGCAGTAAGACTGTCTCTTCCATGTGAGATAGTGAGAGACTGTTTTATCATGGTGGATGGAACGGGTGGCTGTCTCTACCATGGTGAGTAAGCAGGTGGGTGTCTGCCACGGTGAGGAAGCAGGTGACTGTCCTGGCTCATTGTGGAGGAAGCAGGTGGTTGTCTCACCATGGTGGGAGGGAAGCAGGTGGCTGTATCACCATGGTGGAGGAAGTGTAGGTGGCGTCCACAGAAGGGAAGTAGGTGACTGTCTCTACCACATGGGAGGAAGCAAGTGACTGTCTACCATGGTGGAGGGAAGCAGGTGCTTGCCCACCATGGTGGAGGGGGAAGAGGTGGTTGGTCTCACCATGGTGGAAAAGGTGGCTGTCCCATCATGGTGGGAGCCAAGAGGTGGCTGTTCTACCATGGTGGAGGGAAGTAGGTGACTGTTCTACCATGGTGGAGGAAAGTAGGTGGCTGTCCTACCATGGTGGAGAGAAGTAGGTCACTGTCCTACCATTTTGGAGGGAAGCAGGGGACTGTCCTACCATGGTGGAGGGAAGCAAGTAACTGTCCTACCATGGTGGAGGGAAGTAGGTGGCTGTCCTACCATGGTGGAGGGAAGTAGATGACTATCCTACCATGGTGGAGGGAAGTAGTTGACTCTCCTACCATGGTGGAGGGAAGCAGGTGATTGTCCTATCATGGTGGATGGAAGTAGGTGACTGTTCTACCATGGTGGAAGGAAGTTGGTGGCTGTCCTACCATGGTGGAGGGAAGTAGGTGGCTGTCCTACTATGGTGAAGGGAATTGGTGACTGTCCTACCATGGTGGAGGGAAGTGAGTGACTGTCCTATTATGGTGGAGGGAAGCAGGTGACTGTCCTACCATGGTGGAGATAGTGAGAGACTGTCTTATCATGGTGGATGGAATCAGATGGCTGTCCTACCATGGTGGAGGTAAGCAGGTGGCTGTCCCACCACAGGAGGGCAGGTGGCTGTCCTACCATGGTAGGGATGGAAGCAGGTGTCGTCTCACTATGGTGAAGGGAAGCAGGGTGATTGTCCCACCATGGTGGGAGGAAGCAAGTGACTGTCCTACCATGGTGGAGGGAAGCAGGTGGCTGTCCCACATGGTGGAGTGAAGCAGGTACGTCTCACCAGTGGTGGAGGGAAGTAGGTGACTGTCATATCATGGTGGAAACAAGTAGGTGGCTGTCCCACCATGGTGGGAGGAAGCAGGCTGTCTCACTGCACAGGAGCAGCAGGCATTGCCCCACCACGCAGAGGAAGTAGGTGGCTGTCCTACCATGGTGGAGGGAAGTGAGCATCGTCCTATTATGGTGGAGGGAAGCAGGTGACTGTCTCACCATGGTGAGATAGGGGTGAGAGACTGTCTTATCATGGTGATGGAATCAGGTAGCTGTCCTCACCATGGTGAGTAAGAGGGGGCTGTCCTACCATGCAGGGAGGGAAGCAGGTGGCTGTCCCCACCATGGCAGGATGCAGAAGTGCAGTGGTTGTCCTACCATGAAGGGAAGGTGGCAGACTGTCTCATCATGGTGAGGGAAGCAGTGAATTGTCCTACCATGGTGGAGGGAAGTAGGTGACTGTCCTATCATGGTGGAGCGAAGTAGGTGGCTGTCCTACCATGGTGGAGGGAAGTAGGTGGCTGTCCTACCATGGTGGAGGAAAGCAGGTGATTGTCCTACCACGGTGGAGGGAAGTAGGTGACTGTTCTACCATGGTGGAGGAAAGCAGGTGGCTGTCCTACCATGGTGGAGGGAAGTAGGTGGCTGTCCTACCATGGTGGAGGGAAGTAGGTGGCTGTCCTACTATGGTGAAGGGAAGTAGGTGACAAAGTGGATACAACATCCACGCTACAGACACAGCCTTGGCTGCGTTTGGGACCTGTATGGATGAAGGGACGGGCACTTACTCACAGTGACAACATCACATTTCAGGGGACGTTAAAAACGTAAATATGACTTCACTTAGAGCATATCAACTACGTTACTGTAACACTTGCACAATCAACTATTAATTGGGTCAAATCACTTAAAGAAGGGCGAATTACAACACAGAGTGGAATGGCCTACCTGTATGGTTGAAGGGACGGGCACTTACTAACGGTAGAAATGCTCGCGGCACCCACTCAAAATAGGCCAGGGAGTCCACCTACTTCTATTTCGATGAATTAATTTACTGTACACTCTGACGTTGAAACTGAGACAATGAACTCAGTTTCATTCCCTACTATTATCTTCACTAACAATGCTCTGACTCAGCTATCAAAAGCACAATTAAATTGATTACAAAGGGTTGGATGGCAACAGGTCCCAACATACAGCGTCTGCTACGAAATCCGCGGATTATATTCAAAGTTCCCTTAAGACAAAGACGGGGAAACAGAGAAAACGGGGGACGTTTCCACTGGGGGACTCATAGGGTTTTGTGGACGTTTGAGCGTAATATGAATCCTTAAGGTTTTCAGGTTAGCCATTATCACGATCATGACACTGTACAATAACACCAGAAGCATCTGGCAAGTGTCACAAGTATATCCAGTATAAATATTATAAAGGGGCTTACTAAAGCCTAAGGAAGGAAGGATATTCCTTTAACGCATTATCAATATTATTTACATAATATCTAGCCAGTATGGGGAGGATCATCGTGTCTCCGTCAGGGGGTCGTGGAGTGGTGGTCCATCAGGCGTCACGGAAGCGTTGTGTGTGTAGGGACATCTTAGGAGGTAGTGGATAAGGCTACTAAATTGATGATTCTGCAGTCAAGGTGTGAGGGCACAGTGAAAATACACTGTCACATGTCCAGTTGATGACTACTCACTGCCCATAGGAAAGTTACCGTGGTCGATGTAATTATATAAACCTAATGTATGTAACCCACATTTCTTTAATTATTACTGTCTGTTAGTCAGGAGCTAATACACACCGAGGTTCTCTTATTCCTAATAATTTTAAAATTCTTGTATATTTAATTATACCTGGTGTAGGACTGGCGTCTTGTTATGACTTAGTCTATCCAGTTGATGTTCACTGCATTATATACATTTTGACGAATTCTCATATTTCACTACATGTAAATATGTATATTACAAAATCTGGCAGCTTTCTAAAAGTGGGCAGACAACTGACACCCACCGCCCGACAGCAGGCCACCCCTTCCAACTCAGCAAATGGTTGTCCCACATTTTTGTCTACTGGAAAAACCACGTTCATTTGTCTCTATAGTGAAACGCTAAAAGTTTTTAATCGAAAAATAGTAAAATTGGCCATAGAAAGGTGATATCAAAGACCCAGTGAAGTTTTATAGAAAATAAAATAAAAAGGGAAAGGCCTTTAACACTTGAACGATGAACGGTGATTAACGTAGTTAAGGTTTTCCCGCCTAAATCCAAAGCTCCTCCTACTCCCGTAGCCCTTAAATACTCGGAGGACAGTGGTAGAAGGGCAGTTGATCCAAAACTCAGCCAGGGTAGTGCACCGTGATCCAAGAATATACATCTCTACCCTCTTTTCAGCTGCTTCTACTAATTCACCTGAATATCCCTATTGTTTTACTGTACATGCTTAGAAAAGTGCTATACAGGGATTATTTTTACTTGGTATATTTAAGAATAACTTTAGTCGTAAAATAAATTTACTGTAGACTTGACATGCCCTATTTCTTAACATCTCTTGTGGAGATGTGATTATGCCCAGAAATAGTGAAAGATGTCTGTTTACATACCACGTGTTCGGCGACCAACAAGAAATGTGCAGCTTGTAGCGGCTCTCACTCCTCCGACCGGGAGTGTCCCAAAGTGGAGGGAGAAGTGCAGGGTATCTAAGGTGCGACCTCAGAACCAACTGAACAATATGGAATATTGAGGCTCTCCTTGTAGTGAAGAAACAAGAACGAAACAAAACGGAAGAACCGGAAAAAGAAAAACGAGAGAGAACAAGAAGAAATAGAAATGATAATAAGATCATCAGAGTTAATTAATCTCTGAGTCGTTACCAACCCTAGAAGACCAAGAAGGAGAGCAAGAAGAAAATAGTTAGTTAGGAAGAAACAAAGGAATAGATCAAACTAACATGACTATGGCCGTAATAACCATCGATGTTGATGGTCAGTAAACTAAATTAATGAGTGAACAAACACTTACCGCTCACTCCAGATATTTTCCTCAATCGGCCATTTCTTAAACACTCGAGACAACAAGCCCGAAGAGCAATCCCGAATGTCGGGTTACTACTGTAATTAGTAACCCGTCAAATGGATTCGTCAAATTCGAATGTCAATCCCGAACATCGGGCTACTATTTAGTAACACGAGCGCCGCAACTCGAGAGGGTTGGAACGCATATTCCAAGATAGGATAGATTTTTATTTTATTTTTTTTGCTGTTTTGTCTAATATTGCTTATCCTGAGTATGGTACAGCAGGGTTCCTGTGATGATATACTGTACATTACTGTATTACATTTTAAGTTCTTGAAAGAATCGGCCTCTATAAAGTGCAACATAGAGGTGATATCCCCGTTAGTCGGAATAATTGGTGCAGAGCTCTTCCGAGGACGAGAGATTTCCCCGGATAACAAGACTCTCAAACCCTGAAAAATTCCACATCCCTAGAGTATAAACATTCTTTCATCCTCAGAGACCTGGGAAAAAACTTGGAGAGTTTCAGGAAGTTTTCATAAAAAAAATCCAGAAAATGTGCTTGATATTTAACCTCGGAATTTGCTCCAAGGCCTGGAAACGTATTGTGTAAGATTCTTCGGAATTTTCTCAGAAAATGAACCCGATTTTCAACCTCGAAAACTGGTAAACAGACCCAGAATGGAGAGAATTTTCTTGGAAAAACTCCGAGCCAATTTCAATTCTGAGTACTTAATGGAGCATTCTGGGTAATGAAGATATTACTGCACTGTAATTACGGCCTGGTGATGTTATTGTACTATCGTGCACAAAAGTCGTGTCCACTCCCCAGCCACAGTGAGAGTTCGAATAGCCTTGAATCTGAAGTTTCGAAACAGCTGGGGGAAATGCTATGGTCGGCCAACAGATGTCGCCCACTGTAGTGTTGGAGGGGGGGGGAAATAGAGGAGGTGGGGGTTAGTCTAGTAACAGGCTGTGTGTAGGTGAATTCCGCAATCACTGATAACAATAAGAATGTCATGAAGATAGTTAATATTATTAAGCATGGTGAGAGATGTGTAACGGGTAAATAAAAGCACTACAACGACCATTTCTCTGCTGTTCATGGCTACGACGGTGCGACTGATGGGCATACCAGTAATTAATTCTCTGTGACTACCAGTAATGGTAGTCACGGAGAATGCACAAGTTGTTACCAAGGTTGGCGCCACCCACACCAGGGGAAGGAGGTGAGGTCGAACGCTTAAACATGCCGAGGTCTCATTCCTACCATCGTCGTCACCAACAGGTAAGTCGCATTAATTTGTCAGCATACCCCATGTCGTCCTTATACTATTGCAGGGTGTCCCATGAGTGACAGCAGATATTTGTAGAGGTGAAACAATATGTGATATTGAGTTGAAAATCTTCTATATACATAAGCATTTTTCGGTTTACTTTAGGCGTGAGGTGGGTTGTAAAAATTATGCAGGGCAAAAATTTGGCCATGTTATATTTTATTTTTCTTACCTATTGCAGCCATACTGTGTGCTGTTGTAATCCTTATTGGTGGATTACATAAGGCCTATTAATAGCGTGAAAACCCATTTGAAGATACTGTAATGTTCCATAACTTGCATTAAACAACATCATACGTTCACGAGTTCTAACTCCGCGCCTCCCCCCTACCCCGCCTCTACCCACCCAACTATTAAACCTCATAATTTGAGCATCGTGGGTTACCACACCTAAACACTGATCGACTACTTATTCTCTCCCCACATTCCCCCCTCCACCATCCCCCCCCACTTCACTCCTCCCTCCCCCACCTCTTCCCTTCATCCCTCCCCCAAGACTAACGTCAATCGAACAATCCATTCCATTACATTACCTTCCCCTGCATTCCCAACCCCCCCTCCCCCTATTCTACCCATGGCGACGAATTGGACTACTGTAATGAACACTCACAGAACCGACGACATGGCTCCTCCCCCTTGTATTTAGAGTTAAAATCTTTACAACAAAGGTCAATCCCACGTAACTTGAGCCGGGTTAAGTTATGTGGAAAAACACAAGCAACACCCATGGCCACCCCCTCTACCCCAACCTAAAATCATAGCCACCACGTCTCTATCTCCATCCTTTTCCCTCTATCTATAATAAAAAGTGTAACCCTACTCAGAAAAAATAATGAATGGGTCCTCCAAACAAATTAAAGATGAGGTGCACCCCACCCAAATAGGGATGGACCCTCCATTCCCTTTCACCTTCTTTTCTCCACATCCTTTCCTCCCTCCCATCGCCCCAGTCACCTCCTTCCCCCTTTCCTATATTTCGCTATCGGTATCTCCCGCCTCGACTCCGCCATTTGTAATGGTTGCCTTGCGTAATCTGTAAAATCCACCTCACGGCTAAACGTAAACCAAAAAATCCATATATGTATAGAAGTTTTATACTCCGAATCACATATTCTTTCACCTCTACAAATATCTGCTGTAATTAGTGGGACACCCTATTATAATTATATGACACTTGTTATATGAGCTCCTTAGTTAACTTTACCATAAAAATATGGTGTTTGATGTGCTATGCGTTTGCCGCACGTTACCTTACTCGGTTATGTTACACCCCCAGTTGCAACCTGGGAGTTTGGGTTGGGTAATGTAGTATTTTGAGCAAAAATGGAATTCAGAACGACTCGATGAACATGAAGAAAAACGTTTTTATATAACGAACCCTAACGTAATGTAACCTATTACAGTTATATGTAATCTGGGACGAACATGCCATAGCTGAAAATTGTCAAAGAAATATGTAAAGCAGTGGAAAACCATATATTTTGATTATCGGCGAAGCTAACTACCTATAAACAATTAATATTTGAAGATTGGCAAAAGTCCTGGGAAAATGAACCAACAAGCAATAAGCTAAAAATTATCAAATCATCAATTTATCCTTGGTCATCATCAAAACAATCCTCTCGACATCACGAAACTATTCTGAATCGTCTAAGAATTGGGCATGCGCGATTGACGCATGGCCAACTCATGTCTTCCCCTAATGGAGCCCCACCTATATGCTCCAACTGCTGAACACAAATAACAGTCCAACATATTCTCACTGAATGCCCTATTTATAATCGGTATCGAACAATGTGCTTCACTGACCCTACAATGTAAGATATTTTAGCAGAGACTCCAAAATTTTCCCTAAGTTCAGTTTTGACCTTTTTGAAATACAGTAATCTCCTTCAAACAATATAACACTAAATTATAGAAACACAAACATATGTTAACTAATCCCTCTGGCCAGCCCTAGGAGAAACTCAAATGGGTGTCAGTGGTCTAGTTAAACTAAATCATGATGATGATGATGATGATTATCGGCAAATGTTCACTCTACAGTCGCAGGGGTGGTGGTGGAGGTTTGGGGGGTGGGGGGAGGATCCACTTGTAGTTCACTATGAATACATGAAATAGGAAGGGTTTCTTGAGCAGTTGATTCAAAAAGATTTACCAAAACGTTATGTCAGTAATAATACTTAACCTAGGTGTTACTAATACCATTATTTTACTCTAGTATATAAAAGTCTACATCAGTTACCACAACATAATATTGCTCTGCCATTTCAGATATGCCTGCGGACGAGCAAATTCGTCGGCAGTGATTGCGGAGCGAGGCCAAATCATCGGGATGTGGAGAGCCGGGGCAACTGTGCCGAACATTGCTCTCGAAGTGGGGAGGAGCACCAAGACGATTAGTAGGTGGATCCGCCGGTGGGAGGAAGAGGGCTCAGTGGAGACGAAACCTCGAAGCGGGAGGCCACAGTAACGTCGGCAAGGATGGACGCCATGATCGTGGCAGCTGCAACGGCATATCCAATGCGAACATCAGTGGAGCATACAAGAAATCTGGGCCTCAACTGCCATCACATGACGACGAGACGCAGACTTCATGAAGCCGGGATCGACTGCGATATTCCAGCTCACAAAGGGTGGCTAACACCTACTCACAAGGAGTGTCGACTCGGCTTTGCATTGGAACACCTTCCACATAGAGAAGAATACTGGAGAACCATTATATTTACCGATGAAACCGTGTTCAGGTCAGTGGGAGCCGAAGCAAGGCAGTGCTGGATGCACCCCAACACATGCTACCATGAGAAACCCATTCAACATCATGCAGTGAGTGGTAGGGTGTCAGTGTCATTCTGGGGGTGGATGTGGGCACATGGGCCAGGTGAACTGGTCAAGATCAATGGCCGTTTCACTGGTGAGCAGTATGTAGACATCCTGGAGCAAGTGCTAATTCCTACAGTCCGAGCTATGGCAGTTCCAGCCCCTCACATTCTCAGGCTGGTTATGACAACAGTCCCATTCATACCAGCAACATAGTGAAGGACTACCTCCAGGATCACCCTGAAATTGAGGTCATCGACTGGCCAACACTAGGATGTGATATTAATCCAATTGAACATAGTTGGGCCATGATGAAACGTGATTGGGACATTGGGGAGCAGCGAACCTGTGCAGCAATAAAGGCCAAAGCTTACGACGTGTGGGAGAGTATACGTCGATGACCAGGGGTGTGCCTGATGCTGGTCGACTCCATCCCTAATCGCCTTGATGAAATCCTGAATGCAATGGGTGGCTGGACCAAATACCAAGATGTGTGCATTGGTGTATTGTTTGGATTTTAGTATTGTTTGTAAATACAATTAATATATATTTACTCACCTACAGTGTTATCTTAAATCTATGTCCTTAATGATGTCTTAAAAACTGTATCGCATGAAAATTCATAACAAAGTAACTTAACAGCCACAAATTATGTATTGTGTGGTATACAATGATCTGTATGACACTTCGTGGAATGTGTTGTCTTATGACACAATTTAATTATATAGCTACAATTGCTACCATCATTGAAATGCTCATGATGTTCAGCACACAATATTAACGGTAACTGAGCACACTCCAAAATCTATGAAGCTTGCATATTGTGGTGGGGTGTTTAAACACTGGAACTTGGAAGAATTGGAACAGTCACCTATATTAAGTCTGAATACTGTTTTACAATACTGATAACTTTTTCACTCCATTCTTTTTAACATAAGTATATAATTATATAATATTGCATATTATTACAAATATTGATTAAGCAAAGTATGGGTGGAATATGAATAAATATTACCATAATCTCTTTGTCGGAATAACAACAAAATTGTGGCGTGGTCGCTGAGTAAAACTAGCTGACCTAGGCCTTTCACCCTGATCCTGCATATTTCACTTTTATCCTTACTATATTCCATTCTTTAAAGTATCATTGTGACCTGAGCAGCAATAAGCACCCAGGGCACTGCACCTGTTCCATGAATTCGTAACCATAAAGAAACAACTGTAAGACAAAACTTCGTTAAAAAGGCAGCTTGAAATTATGGTGGTGTAAATAATAAATAAACCTGCCTCTCATCTAGGCCCCCCTCCTCTATTGCTCTCCCCACACACACACTACAGTGGGCGACATCTGTTGGCCGACCATAGCAATTCCCCCAGCTGTTTCGAAACTTCAGACTCAAGGCTATTCGAAGTCTCACTGTGGCTGGGTAGTGGACACGACTTTTGTGCACGATAGTACATGGGAGGTGGGTTTAGGGGTTTTCATGGGTGCTGAGTACTGTACAGTGGTGATGCCCCACCCCCTTTTTTTGCATCACTGCATAACATTCAATAGATACCCAATATACTTCTAAACAAAGACCAAAATCCAAGGTTTAGAATTTTGGTCGACAAAGATCTTTAGTCTAACCTGACCTGACCTGACCTAACCTAACCTAACGTAAGCTAACTTAACCCAATTATCTTGTAGACTGCATACTATAGTAACCCCAGAATTTCTTGCCTCGTCCTTCTTTAACTCTTGGCATATGTGGCTCAACTCGTTCAAGAAGTTCATGGATGCATTCCTTGGACAGCCTACTGTAAACCTCTTGATGAACTCCTCCTGAGAGAGATAAGCAAAAGGATTTTGATGGTCTCTAATAACAATCCTTGGTAGCCGCACAGCACCAGCTAGCTCTGCATACCAGAATGCTATAATGCCAGCCTGAAAAAATAAAACAAATTCTACTATCTATTATCTATATTTTGCAGTAACTATTGTATATTAGGTAAATTACTTTTGATAATAGTTTACAAGCTTGTTGCAGAGCTATTACAGAGAATTTTCTTAAGAAAATTTTCCATAGTATATTTAACTTTTGTTTATTGTTGTTCCAGTAAGATAGGATAGGACTGACACGGTTTAAATCGAGTGATTGAAAACATCATTAATCAATTATGGCACATTTTTCCAACCCTGAGTTCGAACATTTCCTCTAAAAAATATTTTACATAACTAACCTAAACTTAAAAACATTGGTACTTGTAGTACCTAAACACACCCAGAACAACAACCCAAACAGTGAAACACTGTATAGCAGGAGAAATTTTTTTCCAAGGTAATTATCAGCGTGGGTCACAGGTGACTCTAAGCTTGTTATAGACTATTACCACAGCAATCTACCGAGTACATTTGGCTCATTTTAGTTCTTTCCTATATAATAAATGACCAATTGGAAATGGCATTACATCTATCTATCACAAACAGAAGTGCGTTACTTACCATACTTGAAGCTATAAGAGGATGATTGTAGGAATGCAATGCTTGGTTAAATTGGAGAAGGGCGATGGGGAGACGAAAAATTTTCGGAGTTAAGGTAAAACGTCACGGGGGTACTCGGTGGTCTCTTAAAAGTATATACATTTCCATCGGAACCGGTTATTGGGACATTTAAATGGTTATTTTCTTTACTATCTCATCTTAATCTACATATATTGTATTTCAGAGACCTTTTCTATTCATATATAACTAGTTTGAACATTCGGGATACGTCTTTCGGGTGCCTACCCACACCCGAGAACTTATCCCGAACTTTCCAATAATATTGTCGTTTACTAAATGGCAGAGTTGGAAAAAATCATGCTTTTTTTTTAAATAAAAAAAATCGATTTATTTGATTTAAATCGGATTTTTTTTTTTTTTAAATCGATTTTTTTTTATTTTTTACTAATTGCATCAAAATAGTATTTTTAAACCAAAAAACCCAGTATTTTTCAACCAAAGCTTATTCAGGATAATAAACAGAAAATTGGCATTAAGATATTTATGCAGTAGATGTACCAATGGAATTTAACACCATAATATTCTTTTTGTAAAATAAAAGAAAACTGGTAACATATCTTACATTTGAGTGCACAAATCCAAACGTAATAATGAAATTTAACATAAATGCTCTTATAGGATTACAGTGTTTCAAAAATTAATAACTTAACTTCTTCAAGGCAACAGAATAACATTCTCATTTTGTAAAAAATAATAATACTGGTAAAAAGTTTATTTTCTTACATTTGCAGGATTATAGTGTATTAAGAATTACCGGTAATAATTTCAAGTCAACACAATATTCTCATTCTGTAAACAATAAAAATAGTTCAAAACATTTAAATTAGCTTAGTTGAACATTGAAATGCTTATGTACTGTGACAAGCTTAGATGCCTTTTCTTGTCCTAGGCGATTTCTTACCTTTGAGTGTACAAATCCTTGTGGAAAAAATTCTCTCAACCCCTGCTGATGATGCAACAGCTGTAAATAATTGCCTAGGAACGTCCATTACATTTTTTGTCATATCATTGGCAAAATACTGCCACCAAGCAAAGGGTGAGAGAGATTTTACAACATCTTTACCAAAATAGACCTCTTTAAATGGTGCACTTCTTCCATGGAAGGACATTAATGTTGAAAGGAAATGTGGGAGACTCGCGCTCATACTGTTCTGCAATGTCTCGCTGCTCAGGAGTCAGATGTCTGCCCTGATACCTTGGAGCTATCACATTAGCTAGAAAATGGGCAGGTGTCAATGTTATTTTGATTCTTTTTTCAAAATTATCCATATCCTTCTTATCTGTTAAATACTCCTTAATATCAGTTTTCAGTTTTACCCAGATTTCTACAGCATCACTTAATAGGGTATGTTCTCTCTGGACACAGTCCAATGCCACAGCAATAGGCTTAAGTCTCTCTAAATAGTCTTCTGCAGTTCTTTTTAATGCCTTATCATTAACTTTCCTTTCAATT
This sequence comes from Homarus americanus, assembly GCF_018991925.1. NCBI lineage: Eukaryota > Metazoa > Arthropoda > Malacostraca > Decapoda > Nephropidae > Homarus > Homarus americanus. Next base: position 15,600,674 of record NW_024741901.1, on the reverse strand, counting down.
TTCTTATCAATGTCTTCACTATTTTCTTTGCACACTTTGACAAGGGTCTCCCAGTTCTTTAAATAAGATTCAATAGAATCTGTCATTGTGTTCCATCGTGTGTCTGATGGCATTACTAGCATTGTTCTTCCTGCTCTTCTATACAAAGATCCTGGGATGTGATGATTTCTGAAATACTTAATGATTTCAGTAATGCGCTCCTTAATGTTCTTGATTTGCAGGTCTTGTGAAAGCAAATTTAACAGGTGTGCAGAGCAACCATATGTTATAATGGATTTATCTTGTCCGAATTCACTTCTCATTTTTGCCATATTAGCAGCATTATCTGTTACACAGCTTCTTACTGTGCATCCAAATTTGTCTTCACACTTTTTTGTAGCACATTCAGCTAATTTCAACAGATATTCAGCTGTGTGTCTTGATTCTGTGTCTATATTGTCAACAAGATAAATACGGTTGTCCGCTGTTAAAGTTATACATACTATAGGCTCATTATGGACATTACTCCATCCATCCATGGCCATGCAAACTGTTTTCCCACTAAGTTCTTCTGAATAATTCTGAATCACTGAATCGTAGGCTTGATCCAAAAGAGACCCTCCAATTTGATGTCTATTAGGTGGAACATATCCTGGTCTTAGCATTTCAATCATCTTGATAAACTCTTCGTGCTCCACTGTTCGGAAGGGTGAATTTGTTGCATATATATAATTAGCAACTTGCTGATCCAAAGTGACTTTTTCAGACTTAGTAGTTTTTATCACAAAACCAGCTATGCTTCTTTGTTCCATAGAATTATCCCTCTTATCTCTCTTAAATGGTGAGGGAGAAGGAGCATCTGATATATCTTTAACTAGAGATGATGATGATGAAGCTTTTGAAAGTGAGGTGCTTGGATGAGGTGATGAGAAAACAGTTATTAGTAAAAAAATCATTTTGATTTAAATCATGATATTTTTACTTTGATTTAAATCGATTTAAATCATGTGATTTAAATCATTTGATTTAAATCATAACAACCCTGCTAAATGGTAACCCGACAAAATTTGGTTTAAAAAAATTAAATTACGGCTCGGAGGGCGCTTTTGGGATTCTAATAAGTAACCCGAATGTTTAAAAAAAATGGCCATCTGTATGTAGGGACACCTGTCGTGGTATTGTAGTGGACTTCTCCCCTACAACTGCGTATCCGCATTCCAATGCGACAGTATCCTAGCAACCAAGCGAGCGGCGTCACCAGATGTTACCACCTTCCATAGCAACGGAACTAAAGACCGGCGACTTTCTCGGGTTTTTCCAACGTGACTCATAGAGGACTCACGGCTGCTGGGTATATAAGCTCTGTCTCTCCATTGAGATTCATTCTGGTCTCTCTTCTTGAACAAGCAACACCTCCTCCTCCGCCGCTGCCTGGCGGCCCTCGCTTCTCCTCGCCTGCCTGGCGGTCCTCGCTCCCGCCAGCGAGCATGGCGACCCACCAGCTGTCCTTCTCTGAGCTTCCTCACCAACCAACTTTCATTCTGGCCTCACTTCTACAACACGCAACACTCCAGCAAGCTCCACGCTGTCCAACTTTCATTCAACCAGGAGACCAGCAACAGGCAACATCTTCTCTAACGAAGCTCCTGCACATCCACCTCCTTCAACACGCTACTCACCGAACGTCTCTACTGAGCAGCTCCTCACCACACGGCACCTCCAGCACCAGACTGTCTATCATATAACTTATATTATACAAGAAAACCACCTTAGAGTTTCCATCCATCCTGAGTGCTAGACAACATTATACCACGAATTCCTACAAATGGTGACCCCGGAGATAAGCACTCACACAGGATGAAGGAGACACTGATCACGCTCCCGGTCTTCAAGCAGCATAGAAGACTGGCTTATCCACACAGAAGCAGCTCTGCTACTCTAAGCAGACACCAGCTCCTCTTCCTGCCCCAAGCGCCACATCCTACCGACCCCAGCACACCCGTCCTGCCTCAGACGCCGACCCCGGCCCAGCAGTAACCCCTGACGCGGCCTCTGTTCCTGAATCCGGACCCACACACACCCCTCTTTTCTCCCTCAGGTACTCCCTGCTAATGTCCTGCACCCTGCTGCTGTCGTGGACCCAGCTGCTGTCACGAGCCCTAATCCGCTTCTGCTGACGCAGCCCCTGCTCCTGACCCAGGCCCACACACCCCAGCAGGCGCATCTGACGACTCAGTACCTGCCGTGAGGGAAGCACACAACATTCATCGCCTCCACACACCCTCTTTTCTCCCTCAGGTACTCCCTGCTAATGTCCTGCACCCTGCTGCTGTCGTGGACCCAGCTGCTGTCAGAGCCCTAATCCGCTTCTGCTGACGCAGCCCCTGCTCCTGACCCAGGCCCACACACACCCCAGCAGGCGCATCTGACTACCCTGTACCTGTCATGAGGGAAGCACAACATTCATCGCCTCCACACACCCTTTTTCTCCCTTCTCCCACAGATAGTATGTATCTAGACAGTTGTATTTCAGCGATCGGCTCATTCACGCCATCGCCGTTGTCTCACATGAGGCATGCACCGCCCGGTCTGCCTCACATGTGCTAAGCAACTCTACAGACAACAAGTCTCCTACACCGCCTGGAGGGAAGGGGGAGTGTTGTAGTGGACTTCTCCCCTACAACTGCGTATCCGCATTCCGATGCTACCGTATCCTAGCAACCAAACGAGCGGCGTCACCAGATGTTACCACCTTCCCTAGCAATGAACCAAAGACCGGCGACTTTCTCTGGTTTTCCCAACATGACTCATAGAGGACTCACGGCTGCTGGGTATATAAGCTCTGTCTCTCCATTGAGATTCATTCTAGCATCTCTTCTACAACACGCAACACCTCCTCCTCCGCCGCTGCCTGGCGGCCCTCGCCTCTCCTCCGCCTGCCTGGCGGTCCTCGCTCCCGCCAGCGAGCATGGCGACCCACCAGCTGTCCTTCTCTGAGCTTCCTCACCAACCAGCTCTCATTCTGGCCATT
>NW_024741901.1:15565164-15595164 GCF_018991925.1 Homarus americanus | reverse complement strand
AATCCTACCCACACCTTCAGGTGTTGCTGATATGGCGAGCAGGTGTTCCAACTTATGATGATGCTCTGGGAATCATATCAAAACACTTCATCTATCATCTCAAATTGTAGCGACAGAAAATCTAACGATACTTTTGACACTTTTTTGGGGGGACTGTACTTTAAGACTCCACATATACACTTAAAATTACACACAGTCTTTCTCTATCTTACTTTAACATCCAGATGGGCCAACATGCAACTCCCTTCACTACAGACACCAAAATTGAATGCAGTAAACAGGAACAAATAATATTTCCAGTCTTAAATCCCAAACATGGGTCTAATTAGTAAGAATTATACCCTAGCGTGCAGTTTTAGAGAGCAAACTGTAGAGAGCCAGTGTCACAAACAACACTACTTTGTATTTTCTGTTGGTTGTGATTGAACGGAGACTGTCCCAAATGAAATGAGTTGTGGATTATAATGAGAGGGTAGATTGCTATATTATCCACGTGCAAAAGATTGACCGATACAAAATTTGATGTTGAACACGATCTCTGCCAACCTTACCTTTCCCTCTCACGTCCTGAAGCCAGAGAACCTTCACTCGACCTCAAATCTCCCCTCAATCCTTTCATAATTTCACGAGCAGTTAGTCCCAAACATATTATTTCCTTTAACGCGTATTGTGATAAGACATAGAGCATGTCAAACGTTTTGAATGAAGACCAACCAAATAAACACTATCACACACACACACATACACACACTGGTGGGGTCACACAATAACTACGTGAATAACTTCAGAAGAAAAGTGTTTTGCTAAGCGACACCTATGAATTTGAAGTCTGCTGTTAATAAGACGTTTTCATGCAAAATAGTCCATGAAACATACGACCACTTTTAATATATTACATGACTTGGACAGGTGTGACGTCACTCAAAACCACGACTGAGAAGTATGCTGTCTGATATAAGGCCTTTAAGTTCTGACTGATTATGTAGGTTTAGTTACCAGTCACAGCATATACTAATAGAATTGTCTGAATTATGAATAATCATCAGCCTCCAAGGAACAGCAGTGTATGTGAAGGATCATTGCAGGTGTACAGCAGATATAAAGCTTTTTGTGGAAGGGAGCTAACGAAACGTGTCTTTTATACCAGTAATTAATATTGAATAAATGACAAAGTGAAGGGAAAATGTGTGTAAGCATTTCCTTTACATCTGGCCAACCTGCCATGCCATCAGTGAGGAAAGAATCGAAAATTGTTGCAAAATTGATCCAGTGGCATCACTACAAGAGAGTCCGGAGGGGGATATACTGGTGAACATAAGCGATGGTGTGTGTGTGTGTGTGTGTCAGTGATTCCTCAAGTGTAAAAAACGTCCATATGTAAAGTTAATACAACATTATTATTGTAGAGTTTTAATTATTATTGTAGAGTATTATGTATGAATTGTGATGGTATATATTGTATAATTCCCACAAGAAAGATTTTATTCTGTAATGTTGCTCAAACAACATGTTGACTTCTAACTACAGTATAGAGAAACAATTTTACCTGATTTAAAATTACTATGGATGTCAATAGGTGTTGATGTGGTTCGTTTGATGACCTCAAGCTTCAGAGGTAAGAGTCCTTGACACTGTTTCCACAAGTTTTAAAAAGGCTTAAAGCTAAACCATTAACTAGGCTATAATTATCTTTAAGTTTTTACCCATTTTATGGAACGTACAAAAATAACACTGAATAAAATATGGGACTGGCAGTGACCTTTAAGTGATTCACTCAAACTTATTTTACTGAACACAATGGTTGATGCTAGATCTTAGATCATAAAGCCTAAATACCGATAACAACGTAAAATGTTCGTTGGATGTCATGGATATTCACTGTTTTATATGTACTTTACTTAACACCGGAATATTTCAAACCAATGCGAAGAAGAAATTCCAAGAATTTCAGTGGCATTTAGATATTAAAGGTTATACTGTACAGTCAATGCACATTTGATAACTTAATATCTCTTACCCAAATATTGATGTGTGTATGTCTTACACATAGTAATGTTACAAAAAATAATGATTATAATCTAATATCTTATGTTATTCTTAAAAACATATTTATAATATAGATGATACTTGTCAGGCCAGGCCACTAAGAGAGCTCAGGCTTTCAATTGGCTCAGCCACGTCACTATTGTTATTATTGTCCACTCTGTATCTGTATTTGTCTGGTTAAATAAACCGTTCCAATATCAATAATATCAGTAAGTCTCCTCAAGGTGAAACACACTGTACCGTAAGCCCTCTATTCACACCAGTTCTCTTCCTAATGTGCTGCAAACTTTGAAAAAAAAAATTAAATGCATCCTCCATTCTATATAAATTACTAAATATTTATTGTACATGACTTATGAAAAACATGAACCCAATTAAAATAAAAATAAAATAAAATTAGAAACATTAATTTCTGCTTCGCTGTTTCTTGTGTTTATCTTCCATGTACTGTACAGTGTTTGTATATTGTATCAGTAGTGTGTAGGATTTAATAACTTATAACAAATTTTAATTTTCTGTAAAACGTAAGGTTTTGGAACATGGTATAGTACTGTACAAATGCTGTACCATATTTTAGAGAAGAGGTTTTAAGTTTGATTCACACAAATTCAGTAAATTAAGATTATCAAGAACGTAACCCACGTATAAATTGGGGATTTATTGTACAGTAATTTTATCACAAATAACCAGTACATACTGTAGTGAGGCAGGACACAGTTTATTTAACCTTAATCATGCTTAAATGTTAGATAACATTCTAGACACTTCCAATTGGACTTCAACAACTTGTTTTCATTTCTCTCTTAACATGAAAATGAGAGTACAGTACAATCCTTCCATTGGTATTCTCTTTTTTGAGGATGTAAAGAGAATTATGCCACGGTGGGTGTTGCTCCCAACTGGAATGGAAAAGTTAAGAGATTAATTTATTTCCTACATACACCCAGCTAACTACACACATGCATACAGATGTATATGAGATTACTGGTGAAAACTTGATATATCAAACTAATATTGGAATACTGTATTGTACTATAAGCTTTTGGACATTATTTGGAAGGTGCCAAATGGAGCTTTGAGAGCCTCATTTCCCCTCCTACTATTGAGAAGTCGAGTATCCGCCAGGAATCAGAGAATTATGTCACTGGGAGTATATACAGTACAACAATATGTATTTGTAATTTTATAGAATATTACAAACTTCCTTTGTATTTATCAATTATTCCTAAAACAGGTTTACATGGAACATATTTCTGTCTTAAAAGCAGAGTAACTCGCATCGGATCTGTTTGTTTCCGTCCATTATCCAGGTGCCTCGGATAATCAGGTTTTATTGAAGCACAAGGAAGATACAAATCTCATATCCTCTTTATTGATAAAATGAATTTGTGTTCATTTTCTAATTCATAAATATTTTATTCTATACAGTTTCTTGATCAGATTCTAATTCATGAATATTTTATTCTATACAGTTTCTTGATCAGAGTTTACAATAGGATCGGTGTACTGAACAAGATAGTCTTTCTCTAGCACAACTGTACACAATTTCAAGACTCGATTTTATAACAAATATTCCATCCAGATGTACAGTACTAAGCTTTATAAAATTTGACATCTTGATTACAGATTTGTCATAGAAATATGAATCTACTTGCTTTATTTCTAAATTATATTAATGAGTTAAGGCTTCTTCCATTACTAGTTGATTATTGATAGAGTTGTTTTTCTGTAATTGGAATCTTTTCCCTAATGGGGAAATCATAGTGACCGAATAATAGAAAAAGCCAAACAATTGAGTAACGACCACACGATTTTCCCAGCCTTGACTAATTTATGTCACCTGCTCCATCTCGGGCTGCCCATGGTAGACATAATTACTTGCTGATGACACACACTACACATTATAAAGAAATGTATGTTTGTCATAAATCTTAAGAGACAAGACATCAACCGAATTCACAGATTACAAACTAAATTAAGAAATATCACTCTACGGGCAAATGTTAGTACATAAGAACCTAAGAATGGAGGAAACTGCAGCTGGCCTATTGGCCCATACCGAGCAGTCCCGTTTACACCCAACCCCTATCGCTCATATATCCATCCAACCTATATTTGAAGCTATCCAGCGTATTCGAGTTAATGATGATTTTTGGTAACTTGTTCCACTCATCCACTACTATATTTCCAAACAAATGTTTACTTATCTCGCGCCTAAATCTAAATTTGTCTAATTTAAAACCATTGCTACGAATTCGCTAATGGTTGGATAGTTTGAGTACCTTTGTTATATCACTTTTGTTTAGCCCTGACTTCCATTTATACACCTAGATCATATCGCCCCTCACTCTACGTCTCTCGAGGGAGTTCAAATTAAGATGCTTTAACCTGTCTCTGTACTCAAGGTTCCTAATGCCCGGTATTAGTCTTGTCATTCTCCTCTGAATTCTTTCTCGGGATTCTGTATCCATTCTGTAGTACTTTGACCAGAACTGAACTGCGTAATCCAAGTGAGGTCTCACAAGCGCAAGATATAGTTTAAGGATAACCTCGCAAGTCTTGTAACTAACACTTCTTTGTATGAACCCAAGTACTTTGTTCGCCTTGTTTTGAGCAAATACACATTGTTGACTTGGTTTAAGATTCCTACTTATCATTACTCCTAAATCTTTCTCACAGTAGTAGACAGAACAGGCTGTAAAAAGAAAAGACCACAAATAAACTAAAGATAGGAAAATGCCTAGAAATTTGGTGGTATTCACTGGACAGCAATTCTTAAGTTGGGAAAATATGGAGGTGTACAGTTTAGGAGTGGCCTTCATCCATATATGGATTGATGACAGCTGATGCTTATATAATATAAATAAATAAATAAATATATATATATATATATATATATATATATATATATATATATATATATATATATATATATATATATCAAAGTTTAAATAAGTGTATATTCTTACATTAAGTACAGTACAATACTTAAAAATATTTATACTTACAGAAAGGGCGTAGGAGCGTACTACCAGAATGCAGTATATAATCACACCCACTACAATGAAGACAGTGATTGCATATGCGATATTGAGTGAGACGATAATGGTAACGACAGCCAAGATGCTGTACAGAACCACGCAGATAATCGAGACCCAGACCCACAGCATCACAAACGAGCGTCGTTCCTGTGAGTTAAAATACAGTATATATATTTAGATAGTCATTTCAACAAATTCTTTATGAAACTGAGTTGAACCTAATGTGAATTACTGTTCAGTCCCCCCAAAAGTACAGTATCTTTATTTTTTCCGTCTCTATAATTTCAAACCCCGGATGAAATGTTTTAGTATATTCTCCAGTGCATCGTCATATGTTAGTATGCCTGCGCCCCATATCGGTAGCAGTATTCAAATATACAAAACAATGTATTTATGAAATATCTACAGGAATAAAACTTAAATTACTGGTCATTTTGAAATCTGGCAATTCTCTCTGCATGAAGGTGTTTCCAGATAATTTGACCCACGTAGTAGGTAATGGTGTATACCAGTACCATTGTGGTCTTCTGTACCCAACTGTTCCAAAACTAGTGGACGAACACTGTTCATAAAACCACGACCACATTAAACCTATGGGTAACGATATATATTTTTTTCGGGGGGGAGGGGGACGGGAGGTACATATACTTAATCTATCACTGCGTTCCTTTTTACATAAACAATTACTTTAAACACATATTTAGTTGTCTAAATACTTGTGTTCAAGACAAACTAATACTCTACAATACATACCTAATATTAAAAGAAGTTATCTTTGATTAACATTAATATAAAAATTTAAGATACACGCTCTGTAAAATATAAAATACATGCAATAACTAAATCACATGAGAAAGAGAGTGAGAGCAAGTATGTGGGCAGAGTAGGCTACTGATTGACAGTATTACATTGAAGCTTAAGGTTTTCACATGTTTCTCCCACTTAACAAAATGACAAAATGTCTACAGAAATTAATCATTAAAGGAGATGAAGTTTTAATACAAGTACCTGTTTGACTCCTTGGATGAGGAGGATGTTCACGATCAAGTGAATGATGCTCACTGCCATAGTTATCCATCCATCAGCGAATCCTGAAAGTATAAAGAAATATACATCGGTGAATTAGGCCTTTGTTAAATGCTGCCGTTAATTCACATATCTTAATCTGGTTATCCCTCAACTATCATTATCAATCCACCTTAACATCCACGCTTGTTTGTCTGCTTTACATTATCCTTCCATCCACTTTCCGTCACCCATCTGCCATAAAACATAATTAATATAATCAGGTGTAAATGAAATGTTATTTAATTGGCACAGTCACTAGTGGGAACCCATCTGTGGACAATGGCTATACCTGAGGGTAATATCAAGTGGTGTAGCTACAATGAGTCTTATAAGGTCCTTGGTTACTTTCTATATTAATGTATTTTACTCCCATTATTTTCAATGTCATCTTGTTTAAAAATTATACAATTCTTTCATTTACGAATTTATGTTTGCATTAACAAGTTATTTAATTTCTAAAAAGAAGTGAATAAGAGAGTACAGTACTTACCCTTCACACCTAAGTAGATGCCACTGATGATATTCAGGATACAACCAATCTAAAGCGAAAATGCCAGTGATTATATATTTATATAAATAAAATACATTTACCGGGTATATTATAAATATACAACTTTCTATACAATACTACTACTACTACTGCTACTACTGCTACTACTACTACTACTACTACTACTACTACTAATAATAATAATAATAATAATAATAATAATAATAATAATAATAATGCTATTACTACTACTACTACTACTACTAATAATAATAATAATAATAACAATAATTATAATAATAATAATAATAATAATAATAATAATAATAATAATAATAATAATAATAATAATAATAATAATAATAATAATAATTATAATAATAATAATAATATCGTAAATATGAAGATCTACAAACTAAATATTTTTCACTTTTACAACAGTTAACGGGGAGTGGTGGTTAAACACGGTCTTAGTACAAGTGTAGAGGTGATACTGGTAGAGTATAATGCTCGCTACTCACCACACCTAGTATACCAATTGCGAGGGTGCCGCTCCTCAGGCTACAGCCGCAGCAGGAGGCACTCAGTACGCACTTGTGTTCATTCATCCTGTCAACACAAAAGAGAATTAGTTTCATTCATAATCACCAAAAGTTGTAGTTAATGCAATATTCTTTGTTCGGTCTTATAATGTATGTCTAGTTGGATATAGTCCATTGTACACCCACTAAAAAATTATTCGGCACCTGTGTCATATTGTGTCACGCCGTAGGGGTGTCGAATAATTTTTAAGTGGGTGTACATGTATGTATAGTGCATGTATACATATATGTGTGTGTGTGTGTGTGTGTGTGTGTGTACAAGTACCCTGTATCATGTACACCCACTAAAAAATTATTCGGCACCCTTACAGCGTGATACAATATCACACGGGTGCGAATAATTTTTTAGTGGGTGTACAATGTACATACTCCGTGTGTAATTATCTGTGTACGGCAGGAGAGGTTCTTATAAATCTGGAAAAAAGAGCAGAATGAGCATCGCACTTGAGTTTGAAATACAACCTAAGGTCATTCTACAGTAGAAGAGGCACACCATGAAAGCATATTTTTTTTTCTTCAGCATTTCAACGCAATAGTCAACTTCTGTTCAGTGAAGCAGTTCAGAGCACTAGCGATACAGTTGGTCTGGATCAATGCTGTGTCAGTACATGATGCACGACCCATGGTCCCGGGGAAACACGGCCTTCACCATCCTTCTAACAAAAATAGCCCCGTGTGCCTGTGTTTCGGGCAACCCAAATAAATATGTCATTGACTCAATGACATATTTATTGTGACTCAATGATATTGAGTCACAATTGCATCCAGATTCATCGAAACATAACAATCAGACATTATATGTGTCGGTACATGATGGTTAGAATGTCTTTAAAATTAGTTTGAGGTCAGTCGAGCAAAACTGTAGATCTGATTTTGTTAAACTGTAAAAAAATTTCGAGACGAACATAAAAGAGACGAACGGGCAAAAGTAACAATATAAATCCTCTTTTTGGTGGCTGAAAAAAGAACGTCTTACAGCTTCGTGGCGCTCAGATGTTTATTCGTCAACTTTTCATTCTAATTGGAAAGAAAACAGAGCATCCATCTTGTTTGAAGATGTCCACAATGCCTTCTCGAAATTTCTTTAGAATTTAACAAAAATAAAATCATCATTTTTTATCTCTAGTTAGGAAAAATATAACATATACTAAGACAATTTGGACCTAGAAGAATTGCCAGTCTTGAGTCAGTGGTAAGGCAGACAGCCTCTGTGTTAAGCTTGTTTAATCCCCCGAAGACTATGTTTATATCTTATAAAGACCTCTGTGCATTATGAACAGCTTGTACAGACTTCTACTGTATATACGAGTATAATGTGTGTCGAAGCAGCTTGTTAATACGTCTGTGCATAAAGCGTATATATGTAGCTATGTAAAGATCTCCTTGCACCATATGAATGTGTAGTTATGTAAAGACCTACTGTACGTACTGTACATTGTGTAAATGTGTAGCTATGTTAAGATTTTTTTGCATTACAAGTACATGCAAAGCTATGTAAAGACCTCAGCATATAAAGTATGTATACAGTATATAATTACATTACAAAACAAGATGCAGGTTGTTACTGAGACACAACTGTTTAAAATAATTTAATTTTGTATTCACGTCGAAAGTTAAAAGGCGCATTATAAATCCATCCTAAAATTGAGTGTGACAGGACTTTGATGGCGAAATGCCCCTAGGCCAATTACTCATCATAATATATGTATGAATATGCGTAGCCTGTGTCCAACTCTTGGTCACTGACGCAAAAGTACACATTAATGTTCGATTTACCAAACTGAATCGTTGTTATTAATTATAACTGTCTGCCGACCTTGGTGGTCGTCGTCAGCGAGATGAAAGATTGATTGAGTGATATGTTTTTTGAGAAAAAAACAAACATCTCAAAGGGATGAAATGATGTACAGTAAATCATCCCCACCCCAGTCCAGGAATGTCCTTCTTAGGACTCACATAAATCCCTAATACAGATATATCTCATATAATCAATTATAGTACATACTGTATAGTTATATTCTAGATGCAAAATTTCTATATTTATTTAATATTTCATCTGTTTTTCTATTTTTAAACATCCATTCTATTTGCTTGGAGACATTCCAGTATTCCAGTATATAATGTAGCAGGGTATGGGATCTGGATGTTCTACAAACTCTACATTCTTTATCCTGTTCACTTCTCTTAGCTCTTTCCTCCTGCTCCTATCTTTCCCATATGTAAAATTTGTGTTCATGAGAACATGGTGGTAATGTTTCATTGTTTCACTTTTCTCAAAAGAGTTAAATGAAAGGTGAGGCAGCAGGCTCTGGGCTATTAATTTCACATGCTCTGATTAAATCCAGAACATAGAGTTGCAAGTATTTTAAATTCAGTTTTTGGTGAATGGTGTAATTAAGAGAAATATGCTCAAAATAACAGTGGTAAGGGTATTAACTCGGTGTCCAAATATTATTCTGGGCAGCTGGGCGAGTTTGGTGATTATAATACATACATTCTCGGGGATTACGTTGATGATAAAGTGCCTCACTGCGCTGCAACAGCTCAGATCTTTAGGCGCCAATACTACATTATTAATATATACTGCATTAACTAAACATACTCATAAAGTTAACATAGAATTTCGTGCTACTATGTAACTATAGTAGGTTAGGTTAGGTTAATGGACACTACAGTGTAAATATCCCGGTAGACCAACTCCAACTTGGTAAACCGCATACTCCCCTGTACTAATACCATAGAGTAAAGTAGCACCGAATTTCTTATCTATATAAATGTCAGTGCCTTATGCAAAAATTCATCTACGTTCAAAATGTGTGATACCCTGAGAATAAAACTCACTAAAAGTGCCGTGGACGCAAGCTGCACCACAAGAGCCCTACATACTACATACGCCATCCGCTTATTATCACACAGCTCTAATGCTAGTGGACAACACAAGCTTTTCATTGTAGTGCGCTGCTGCCTCACAGAACGCAGGCTGTTGCCCTCAATCCTTCTACACTGTGCCCTCAGTTACGTGGCTCCTCCCACCTTTAAATAATTTTTGTGTACACTTCTCCATTGCACCGCCTCTACCTTTCCTTATGTTTGTCTCTCTAAATCACTAGAGTTTTCATCTCTAAAACATTCAGCAAAACTTATTACAAACTTGTTTAATTGCTTTCCAGTGTATAAATTTCGTTCAGTAGCCGTAGTTAAAGCGTGTAAGTTGAGCACTTTCCTTTTGAATGTAACGTATTTCCCAGTGTGTTTTGAGAGCGTGTTTTCAAATTTGAAAATCTCTTTCGGTAAACGTTGAGTAAAACTTGTAGCTACTCTCACGTTTTTAGTGACCGCCTAAACGGAATATGATACATCATGTATCATATTCCCTTTAGGGATCCTGTTCAGCCCATCCCTGCTTACTGCTCCTCGCGCCTCTAAGTCTATCAATTAACATGATTACTGATATATCCATACAAGTTTACGCAAACTAAATGTACTTTCACTTCAAACATTCCCTGTTAATGATTATCTATGGTGTAGGAGAGAACCAGTGGCGATGGTGTTTATTGTAGGAGAAAACCAGTGGTGATGGTGTTTGTTGTAGGAGAAAACCAGTGGTGAAGGTGTTTATTGTAGGAGAGAACCAGTGGTGATGGTGTTTGTTGAAGGAGAAAACCAGTGGTGTGGGTGGTGTAGAGTGTGTGTGTGTGTTTCGGCTCCAAACAACTTCTCAAGTATTGTACTAAAGGCGTTTATTGTAAGGCGTTTTCGATGCACGGATTAGCTAATGCGTTAGCTATTCTGTATGCGCAGACGCTGCTTTTGACTTGTGCGCATAACACATTCAGAGGGAAAAGCTAATACCTCGATCAGTGCATAGGTGTGTTAATAATAATAATAATAATAATAATAATAATAATTAACGGTTCATTGAAAGCGCTTGGCAGCCAGAAGGCTGAAAATATACAGTTACATATCTGGGGAATGGGTTTCGAATTACAAATAATGTACAAATAACATAAGTGATATAAATAAGATATATAATAACTAGATGGGGAAAAGTTCAAACTACAGGGCATTTCAACATAGTGACGGTGCAAGAAGTAGTATTTACTGGGAGTGAATACACTGGTTTATTACAAGTTATTGATAATTTTTACAATGGTTGGGACTGGGCTGTTCTTATAGCGATCAGTTCGTGCACGTATGGGCTGGATGGGGTTGTGGTGTCGAACAGCTTTTCTCGGGCTAGGGATCTCAGGTGGTAGTAGGAGCCGGTGTCAAGGATGGTATAGAAGCTTCTTACCAAATTTGCAGATGAGGTCGTGGTGATGGTCAGTGAGAGTCGAAAGGGTCAGTGTGTTGAGCACTTCTTGATATGTGGAGTAGGAAGGGGAGAGAATGATCTTGCATGCCCTCTTTTGCACTTTTTCTAGGTGTTTACGTTGTGTGGCATTTAGGGAGGAAGACCAGGTGGGGGAGGCATAGGTGAGCTTGGGAAGTATGAATGTTGAGTAAACACTGAGGAGGTCGGGTGCAGGAACTCCGAGGGACTTGAGTCGGCGGAGGAGGTGGAGACGGAAACTGGAGGATTTGACAACTTCATTGACGTGTGGTTTCCAATTTAGTTTGTTGTCTATGGTGACGCCGAGGAGCTTCGTGGAATCTACATCCTGGAGTGTGTTCGGACCTAAAGTAATGAAAGGAGGTGGGACAATGTCGGAGGAGAGGTTGATGTGCATAACCATGCTCTTGGTATGGTTGATGGTGACATGGTTGTTGGTGGCCCAGTTTTGGAGACTGTTCAATAAATCCTGAAGGGCGGTATGGTCGGGAACAGAATTGTTGACGCTGATCCCAATGGTGGAGTCGTCGACATATTTCCAGCGAGCAGGGGTTTCTCTTAGGGCATCATTGACGAGCATAAGGAAGCAGAGTGATCCCATCATGGTGCCTTGGGGGACGCCGCAGGGGAGTGACTGAAAGGTGGAGACAGCCCCTCGGAAGCGTACAGCTTGGCGTCGGTTACTGAGGAAGTCTGTAGCCATGGTATAAGACTTCTCCGAAGCCCGAGGTCAATGGCTTTGTTGACGATTATATTGTGGTCGACTAGGTCGAATGCTTTAGTGAAATCAATGAAGGCGACAGCTACAGACGTTTTTCGTTTCTCGAGATGGCGGTATATGTAATCGAGAAAGCTGACAAGACAGTGAGTGGTGGAGGAAGTTTTCATATTGCCAAATTGCTGAGGGTCTACGACTCCTGCAATATCAGCATAAGCCCAGTCGAACACAAAACTTTCACAGATTAGGCTGGGTATTGGGGTGATTGCAATAGGTCGTAGCTGATTTAAGGATTGTGGGCTGGTTGACTTGGGCACTGGTGATACATAAGAGGTCTTCCAGTCAGCTGGGCATCTGGCTTGACTGAGAGAAGCATTGATGATGGAGTGTTGTGTTGGTGTACAGTAGGTGGTAGTGTATGTGTGTGTTGTGTTAGTGTTGGTGGTAGTGTATGGGTGTGTTGTGTTAGTGTTGGTGGTAGTGTATGGGTGTGTTGTGTGAGTGTTGGTGATAGTGTATGGGTGTGTTGTGTTAGTGTTGGTGGTAGTGTATGGGTGTGTTGTGTTAGTGTTGGTGGTAGTGTATGGGTGTGTTGTGTTAGTGTTGGTGGTAGTGTATGGGTGTGTTCTGTTAGTGTTGGTGGTAGTGTATGTGTGTGTTGTGTTGGTGTACAGTAGGTGGTAGTGTATGTGTGTGTTGTGTTAGTGTTGGTGGTAGTGTATGGGTGTGTTGTGTTAGTGTTGGTGGTAGTGTATGGGTGTGTTGTGTGAGTGTTGGTGATAGTGTATGGGTGTGTTGTGTTAGTGTTGGTGGTAGTGTATGGGTGTGTTGTGTTAGTGTTGGTGGTAGTGTATGGGTGTGTTGTGTTAGTGTTGGTGGTAGTGTATAGGTTTGTTGTGTTAGTGTTGGTGGTAGTGTATGGGTGTGTTGTGTTAGTGTTGGTGGTAGTGTATGGGTGTGTTGTGTTAGTGTTGGTGGTAGTGTATGGGTGTGTTCTGTTAGTCGTGCTGTGTATCTTGGAGGAATGATGTTTTACAGATATGTGGGTCTAACCAGTGTTAGTATAGGAGGAAACCGGTTTCCGGGAAACCTGTGATGTTTGATACAGTCACAGTGGATAACACACTTCTCACGTGTGTCTAGGGCAAGCAGGATTCGAATCCTTGACATAGTAGTGAGAGATGCGCATTACCGCTTGTACCGATGTGAGTGACATTAATAATATCGGAGGTGATGGTGATAGCGTGGTATTGGTTGATTGTGAAGATACATTGTAGAAAGTATAGTGTAACGCATCATGGTGTTGGGTAGGAGAGAAACGACTTAGGGTGGCAGGGTGAATGACCTTGGGCAAGTGTGGGCGGTTCCCTGCTCCACTCCATTTGAGGTCCCTCTGGTCGTGAAGCTATTTTGGGAGAGGTATATTTCCCTGTCTCTCGCACTCAAGCGTACTTTGTTGGTGTTTGTACGGATCAACAGCCAGATGATTTTACCTAAAGAATTAACCAATATCAAATTTGGTTTATAATTTAAGTGTTTTTGAATATTTTGCTTTAAAATTACCGCAATTTAAAGAACTCCTTTTGCGAGCTACTGATTTACCCAAGAGGAGGTTATTTTTGTCTGCCAGCCGTATGACCGTATTTGTATTATGTTATAGTAATATAATGTTTTCATGTAACTAAAGGAATGTCGTTACATTTAACATTTGTTTTAAGGCGGTTTTCTTAAGGCATTTTCGTGTGTATGATCATTTATTGTTCGTTAAGAAGTCCATAAAGAATTAGAATTAGTCAATGAATATCTTAGGATAATCGGAGTTAAATCAGGTTATTTTTGTATTATAGTTTCCGTCGACCAGTTATGGGCAAACAGTATCTCCAATTACGAGAAATATTCACCTTACGAACCTTTGTGATTTGTTTTAATTTCTTATGTTTATTTTTTCCTATAATAAGAGATATGAGAATGCTTGAACTGGTCCATTTAAGCACCAGTACATAATTGGTGTCAAAATATACCGTAATTATATACAATTATGTCTAGTTTAGGAATAAATCTAAACGCGCATTTATTTTCAACAACATAATGAGTAATTTCGAAAGGAAAACCGCTATACAACTTTTTTTGGTTGCAACAGTGATAAAGTAAACATAGCCTACGTGAGATGTGTTACTGAAGAATAGACATACTTAACAAGGCTCATCCTCAAAGGTTCAAACGTGACATTTTCAATAATTGAAGCCTCAACATTAAGATCGCTGCCACAATTTTTTCGAAATTACGCAGATTTTGCCACAATTGAAACTAGCCTGGAAAACTCCCCAAACAAATATAGAAGAGATACATGCGAATTCTGAAGCTGTGCAGCAAACTGTTAAAATAGCCAACCAAATGGCATACCCACAGGCTTCCACGCATATCTGCACCCGACGCGTCACGAACCATTTAGTGGAGAACATCACCCAGCAAAGCCGCCCCGTGGCACATATCGGTACGTACTGTAAGGATGTCTTTGTGTAATTGTCGAGTACTCATAACTGATTTACAGTATATCACCTCTCTAAGAATATGTGTAAGTCGGGATAAGTTTAGGCTGTACTGTCGTACTGGCCACTGTTCCATTTTTATTTTCTTCACCATTTGTCAACATATTAGCCAGGAAAGCGCTCAATAATTTCTCTGTTTCTCTCTGTTGGGAAGTACTGGGCAAATATAGGCCCTTAAATGTGCCTAAACACGTTCCAATGTTTGTCAAGCCTAAACGTTAAGGAACTCGCATTTATTGCTGGCAAGTTATTTTAAGAGTCGACCACTTTTATTCCAGAGCTAATTGCAAATGTTCAAGTCATTCTCATTAAGTGAGGTGCCCGAGTGCCGGTGTACTGTAGTAGCCCGAGAACACCCCCCCCCCCCACATTAAACACTCTGGACTGCTTTTTGGCTGTCCCAAAAGACAATAGTGTAGTATTTTGGGGCTAGGCCAAGAATACTCCCCTCGCTAGTCTGAAGTCACCCCCTTAGTGTGAAAACACTCCCAGTTTGCGGCGAAATACTCCCTTAAAAAAAATCCAATTCTACTCCAACCACATCACTTATGCCACACTTCCCTTCCACGCCACCCCTACCACACCTACTATTTACTACTTTGCTGTCACTCGGAATCGAGTATGACGATCATCCAGCTATGATACAATGAAATGAGTTATTAAGGATGTCACCTTTATTGGCGAATTCTAAGGTGACAAAAGAGGCCGATACGGGACCAGCAGGGTTGTTCACAAATGTTGCACGTGTGGAGGGCTATATCTAATGCAGGAGGGGTGGCAGCAGCCTCTTTCCGGTTTTAGCGACCATCTGCCTGGTTTGCAGCCGAGGTGTGGAGTAATCATCTTCCAGGTGAGGGATCGATTTGGCACTTTTTCAGGTTTGTCTTAAGACTATCTTTATAAATTTTTAGTTGCCCACCAACGTTACATTTACTATTCGTTAGGTGATTGTAAAGTAGCTGCTTTGGCAGTCTACTGTCGTCCATGCAGGTAACATGACCAGTCCAGAGGGGGTGTTCATGGAAAAGGGTAGCCTCTATGCTCCTACAGTTGGTATCAGCGAGAATACTGGCATTTGCTCTTTTGTCTTCCCAGCGAACTCGGAGGATGGAACGTAGACTGCGTTGGTGAAAGTTTTAAAGTGCCTTGAGGTGCCTCCTGTATGTGACCCATGTCTCGCTTTCATATAGCAGGGTGGGGAGGACCATTGCTGGATATTTGTGCAACTTTGTAGATAATTTCAGCTCCCTACAGCTGAAGACACAGGTTTGGAGTCTGCCAAATGCTTGAGATGCACATCTGTTCTGATGTTGAATTTCTTCATCGATGTTTGCGGTGGTGGACAGGTGGGAGCTGAGATATCGAAAGTGGGTAACATTAGAGAGGGTAGTACCATTAAGCTGGATGGATGGATGGTGGAGGTATGGCTGAACCAGGGGCAGGCAGAAAGAGAATCTGAATCTTACGTAGTTTCACTTCAAGGCCGAAGTGTGCATACGCATCTGAGTAGGTGTTCAGGATCTCCTGTAGGTCGCGTTCAGTGTGAGCGACAAGTGTGAGGTCGTCTGCATACTGAAGTTCAGTAATGGAAGCTGCCGACACCTTTGTTCCTGCCTGGAGTCGTATTATATTGAGAAGACCTTTCATCCGGTAATCGATGTCCATCCCGCCAGCTAAATTGGCACTGGTATGAGTAAGGAAGGCAGCCAAGAAAATGGAAGAAAGAATTGGTGTCACTACACATCCTTGTTTTACCCCCGCTTGGATGGGGAAGAACTCAGACTGGGTGTCATTGTGCAGGACACTGCCGTTCATGTCATTGTGGAGTTGCCTCACTTTGGTGGGCAGACAAAACGGCTGAGGATCCGTCAGAGGGCTTCCCTGTTGACCGAGTCGAAGGCCTTGGTTAGGTCGATGAAGGCCATGTACAGGTCACGATGCTGTTCTCTGCACTTTTCCTGTATCTGGCGGCAGCAAAGATCATGTCAGTGGTGCCACGTGATGGTCTAAATCCATATTGAGATTCTGGGAGAAAGGTTTCTGCCTTAGGAAGAAGTCTGTTTCGGAGGACTCGGGCGATAATCTTGCCAGCTACAGACAGCAGCGAGATCTCGCGGTAGTTGCCACAGTCTGACCAGTCTCCCTTGCTCTTATGAATAGTGATGTTGGAGGCATCTTCAGGAGCTTGGGGGATTTCCTCCTTTTCCCATATATTCTCCAGGAGAGAGTGGAGATGGCTGGTAAGCAGAGGTCCTCCTGCTTTATGCACCTTGGCTGGGATTCCATCAGGCCCTGATGCTTTGTTATTTTTCATCTCTTTGATGGCAATAGCTACCTCATCCAGGGATGGATGATAGCTGAGGTGAGGCAGCTCTGGATGCTGAAGGTCCTGCTGGGTAGTCAGGACATCCACATCGGTGTTTCGGTTGAGCATCAAATAGTAGTACTCTTTGCAGTGCTGAAGGATGCCTTCTTCATCTTTAATTAGGGAGTTACCGTCGGATGAGCAGAGGGGGGGCTGTGCCATGAGTGACTGAACCCATTAAATGTGCTATTGGAACTGAAAAATTTGTGCATTTTGTATTGATCCACAAGTTTTTGTGTTTTACATGCTTTATTTTTAAACCGGTAGTTCTTTAGATTGCTAAGTTCACGCTGGGCTGCTGCTTTCTTCCTGCAGAAGGTTTCAGCTTTGGTCCGAGACTGAGGGTTGTTCTGCCAGTCAATTAAAGCAGCACGTTTATCATCGACAAGTACACTGATTGCCGGTCATTTTCTTCAAACCAGTCCTGGTGTAATCTTTCGATTTGGCAAGGGTCTCTCTGCAATTTTTTGTTATGACAGTGTCGAAAATATCCCATTCGGAATGGGGATTTGGGTTGTTTGTTGTTGGGTTTTTTATCAACCCATGTTTGAACTGCTCTCTGAAAGCATGTGCTACAGCTCGGTCCTCGAGACAGTTAGTGTTAAAACCTCTTCTTGAGGCTTGCTGCCTCCACCGTTTTGGGGCGACGTGAAGTGAGAGCTTGGGTCTGACGAGCCGATGATCAATATCGCAGTGGTCTGAGCCATGCATGACTCAGGTGATGAGGGCATCTCGGCAATCTCTTTCTCTGACAATGATGTACTCAATGAGATGCCATTTTTTTGGATCGTGGGTGTTGCCACGAACCCTTGAACTTGTCAGCCTGCCTAAACAAGGCATTGGTGATAGTGAGGTTGTGTTCAGCACACTTGCTGAGGAGGAGTAGGCCAGTGGGATTACACTTGCCAAGTCCATTTCTCCTCATGATTTCCAGCCAAATGTCAGCATCTCTGCCATTGAAGTCACCTAAGAGCACAACCTTATCTTCTCTAGGGATAGAAGTTAGCACTCGGTCAAGGTCGGTGTAAAAGGCCTCCTTGATGTCATCCTCTGCAACCAGTGTTGGGACATATGCACTGATGCAAAAGGCATGACGTGAGTGGATAAGTGGGATTCAGAGCGTCATGAGGTGCTCGTTGATCCCAACAGGCCTTTCAGTTAGCCTATGTAGGATGCATTAGCGGATGGCAAACCCAACTCCATAAAGGCAGTTTCTCTCCGCAACAGGCTTACCCTTCCAGAAGAAAGTATAGCCAGACCATTGTTCTGTGAGTCGACCCTCGTCTGGGAGCCGGGACTTACTAATGGCTGCTATGCCGATGTTATACCTAGCCAGCTCTTTTGCCACAAGGGCGGTTCTTCTTTCAGGACGCTCATTTGTGCCAGTATCCAGAAGGGTCCTGACATTCCATGCAGCAACCATAAGAGGTTGTATAGTTTGATTTTGTTTGGATCAGTGATTATGATTGTTTTCGACTGCATAAAAATAACCTTACTGGGTGCGGTGGCTTAGTCAGGTTGGTTCTTTAGGCAGGCTATGTCTAGGGCACCATTTTTTATCCCCCTCACTAAGTGGGGTGAGCACAGTGGCTCCTCGAAAGGGCTGCTCAGTCGCATAGACAGGACCGGATTGCACTGCTGCCTAGATCCCAGTGGATAAACGACCATCTTATCTATGCTACCCATGTGCAGAGTTGTGACTAGAGACTCCCGGCAGTCATCTCTGTCAGTCCCTTTCTCCACTCGTCCGGGGGTAAATGGGTTTTGATGATAATGAGAAGTATGATGAGGTGGATGATGGCTGCACATGAGTTGATTTATGTGGTGAGGCAGGAGCTCAGGCTGCAGCCACACATCTTGGCTTTCCCTTTTCCTGATCCAGTGGCGCAAGTGTTGCAACGACTAAGGAGAGAGAAAGTTGCAATGGACTGCCGATAGCCCAGTTTGTTGGGTTTCGCCTTAGTAGCCTGTCCATCATGGGGCGTGGCACAGTTGTAGTTCAAGGAGGGGCGTGGTACAGTTTTAGTTCAAGGATGGGCGTCACACAGCTGTAGTTCAGGGAGGGGCGTGGCGCAGCTAAAGTTCAAGGAGGGGCGTGGCACAGCTGTAGTTCCAGGGGTGTGGCACATAGCTGTAGTTCGAGAGGCGTGGCTCATCTGTATTTCAAGGAGGGGTGCAAGGCACAGCTGTAGTTCAAGGAGGGGCATAACACAGTTGTAGTCTGGGCGAGGGGCATAACACAGTTGTAGTTCAAGGAGGGGCGTGACACAGTTGTAGGCTCAAGGAGGCGGCACAGTTGTAGTTCAAGGAGGGGCATAACATGCTAGAAGTTCAAGGAGGGGCGTGATGACAGTTGTAGTTCAAGGAGGCATAACACAAAGCCAGTTCATGAGGGCGGGCACAGTTGTAGTTCAAGGAGGGCATACAACACAGTTGTAGTTCAAGGAGGGCGTGGCACAGTTGTAGTTCAAGGAGGGCATAACACAGTTGTAGTTCAAGGAGGGGCGTGACACAGTTGTAGTTCAAGGAGGGGCGTGACACAGTTGTGGTCTGGCGAGGCATAACACAGCAGAAGTTCATGAGGGGCGTGACACAGTTGTAGTTCGGCGAAAGCGGCACAGCTGGGAAGTTCAAGCGAGGGGCGTGACATTAAAGAAGTTCAAGGAGGGGCATAACATGGTTGTAGTCTGGCGGAGGGCGCCTGGCCGCTGCTCAGTTCGCGGAGGGGCGTGGCCACAGTTCATGAGGGGCGGACACAGTTGTAGTTCAGGAGGGGCATAACAGTTAGAAGTTCAAGGAGGGCGTGGTACAGTTGTGTTCAAGGAGGGCGGCACAGTTGTGTTCAAGGAGGGCGTGGCACAGTTAGGTTCAAGGAGGGGCGTGGGCACAGTTGTAGTTCAAGGAGGGTGGCACAGTTGTAGTTCAAGGAGGGAAAGTGTACAGTTGTAGTTCAAGGAGGGGGCAACACAGCTAGAAGTTCAAGGAGGGGCGTGGCACAGTTGTAGTTCAAGGAGGGGCGTGACACAGTTGTAGTTCAACGAGGGGCGTGACACAGTTGTAGTTCAAGGAGGGGCGTGGCACAGTGCTGTAGTCTGGCTGGAGGGGCGGCGGGTACAGTTGTAGTTCAAGGAGGGGCATACCACAGCTGTAGCTCAAGGAGGGCACAACACAAAGCTGGGGGTTCAAGGAGGGCATAACACAGTTAGTTCAAGGAGGCATAACACAGCGTTGTAGTTCAAGGAGGGGCGTGGGGTACAGTTGTAGAGGTCAAGAGGGGCAAGGGTACACAGTTGTAGTTCAAGGAGGCATAACACAGTTGTAGTTCAAGGAGGGCATAACACAGTTGTAGTTCAAGGAGGGCGTGGCACAGTTGTAGTTCAAGGAGGGGCGGCAATAGTTGTAGTTCGCTGAGGGCGTGACACAGTTTGTAGTTCAGGAGGGGCGTGACACAGTTGTAGTTCAAGGAGGGGTGTGGCACAGTTGCAGTTCAATGAGGGGCGTGGCACAGTTGTAGTTCAAGGAGGGCCTGACACAGTTGTAGTTCAATGAGGGCGGGCACAGTTAGAAGTTCAAGGAGGGCGTGACATGCTGTAGTTCGGTGGAGGGTGACACAGTTGTAGTTCAAGGAGGGGCGTGGCAAGCCAGTTGCAAAGTTCAATGAGGGTGTGGCACAGTTGTAGTTGAAGGAGGGGCGTGACACAGTTGTAGTTCAAGGAGGGGCGTGACACAAAGCTGTAGTCTGGAGGAGGGGCGTAACACAGCTGTAGTGCAAGGAGGGGTGGGCACAGTTGTAAGTTCAAGGAGGGGCGTGGCACAGTTGTAGTCTGGCGAGGGTGGCACAGTTGTAGTTCGGCTGAGGGCGTGCGCAGCAACAGCCTGTAGTTCAAGGAGGTGCGTGGCACAGTTGTACTTCAAGGAGGGGCGTGACACAGCTGTAGTTCAAGGAGGGGCGTCACAGCTGTAGCTCAAGGGGGATCGTGGCACAGCTGTTGTTCAAGGAGGGGCGTGGCACAGCTTAGTTCAAAGAGAATAATTTGTGAATCCGTTTTGACAAAACTGCTAAGAAAATGTTTGAGATTGCCTTCTCACGTCAGCAGTTATTTTCATAAATTCAGTTTAAAATTCGAAGTCTATAAGAGTAAAACCGCTTCACTTTCACTCTCGGAGTGCAAAATCCCAAGAGTTTTTTAGCGTCTTGTCCTTTGGTGATAGTTATCAATTCTTCAGTGAATAATTGTCTTTACATTTATAAAATTCTTCACAAAAACTACTGTAAACAAGAATAATATTAATCTTTCACAGTTTTATATGTCCGATTTTAACAGAGAAAAAGTAGCGCTTCTCACTATTTGGTACTGCGAACAACTCTTCTGTAGTAGTTATAAACGTCTTCTTGAGTGAGTGATTGTCTTTACAGTAATTAAATTCTTCACAAGAAAATACACGAGAATTCGTTATCCACAATAATTGTTTGATTTTATTAGAGAAAAAGTTTTCACCGATGAGAAATTAAATTGGAAATTAAATATGGCCTCCTCAGAAATCACACTTTCTCCTCACAGATTCTTTGTACATTTGAAAATTCGAAGGCATTACCTTTCAGTATATCTAGTACGGATATTAATATTAAGAGTAAATAAAAACTGAAAAATTCTCACCTTAATGAGCTATCAATACAACTCAGAGAACCAAGAGTTTACAGACACTAACTCGAACTTCTTTTTCAAAACGACTGGTGCGGTGGCGTCGAGACTGGAGGCGATGAGCACCGCGGTGAGGCATAGTAGTGTAAAGTTATCGTACCGCTTGTTGCCGCCCTCGAGAAGTTTAGGATTAGCTTCGCAATTTTTAGCGGACAAGCAAACTTGATCGATTCTAGTTATATTCTTTACTTTGAATGATATCTCCCACCATCAATGCAAATAAGATTGCATATCTGCAATACCCTTCCAAAAACTATTTCCTGGCTATGAAACTTAATACAGTACTGTCTCTAGACTCGAGCAAAGGTCAGTCATCCTCCCAAACCGAAGTCTGGGTTGACGAACATAAGTCACGACTTAACTAAGTTTTGAGGAACGATGGATACAACCAAATCAAGGTATAACGGCTAGTAAGCTGATAAGTGGCGAATATGATATAAAAAAAATATAATAATAGCCCGAGTAAGTCGAGGACCACATTTCCTTGGTGCTGCAATTAGTGAAATAAATCTTACATGAGGCCTTGACATGGCTTTAAATAGCAACCAGACACAGTTTATATCCAAATATTTTTTTTACAGGACAGTTTATCAAGAAGAGAATAGAACAAACACTTGAAATCCACAATTGAATAAATCCCGGTGTTACGAAATCGAGAGCTACGACCGCAAGAAAATATAATTTGTAAGAACGATAACCCAGAAAACGAAGATAATATGTAAACCTTCCTAATATAGTGTTAAAGGCCTCCTTTCACCCCTTCCCAGCTTCCACGCCGGTTATCAGCTGCCAGGTCGTATATACAGAAGCAGTAGACATCCCACAAGTGTCGTCGAATTACCATTAGCTGTCCTGTGTTACTGAATTTGGGGATGATATATATATATATATATATATATATATATATATATATATATATATATATATATATATATATATATATATATATATATATATATATATATATACACGTATGTTACTGTGTCTATTTACTGTCTACTGCGTCTGTCTGCGCCTGTATACTGTGTTTGTGTTTTTTGCTGCGTGTGTATGTGTTTGTCTTGCTGACTAGGAACCACCACGTGTATTAGGTTTGCAATAAAGAGGCAGAGACAGGTTAGTGTACAGATAACACCAACTGTATTAACTCAGCCTAAATAACCTAACCTAACCTAACTGTTACGTTTTAAATGCAGGAAGGTGGCTTTCTTACCTTAGAACTCGGATACCTTCACACTGGTTACTCACCCAAGAGATTATGGTGTATCACTACGTAGAATTTTGCTCTGCTTCCGGCACTCAATGCATTATGTACTCGATAAATGTTGATTTAGTGAATTCCACTAACTTCCAACATCCATCTAAGTTATTGGTTATACTTTGTCATAACCAATGAGTCATTACCCTTGGTAATAATGATAATAGAGGGATCACAGATACGGGCAGATGATTGCACTTACGTTTATTTGGCACAATTCCATACACTGGACTTATAATTTGCATAGATAGGTCAGTCACTCACATTCACGCCACAGTACCGTAAGTTATAAGGGAGAGTTTGTCAACCTGGTGAATTAATCGTTTAGATCTATTAGGCCGGCCTGGAGTGCTCTTGTAGCAAACAGGCCCTCACCATTGATCACTTCCTTTACAGGATGTGTTAACTTGTCACTGGACTTAACAAAAATCTCGGGGATTTGCACACACAGACCCGTAGCACTGGTAGGACTGTATGGCCCCTGATCTTAAGTCCGCGGAGCAGGAGGTCTTCTCTAACCCAAGGTCTAAAGCCCACTGGCTAAATTGGTTTTTTTGAGGCGTGAAGTGAAGAACAGTACACCACTGTCTCACTGGCCTGCCCCCCCCCTACATGTCCCAGTTATGGCTGGCCGGTTACCTTATCTCTACCGTAAACAAACATTTGGGATGGGTTGTGCGGGAGGCCCAACGCAACCCATGACAGTTTGTTTCTTAATGTCTTACCGTAGAGTTAGACACCTTCACACTGGTTACTTACAGGAGATTATGGTGTATCTACGAAGAAATTCACTCCACCACCCGACCTTCCATGTAATTTATACTTGTTTAATGATGATATAATGAATTCCATTAATTTCCAACATCCATCTAAGTTATTGGTTATACTTTGTCATAACCAATCAGTCATTACCTTTAGTAATAATAAGAATACAGGCAGATAATTGCACTTACATTTATTTGGCAAGCTTCCATACAATGATTTACAATTTGCATGGATATATGAGTCACTCACATTCACGCCGTATAAAATTATTCTTGTAAAGAGGGAATTTTCAACCTGGGGACACACATTTGATTACTCTACTATGGGGATGCCAATAGCAACCATACTCCCGTGAAGAGGCAGATACTCGCTCCTTTGAGCATGCAAGACAAGTTGTATTGGAAGGCAGTAAATGAGTTCTAATAAAATCCAATAACACAGATATCATTGTCATAGCTATATCTGTGTTCACAGCACTAGGAGAAATTGGTCTTGAAGAAATGTGGATTTCTTATGGTTAAGGGGCTTACTGTATATAAGATGGATTCCTGTTCATGAGTTAGTTGTAGCCATGGAGCCTGAAAAAGCCACTAGAATCACATTTTTCCATGCATTCAGTGGTTGTGATGTTATGTCAGCCTTCCATGGTAAAGGTAAAAGACTGCATGGCAAACATGGAATGTATTTAACGAGGTCTCCAGTACCTTTACCAAACTCAGTCAGTGTCCTACATCAGCTAGTGAAGAAGACTTCCATGTCTTGGAAAAGTTTGTGGTAGTAATGTATGACAGGTCTAGTCCAGCTTTATGTGTCAATGGTGCAAGACTTGATTTATTTGCTGGCAAACAGAGATCATATAATGCAATTCCACCAACACGGTCTATCCTAAAGGAAAAGGTAAAGTGTGCAGCCTATCAAGGTGGAATGATCTGGGGTCAGGCGACAGTAACTCAACCAGACATTCCAAGTCCTGCTAACTGGGACTGGAAAAAGAAAGGAGATATGTAGTAGGTAGTATGTAGTAGGCAGCTACCAAACAGGGAGGTACGACCGCCTGGGAAGATATTGGAAGCATAATGTATTGTCTAATGGTAGACTCTGCTGCCATATGGCATCACGAAAATTGTGACCAAATCCCAGGCTGCTGACCTGACTTACTGCATCATTTACACACAATTGCAGAGTCTCAATTGTTTCTCTTACTATTGACAACACAACATACACACAGTATATAATTTCTCACTATTGATCTTTTTTCTTTATTATTATTATTATTATTATTATTATTTAGTTTTCAGTTTTTTATTATTTATTATAAATGTTATTTATTATGAATTATTATTATTATTATTATTATTATTATTATTATTATTATTATTATTATTATTATTATTATTATTATTATTATTATTAAATTTTCGCCCCCCAGGCCCCGATGTGGGTCAGTGACCTGTGCCCAGGTGGGTTAATCCCTGTAAAAAAAAAAAAAAAAAAACAGACCTTCCACCAATAGCAGCGAGCTGCCAAGAACTGACCAAGTGTTCTTGCAAGAAAGACTGTGGACAGCGATGTAAATGTATCCGCTCTGGTCTCACTTGTACAGCTCTAATAAAAATAATAATAATAATAATAATAATAATAAACGGTTTATTAATAGAGTTGCAGCCGGTGGCTGAAAATATACAAACTTACATTTGACTTAGACATAATGGTATGCGTTGAACACATTTACAGGGCTGTACAGTACATAAATCAGGAATTGTTTGTTATTTCAACAATAGATAGGATGGTGCTATTCTTATATCTATCAGTGCGGGCTGAATTTCGTTGTAGTGGCGGACTGCGCGAGGTGGGTGGGGGACTGCCGGTGGCAGGAGGTGGCGATGACGAGGATGGTGCAGTAGTCCACTGCCAAACCTTGCTAGTGCTTGGTGGTGGAGGTCACTGAGGGATGGCATTTCCAGGGTGGAGAGAGCGTTGATGTAGCCTGAGTAGTCTGAGCCGAGCATGATTCAGCAGGCCCTTTTCTGTACCTTCTCTAGCCGACGTTGTTGGGTGGAGTTGAGAGAAGAAGACCAGGCTGGTGACGCATACATTAGTTTCGGGAGAATAAAGGCGTTGTAGATAGTCCTCAGCTCTGGCGTGGGTGTTCCAAGTGACCTAAGTCGTCGTAGCATGTAGAGACGGTACGAGGCTGCCTTGATTGTGTTGTTTACATGGGCCTTCCAGTCCAGTTTGTGGTCTATGGTAACACCCAGGAGTTTGGCAGACTGCACGAACTGTAGAGGATGGGCACCCACTGTGACTGCTGGAGCTTGCACTGGAGTGGTGGCGGTATTGATGTGCATGACTATGGTTTTGGTGTGGTTGATGGTGACCTTGTTCTCTGTAGTTCATGCTTGTAACCTTTCCAGGGTGCCTTGTAGCGATGAGTAGTCTGGTGCGGTGTTGTCCACGGTAACCCCCACAGTGCAGTCATCCATGTACTTCCACCTGTGAGGAGTGTCCTGGGGAACACCGCAGGTGAGGTGTTGGAATGTGGAGAGAGAACCCTGATACCTCACTGCTTGACGACGTCCACTCAAGAAATCAGTGAGCCATGAGACCAGGGTGGTGGGCAGCCCTAGTGCAATGACCTTGTTGATAACAGTGCAGTGATCAACAAGGTCAAAAGCCTTCCTGAGTTCAACAAGGGCAACGGCCAGTGATGTCTTACGTTTCTGCAGGTTTTTGTGCAGGAAATCCAGAAAACTAACTAAGCAGTGTGATGTAGAGGAGGTCCTCATATTGCCAAATTGCTGTGGATCAATTGCCTGATAGATTCTAGCAAATGCCCACTCAAAAACAGTCTTCACAGAGTAGACTGGGTATGAGGGTAATGGCAACTGGCCTGAGGTCGTTAGGGGACTGTGGGGTGGTGACCTTGGAGATGGGGGTGACAAATGCGGTTTTCCATTCATTAGGGCATTTGCTTTGTCTGAGGGAGGCATTAATAATAGAACAGAGGGGGGGGGTGGCAAGTTTGACTGCAAACTCCTTGTATATTTTGATTGGGAGGTCAATTGGGGTCGTGGAGCGTTTGGATTTAAATTTCAGGAGTTTGTTGGCGATTTCAAATGGTTGAGCACTGGGAGGGGGGGAGGGAGAAGGTAAGTAAGCCGGGAGGAGAGTGAGGTCAAGACTGGGTAGGGTATGACATATGGTAGCAAAGTGATTATTAATTATCTCAGCTGCCTCCTCACTAGGTAAATATGAGATGAAAGGAAGCGTGGGAGACTGACGGTTAAGACCACAGAGATATTTTACCTTGGAGTACCATTGACCGATGCCGACCTCCTTGAGGCCGTGCACTTTCCTGGGATGATAAGCTCTGTGTTGATGTACATGCCAGCAGCTGTAATTATGAAATAATTCTTATAACAATATCTCCCAAGGATATGAGCAAGATATAAACAAGTTTCTCATTGCTCAACTAAGAATCACTTACACATATTTGTATCAAAATAGATAAAAGTATGTGCAGAACCGTTACTTTATGCAAAAAAGACATCTAAAGGTTTCAAACCAGTCATAATATGTTCCAGCACGCTTTAAAACATAGGAATATACACCTTATGTTCACAGATTGCCAAATAATAAGTCATTATAAAAAAAAATCGATTAGGGAAATTTGCGGGCCATCTTGGAAAATGCCTGCCATTTTGGAATTTTGAATGTCCAATCGGATCAATTTGATAAACAACCCACATTGAAAGTTCATACCAAATTTCATGCTTGTATTATTATTTGCATTATTGTACCTGCTATCCGTTCCGCTAACTTAAGAAACCTACGCATCTTGTCAGGAATATTTGTATATTTCAATTTGTTTTTAAATCGTCGAGTGCCACCACCATTTTAATATATAATTTCAGCTGAAGATTAAAAGATAAGATTCGAAGAAACTCTTTCAACAGGGAATGCGAACCTGACAGTGCCAGAGCGAGAGAGACCATTGTGATTAGTACACTGAAAATGTCAGCATATTGAAGAACACTTTCAGCCTTTATTATATATATATATTTGACAAACTTTGCTCATTTTTCTCTTATCATGTTGTACTTTTATAGCTTATTCTGGTGCAGTAGCTTATACCCGCAGCTGCTAATCTTTTCAAGTAAAAAAAAGGCCATATTATAAAAAAAAAAAAATAATGTGTTTCCCTCCAGAGATATACGAGTATATAAAACATCTAATACAGCAGAGTGAGCATCCATGGACCTGACTGACAGACTTGCATGCTAATACTCAAGGTTATTGTTACTCTCTGACTTTAATTGTCAATTTTACTCATTGCGATTATTTTGTCCTGATCAGACAATTACCAAGAGTTTCTTTGAAAACTGTCTATTGTGTGGATCCCCTCTCATTTTCCATTGGGATCTGGATGGTGAAATCATCTCGAAACTATTCAAGGACACTTCTTCATCACTCCAGACGAAAATTATGAAATGTACTTAAAATCCTAAAAAATAACAATGTTGCTCCTGGACTTACAAACGACTGGTTGCAGGCTTTTCCATTAGTCACTTTGACTCAAAACGTCTATCTACACGTTTGGAACAGCAAAGCCATGATATGCATTTTCCGGACCTAATTACGCTAGTGTCATTGGCTTTGAAATAAATTTCTATGTAATTACTTTAATAATCTTTAGCCAATACCGAGCGCATGAGGCTGCTAAATTAGTGCGAGAAGTGAGTATGAAGAAACCAAAGGAGAGGCAAGCGATAAATCGTAAAAATTATGATAAACGTGTTAATCGTGCCCTGAAAAATCACACCTGGATCACTTGTAATGCTGCTAAGGTAGCGAGGACAGTATGGGCTTACGACCTCATTACGTGCCTCCACTTGAACATCTTTGGTGAGGGAATGTTGACACAATTTCTCCCTCTGGTTCGTTTATAGAGGCGGAAAGTATTAAAACTATCCCTTAGCAAATCGATTAGTTTGATGACGTAAGAAATGTGATACTGAAAGATAAAATATAATTTAGAAAAAAGCGCGTATTTCTAGAGCAGGCATTTACGACGGTGATGATCAGAAGTTACTTATATACGGTTACTGTCAACTCAGGATACCTGGCAAGAAGTGGGATACAGTGAAACAGCGTGACCCAGCTGTGTGTTATTGCTGGAGAAGGAACCAGTGACGATGCAGAACGTGATTGTAACAATAATCTTTTAGGTGATGCTTATAGTGACATTGGAAAAAGTGAAAATAAATATAGCATCATCAGTCGTAATACGAAAGTGTTTTCTGCGACTGATTAGTTATTTTACAGTATAAAGGACTCTTTACTAAGCTGTCAAACGTAATGAATTCGGTGTTGCTTTTCCCATTTCCTGCCCATATCATGTACTTTTTTATTATCGGAGAACCTTCGGGAAATCTTCTTCTACTGTTCATATTGCAAAATTAACTGTTTTATGAGTACAAACTGTTGCTATTCTCCGCCTTAGGCCCGTAATGAGACTTGTATCTCAACACATTGCAAGGATTCTTTTCTTACGGGATGAGGGCAGGTGACAGGTATACCCAAGACGTGGTCCGAAGAACGGTGAGGACGACACTGCCCAATCGCTGTGGAAATTGATATTCATTCATGTGTTCTGCGATCCAATTATTTATTTTACTAAGGAGTTCCACACTTCTTTCGGCACGCCTAACGCTCTTTACACCACACACACCAGAACACACCTACCTCCTACACCCCACATAGCAACCGTCATCCTACACCCCACATAGCACTCCCTCTTCCTACACCCCACATAGCACCCCTCCTCCTACACCCCACATACCAACCGTCCTCCTACACCCCACATAGCACTCCCTCCTCCTGCACCACATAAAGAACTTCCTCTTCCTACACCACACATAGCACTCCCTCCTCCTACACCCCACATGCCTCCCTCCTCCTACACCCCTCCCTAGCACTCCTCCTCCTACACCCACACACCTCCCTCCCTCTCCCCCCCCCCTGCCTCCCTCCTCCTACACCCCTGCCTCCTCCTCCTACAC
>NW_024741901.1:15344567-15565064 GCF_018991925.1 Homarus americanus | reverse complement strand
CCCCACTCTACCCCCATACCCTCACACTGCACTCCACTGTACCCTCTATAACATCACATACCACTGTACCTCTACACCCCACACATAGCACCCCCACCTCTATACCCCTGCATAGTAATCTACCCCACCTCTACACCACATAGCACTCCCCACTCCCCACCCCCATACCTCAAATAGCACCCACTCACCCCCATAATCTCACATAGCACTCCCCACTCAACCTCTATACCCTCACATAGCACCACACCCCCTATACCCCACATAGCACTCCCCACCCCCCCCCACACCCCCACATAGCACCTCCCCACTGCACTCTCTATACCCTCACATAGCACTCTACCCTACCCATACCCTCACACACCATTCCCACCTCCCTCACACCTCAACATAGTACTTCACTGTAAACTCTCTATACCTGACACCTATGCCACCCATTCATACCTCACATAGCACACCCTCACCTCCCCATACCTCACAGCACTCTACCTCTCTCATACCCCTCACATAGCACTTCACTGCACCTCTACACCTCACATAGCACTCCCACTCCACATCTCTCCCCACATAGCACCCACTGCACCCTCCCCATACCCCCTCACATAGCACTCCACCCCCATAACCCCACACACACTTGCACCCACCTCACACCTCACAGCACTCCACCTCCAAACACCCCTCACACAGCACCTTTACCCCACCTCCCCATACCCACATAGTACCCACTCCACCTCCCCCATACCCCCCACATAGCACCCCACTCCACCCCCACATACTCTCACACACCACCCCACCTCCCCACACCCACAGCACCCCACCCTCCTCTACACCCTCACACAGCACCCCACTCACCTCCATACCCCACATAGCACTCCCATTTCACCTCCCCCATACACTCACACAGCACCTCCCCCACCCCCCACACCCCACACAGCACTCACTCCCCACCCCACACCTCACCACCACCACCCCCATACCCCACACACACCCCATTCCACCCTCCCCACACACTCACATGTTAACTCCACACCTCACCACCTCCCCATACCCTCACATAGCACTCCACTCCCACCTCTCTACCCCACATAGCACTCCCCACTTCAACCACACTCACACAGCACCCACTCCACCCCCACACCCCAAACATCCACTCCACCTCTATACCCCCACATAGCACCCACTCCACCTCCCCACACCCCACACAGCACTCACCTCCACCCCACACCACGCACTCCACTCCACCCCCCACCCCCACATAGCACCCCCACTCACACCCTGCACAGCACCCCACTCACCTCCCCACACCTCACACACCCCACCTCCACACCCCACATAGCATCTGAACGCACCTCTACACCACATAGCACTCACTTGACCCCCACACCTCACACTGCACTCTCACCTCTACACCTCACATAGCACTCCAACTGTACCCTCCATAACTCATACCTCCACTGTACCCTCTATACCTCACATAGTACTCCACTATACTCTACTTATCTATACCTCACATAGCACCTCATCACTCTCATACCTCAAATAGCACTCACTCTAACCTCTATACCTCACATAGCACTCACACTGTACCTCTCTATACTCTCACATAACACAAAGCTCTCTCTCTATACCTCACATAGCACTCCACCCTCTCATGCCCTCACTCTACCTCTCTATACCACACATGAAACTCTACCCTATACACCACAAGCACTCAAAACCACCATACCCTCACATAGCACACTACCACACCTCCATAATCAACATCACCCCACCTCACCCCTACACCCACACAACACACCTCACCCTCATACCTCACATAGCACTCCCACCTCTCTTTACCAACACATGACACTCTACCTTTACACCTCACACAGCAATCTACTCTACCCCCATACCCCACATAGCACACCCCACTCTACACCATACCTCACATAGCACAATGCCTCAACCCCCACATAGCACTCAACCATCTACACCCTCACACAGCACCCCACTGCACCCCCACACCCCCCACATAGCACCCCAACTCCCCACCTCTATACCACACACATAGCACTCACTCTACCCCACACACCCAATATAGCACTCCCCACTGCACATCCCCATACCTCACATAGCACCCCACTTCACCTCCCCATACCTCACATAGTACTCCCCACTGCACCATCCATACCTCACAGTGCCCAACCCCCACAACCTCACACAGCACTCCCACTGTACCTCTCATACCCACATAGCACTCACTCCACCTCTCTATACCTCACATAGCACCCCACTCCACCTCCCTATACCCTCACATAGCACCCTGACCCTACTACACCTCACACACTAGTACTCACTCACTCCCCCATACCCCACATAGCACTCCCACCTCTATACCCCACATAGCACCTCACTAACCCTCTCTCATACCTCACATAGCACTCTACTTCTTACCTCTCTATACCATCACATAGCACCTCACCTCTACACCTCACACAGCACCCCACTCCACCCTCTCATCCCCACATAGCACTCCCACCCCACTCATAGCAATTTCACTGTACCTCTCTACACCCCACATAGCAACCCCACCCCCATACCTCACACAGTACCCCACTTCAACCCCCATCACCCCACAAAGCACTCACCCCACCATATCCACATACTCACATAGCACTCTCACTCCCCATACCCCCACACACCACTCACTCCACACCCCCTATACCCTCAACAATTTCACTGCACCCCACACCCCTCACATACACCTACTCACCTCTATACCACACCAGCACTCTCACCCCCATACCCTCACATAGCACCTCACTCTCCCCTCTCTACACCCTCACATAGCACCATACCTCACCCCCCATACCCCACATAGCACTCACCCACTCCTACCCATCACCTCACATAGCACTCCATCCACCTTTAACCCCCAACAGCACCCCACTCACCCCACATATCCCACACATGTCTCCACCCTCCCCACCCACATAGCACCCCACCTCCCCCAAATAGCACCCACCTCCCCACCTCTACACCTCACATAAACACCTAATCTACCTCTATACCCCTCACATAGCACTCTTCCTCTCATAACTTCACATAGCACCTCACTCTCACCTCTATACCCTCACACAGCACCTCACTCTCACCTCTATAATCACATAGCACTTTACTCCCCATACCCTCACATAGCACCCCACTGCACCTCACCACACAGCACCACCACTCCCCACCCTTACACCCTCACACAGCATCTCACCCACCACCCCATACCCACACATAGTACCCACTGCACATCCTTTTTACCCCACATAGTGCACCTCCACTGCAATCTCTATACTCACATAGCACCCTACTCCACCTCCCCATACCTCACATAGTACTCCACCTCCCCATACCCACACACTACACTTAATCTACACTGCTATCTCACAGCACTCTACCTCAACACCTCACATAGCACCCACTCTCACCCCACACCCCCTCACAGTCTCCCCACCCCACCCCCCCCACACCCTACATAGTCCCCACTGCACCTCCCCACACCTCACACAGCACCCCACTTCACCTCCATACACCACATAGCACTCCCACCTCTCTATACCCTCACACACACCCCACCCCCTCTGCACCTCACAGCACCCCACTCCACCTCCCCCATACCCCACATAGCACTCCATTCCACCTACCCCATACACACACAGCACCTACTCCACCCCATACCCTCACATAGCACTTCCACTCCACCTCTATACCTCACGAAGCACTCTACCTCCCCTTCTCCCCACTACCACTCCACTCAAACCCCATACCTCACAGCACCCCCACCCCATACCTCACATAGCACCCACACCCACCTTTCTATACCTCAAACAGCACTCCCACCCCACCCCCCATACCTTACATAGCACCCACTGCACCCCACACCCCCTCACATAGCACTCCACCCACCCCACACCTCACATAGCACCCACTCCACCTCCTCACCTCACACACAATCCACCCCACCTCCCTACACCACATAGCACTCCACTGCACCTCTCCATACCCCTCACATAGTGCACCATTTCTGCCATCAGTATCTCAATGTACCTCTACACCTCATAGCACCTCTACCTCACCTCTATACCTCACACTGCACTCTACTTCCCATACCTCACATAGCACTCTCACCTACCTTCACCTCATAGTACTCCACCTGCATCTATACCTCACATAGCAGTCTACTCTACCTCTAAATAATTTCACATAGCACTCTGCACCACTCTATACCCCAAATAGCACTCTCACTACCCCCATACCCCATATAGCACTCCCCACTGTACCTCTCTCTATACCCACACAGCACAACCCCACAACTCACACACCACCCTGCTGACCCCCACCCCTCAACATCCTTTCACACCACACAGACACTCCCCACCCCCAAACCTCACATAGTATCCCACTCCACCCCACAACCCAACACACCCACTGCACACCCCACATAGCACCCACTGCACCTCCCCACACCACACACAACACCCCACCTCCACACCCCACACAGCAACCCCCCACACCTCACACACACTCCACCTCCCACACCCTCACATAGCACCCCCACTGCACCTCCCACACCCCTGCACCACTCCCACTCCACCTCCCCATACCCCTCACACAGCACCCACTCCACATCCATACCCAGCACACCACTCTACCTGCACCTCCCCACACCCCTCACATCACCTT
Source organism: Homarus americanus (assembly GCF_018991925.1). Lineage (NCBI taxonomy): Eukaryota > Metazoa > Arthropoda > Malacostraca > Decapoda > Nephropidae > Homarus > Homarus americanus. The sequence goes on along the minus strand of NW_024741901.1, from coordinate 15,560,351 downwards.
GAATACACCCCACACCACACACAGCACTCAACTCCCCACACCCCCACAGCATCCCACACTCTCCATACCTCACACCATACCCACCACCCTCCACACCTCACATAGTACTCCAACCCAATCCCCACCCACACCTCACACAACTCTTCCTCCCCTCTCTCACATAGCACCCCACTCCACCTCTCCCCCATCCTCACAGCACCTGCTCCCCACCTCCCCATACCCCACATAGTGCTCTTCCCCTCCCCATACACCTCACATAATACTCTACTCGACCTCTACACCTCACACAGCACTCCCACTCACCTCCCCATAATCACAGCACTTTGCTCCCCATACCCTCACACATACAGCACTCCACTGCACCCCCCCCCACACCCTCACACAGCACTCTACTCCACCCTTTACACCCCACATAGCACCCCACTCTACCCCCATACCCCACACAGCACACCACTGCACCTCCCTATACCACACATAGCACCTCACTCGACCTCTACACCTCACATAGCACTCTACTCGACCTCCCATACCCTCAACATAGTACCTCCACTCTCTCCTCTATGCCTCACATTGCAGTTCACTCAACCTTTCTATACCTTACATAGCACCCACCTTTCTATACCGAACATAGTACTGACTCTCTATACCCTCACATAGCACTCTACTCCACCTCATACCTCACATAGCACTCCCACTTTCTCCCCATATACCCTCACATACACCCCACCTCTATACCCTCACATAGCACTCCCCACTGCACCTCCCCACACCCTCACATAGTACTCTTCTTATAATCACACAGTTCTCATCTCATAACTCTACAATCACCCCCACACCCTCACACAGCACACCATTGCACCCCCCATACCCCACATAGCACCCCCACTCTACTCTCTATACCTCACAATAGCACACCACTGTACTCTCCATTCTCACATATACTCCCTCACACAACCTCTATACCCCCACATAGCACACCTACTCTATCTCTGTGTCTCACATATACCCCACTTCCACCTCCACACCTCACATGCTCACTCTAATCTTCTCCCTCTGCATTCTCACACAGCACTCCCCACCCACTCCTACCCCATACACCCACTGCACCTCCCCACACCCCACATACAGCACCCACTGCACCCCACCCCACATAGCACCCCACCCCCACACCCTCACACAGCACTCTACACCACATAGCACTCCACTGTAAACCCCACACCTCACACAGTCCCCACCTCCCCATACCCCACATAACACTCTACACTCACATAGCACCCACTCTCACCTCCCCACACTCCACACAACACCACCCACCCCCACACTCCATAGCACACCACTCACCCCCACACCCCACACAGCACCCCACCCCCCACCCCACATAGCACTCAACTCTACACCTTCACACACACCCCACCACACCTCCATACCCACACAGCACCCCCCCACCCCCACAACCTCACACAGCACCTCACTCCTACCCCCACACCCATAGCACTCCCCACTCAGCCCCCACACTCTCCACACACTCCCAATCTACACCACATTAGCACTCTACTGACTTGTCTATACACACATAGTACTTCTTACTGCACCTCTCTATACCTCACATAGCACTTATACCCCCATACCCCACATAGAATTCCCCACCTCTACACCCCACATACCACGCCACTCCACCTCCCTATGCCCTCACATAAGCACCCCACCCACCCCCTATACCCCTCACATAGACGGCACACCCCACCTCTCTATGCCCCTCACAAGCACCTAATCTACCTCCATGCCCCCACATAGCACTCTCTACCTCTCTATACCTCACATAGACGCTACTCCACCTCTATGCCCCTCACATAGCACCCTACCACCTCACACCTCACATAGCACCCACCCACCCTTTATGCCTCACATAGCACTCCACTCTACCTCTATACCTACATATACCTACCTACTCTCTATACCTCACATAGCACTTTACTCCACCTCCCATACCCCACATAGCACTCTTTACTCTACCTCCATACCCCACATAGTACCCTACTCAACCTCTACACCTCACATAGCACTCCCACTTCTTTCCTCATACCACATAACACCTACTCCCACTCTATACCCCACATAGCACTCTCACTGCACCTCTGACACCTCACATAACACTCTCACCTCTACACCTCACATAGCACCCCACCTCCACACTGCACATAGCACTCCCTACTCCACCTCTCTACACCTCACATAGCACTCCCATTCACCTCCCCATACACCACACAGCACCCCACTCCCCACCCCCACACCCCCACAGCACCCCACCCCACCCCCACACCTCACAAAGCACCCCACCTCCCCACACAGCACCCACTTCACCTCCCCACACCACACATAGCACTACACCTCCCACCTCCCATACCTCACATAGCACCTCTACTCCACCTCTGGCCTCACATAACCCCACCCCACCCCCACACCCCACACCCTCACACCTCCACTCCCCACACTCACCCACTCCACCCACACCCCACACCAATCCACCCACCCCACATAGCACTCCACCCACACACACTCTACCACACTCACAGTAACTGCATGCACCTCCCCCACACCCCACATAGCACCCACTTACACTCCCCACACCCTCACATAGCACCCCACTCCACTACACCTCACATAGCACTCCACTCCACCTCTAAAACCCACATAGCACCCCACCCACTCCCCCTACACCCCACTCAGCACTCCACTCTGCACCCATACCTCCATAGCACACCCACTGCACCCCCCATCTCACACACACACTCCACCCCCACACCCTCACAACTCATGCACCTCCCCATAACCCCACAGCACTCCCCACTGCACCCCTACACCCTCACACACCCCACTCCCCACCTCCACACCACATAGCACCCCACTCCACCTCCCCATACCCCCACACAGCACTCCCCACTCCCCACCTCTACACCCCCTCACACAGCACCCCCACTGCACCCCTATACCCTCACACAGCATCACTGCCCCCCACCCCACACACCACATCTCACACCCCCATACCCTCACACAGCCCCCACTGCACCCCCACACCCCCACACAGCACCCCATCTCTCACCCCCCCACACCCCCACAGCACCCCACCTGCATCCCCACACCCTCATACAGCACTCCACTGCACCTCCCCACACCTCACACAGCACTCCACTGCACCTCCCCACACCCCACATAGCACTCCCACTCCACCTCTATTCCCTCACATAGCACCTCTCACCTCTATCTCACATAGCACCTCACTGCACTCTATACCACACAGCACTCCCAACTCACCCCATACCCCCACACACCACCCACCCCACCTCCCCATCCCCACAGCACCCCACTGCACCTCCCCACCCACATAGCACCCACCTCTCTACACCACTCACCCCACCTCATCCCCACACAGCACCCCACTCCACCCCACTCCCCACCCCACCCTGCACACCCCCACACAGCACTCCCCACCCCATACCCGACATAGCACCCCACTCCACCTCTACACCCCCACATAGCACCTCACCTCCCCATACCCCACACAGCACCCCACCTCTTCAACCTCACATAGTACTCCACCTCTCTATACCTGATAGCACTCACTGCACCTCTATACCTGACATAGCACTCCACTCCCACCCTCCACACCCCACATAGCACCCCACTCCCACTCTGCACCCACATACCCCCCACACATAGCACCCCTTCCTCCCTCCCCATGTCCCTCAACAGCACCCCACTCCCCACCTCCCCATATCCCCACATAGCACCCCACTCCACCCCCATACCTTGCATGCACTCCCCACTCTACCCCCACACCCCACACACACTCCACCCCCCACACCTCACACACAGCAACTCTGCACCTCCCCACACCACATAGCACCCACCGCACCTCACACCTCACACAGCACCCACTCCACCCCACACTTCACATAGCACTCCACTGTCCTCCCCATGCCCCCCACATAACCCCCACTCCCCACCTCCCCACCCCTCACATAAGCACTCCCACTCCACCTCTATACCTCACATAGCACATCCTCTCACACCACACACACACCACCTCTACCCCCATACCCTCACATAGCACCCCACTGCACCTCCCCACACCCCACAGCACCCCATTGCACCCCCCCATACCCCACACAGCACCCCACCCCACATCCCCACACTGCACACTCCACTCCACCCCCCACACCCTCACACACCCCACTGCACCCCCACACCCCCCACACAGCACCCACCCCACCTCTACACCTCACATAGCACCTGCTCACCTCCTCATCCTCACATAGCACCCCACTCACCTCTATACCCTCACATAGCACTCCAACTGTACCTCTACACCCTCACATAGCACTCCCACCTCCCCACCCCCACCCCACAGCACCCCACTCCACCTCCCCACACCCACATAGCACCCCACCTCCCCACACCCCACATAGCACCCACCCCATCCTATCCCCACACAGCACCCACCTACCCCACCCCACCCCACCTACACCCCACACAGCACTCACCCCCACACCCCACAGCACCCACTCCCACCTCCCCACCTCACATAGCACCCCCACCTCCCCATACCCCACACATAGCACTCCCACCTCTAACCCACATAGCACCCACCTCTATACCTGATATAGCACCTCACTGCACCTCTCACACCTGACATACTCCCACTCCACCCTCCACACCTCACACACAGCACCTCACCACTCTACCCATATACACCCCCACATAGCACTCTTCCCCCTATGTCCTCACAACAGCACCCACTCCACCCCCATATCCCACATAGCACCCCACTCCCCACCCCCCATACCCCACACAGCACTGCACCTATATGCCCCAAACAGCACTCTACTCCCCATCTCACACCCCACACAGTTCTCACCCCCATACCCCTCACATAGTACTCACCTATAACTCACATAGCACTCACCTCTTACACCTCACATAGTAATCTCACTTCACCTCTCTCACCTCACATAGCACTCTACTCACCTCTTTATACATCCCATACACTCTACTGCACTCCTCATACCTGCCATACATTCCACCTCTACCTCCCTATATCGCACATGCCCACTCTCCTGCATCTCTCTAGAAATCACATAGCACTCTTCACCTCTCTATACCCCACATAGCACCCTACAGCACCTCTGCACACCCCACACAGCACACACCCTCTGCACACCCCACATAGCGCCTCACCTCATATACCCCACATAGCAGTCTACACTGCACCTCTATACCTCACATAGTACTCTACCCCCATAACCCACACAGCATTTCACCTCTACACCTCACATAGCACTCTACTCCACCTCTACACCCCACATAGTACCCCACCTCTACCCTCTAAACCCCCACATAGCACTCTTACTCCACACACACACAGCACTCTGCCCACCTGTCTATACCCCACATAGCACCCCATTCCACCCTCCCCCATACACTCCACACAGCACCCCACCCCACATCTCCCACACTCACACACTCCACCCCACCCCCCCACACCCCTCCAAAGCACTCCCACCTCCCCACACCTCACATTGCACTCCACTCCACCTCTATACCCTCAAATAGCACCATAACTCCACCTCCCATACCTCACACAGCACTCTTACTTCATCCCCACTCCACACCCCCACCCACTCCCAGCACTGCACCCCCACACCCAACAAGCAACTCACATGTACCTCTACCCCCACATAGCACCTACACCCTCCCACACCCTCACATAGCACTCTCACTCCACCCTCTCTATACCCTCACATAGCACTCTCACTCCCCCACCCTCACAACTTCACACAGCACCCCCACCAACCCCCATATCCTCACATAGTAGCCACTCCCATCTATCTATACCCTCACATACAGCACAATGCCTCCCCACACCCCACACACACTCCACCCTCCCCCACACCTCACATAGCACTGCACTGCACCTCCCCACACCACACAGCACCCACCCACACCCCATCTCTGCATAGCACTCCACTGCACCTCCCCATACACCTCACACTGCACCCCCACTCACCTCCCTACACCTCACATAGCACCCCACTGCACCTCCCTACACCTCACAGCACCCAACTGCACCTCTCTATACCACATAGCACTCAACCCCACCTCTATACCCCACATAGTACCTACAGCACCTCTCTCATTCCTCACATTGTACTCCACTGCATCTCTCATAGCTCACAACACTCTCACCCCCATACCCTCACATAGCACCCAACTGTACCCCCACACCCCACACTGCACCCCACTGCACCCCCATACCCCACATAGCACCCCCACTGCACCCCCCACACCCCACATAGTACCCCACTGCACCTCCCCACACCCTCACACAGCACTCCCACCCCACCTCCCCTACACCCCCACATAGCACCCACTCCCCACCCCCACACCCTCACACAGCACTCCACTGCAGCCCCCATAGCCCACACACACTCCACCTCCACACCCTCACATAGAACCTGGATGCACCTCCCCCCACACCATATAGCACTCACTGTGCCCCCACCCACCCCACACACAGCACCCCACCTACCCCACCTCACATACACCCCACTGCACCCCCCCATGCCCCACACAGCACCCCACCCACCCACACCCCACACAGCACCCCACTGCACCCCACACCCCACACAGCACAATGCCCCAACACCCCAACACACCACCCCACCCCCATACCCTCACATAGCACCACTGCACCTCCCCACACCTCACACAGCACCTATTCACCCCCATACCTCACATAGTACTCCACTTCACATTCTATACCTTGCATAGTACTTACTGTACTCTCTACCTCACATTGTACGCCACTGCACCTCTCCATACACCTCACATAGCACTCTACTCTCACTCTCTATACCTTACATAATTCTCTGCTGACCTCTTGTTACGCTGTCTCTTAATTTATATTTAAATATCCAGGCAAGGCTCTAGCAACTCAAACAAAAAGTAAGTAAATTAAAAGAGAATAAAAATAAATAAAGTAAACCTTAAGAATTTAATTTATTAAATATTCACACAATAAAGAGCCTCGTAGGTTGTCACAACAAATTGATTCACCATCGAAACTTTTAACAAGGATACTAAACATCGAAACATTGATTAACTGCATAAACATAAAATCACTGAAATGAAACAATTTTGAACTAAATAAACTGATGGACACAGAACAACACAAATAAATAATAAATAACAAGCCCCTGACACTCAAGACCTCCGTGGACGTTTAATCGATGAATATCGTTAGAGAACAAATATAAGGTTACAAACAAAAAACATTATGGAACATGTGACAATATAAAAAAAGAAAATACGACACTGTCAACACCTCATCCCCCACACATAGCACTCACCTCCCCATACCCCACATAGTACCCTGCACCCCCTACACTCACATAGCACTCCACTCCCACCTCCCATATCCTCACATGCACCACCTCCCCAGCACCTCCATACACCACCAACCCATATAAACCACAAAACCCCACCCCCACACCCCACACAGCACCCCACTCCACCTCTCCATAATCCACACACAGCAATCCACCACACCCCACAACCACCCCACCCCACCCCACATAACTCACACAGACACCCACCCCAACAAACACAAACAAACACACAGCACTCTACCCCAAACCCACAGCACCCCACCCCATAGCACTCACCCCACCCCCCACCACCTCACATAGCCACACCCACCCCCATACCCCTCACACAGCACTCAAACACCACCCTCTATACACCCACACAGCACTCCCCACCTCCCCCATACCCCGACATAGCACCCATCCCCACCCCCCACACCTCACAAGCACCCCCACCCACACCTCCCCATGCCCCTCACAGCACACCCCACTCCACCACACCCCATATCCCACAGCACACCCCACCCCCACACCCCACACACCTCACCACACCCCCATACCCCACACAGCACCCCCACCTACCTCCCCAAACCCCACACATAACCCCACTCACCCCCCACACCCACACAGCATGACCACTCCCCAAACCTCACAACACCCACTACATAACACCTCACATAGCACTTCACCTACATGCACTCCTACCTCAACAACAGCACCTACACACCACCCTACCCCCCATATCACACATACCGCACATCACACTCCACCTCCACAACCACACAGCACCCCACCCCACCCACATACCCCAAACAGCCCCCCACTCCACCCTCTCACACCATCACTGCACCCACCCCACCCCACCCAACCTCACACAGCACTCCACTCCACCTCTCATAACCACAGCACCTACCCCCCACACCCACATAGCACCCACCCCCACACCCCACACACCACTTACTCTTACACCCAATAACACCACCACCCCTACACCACACACAGCACTCCACCCCACCTCCCCATAACCACACATAGCACCACTCCCACACGCCACACACTCACCTACCCCACACAGCACCTCACCTCCAGCACCCACATAGCACTCAACCCCACACCACATAGTACTCACCTCTATAATTCACACAGCACTCCACTCTCCTCTCACACTTGCATATTACACCCCCACTCTATACCCCCACACAGCACCCCACTCCACCCCCCCACCCCCACACAGCACTCCACTCCCACCCCAAACCACACAGCACCCCACTCCACCCCCACACAATCACCCACACTGCACCCCACTCCACCCCCCCACACACAGCACCTTACCTACCCCCTCACATAGCACTCCACTCCCCACACCCCACATAGCACTCCCCACACCCCACATAGCACCTCCTCCTACACCCCACTAGCACTCCTCCTCCTACACCCCACATACAGCACTCCCTCCCACACCCCACATAGCACCTCCCCTCTACCCCACATAGCACTCCCTTCCCACACCCACATAGCACCCTCCCCACACCCCACATAGCACCTCCTCCCACACCCCACATAGCACCTCTCACACCCCACATAGCACCTCCCCACACCACATAGCACTCCCTCCCCACACCCTCCCCACACCACATAGCACCTCCTACACCCCACATAGCACTCTCCTCCCACACCCCACAGCACTCCCACACCACACACATAGCACACCTTCCTCCCACACACACAGCACCCCCCACCCACACCCCACACTCCCTCCTCCCACACCCCACATAGCACCTCCCCACACCCCACATAGCACCCTCCCTCCCCACACCACACATAGCACCTCTCCCCACACCACACATAGCACTCTCCTCCTCACACCCACACATAGCACTCCTTCCTCCCACACCACACATACACTCCCTCCACCTACACCCACATAGCTGTGGTTACAGAGACAGCATTGAAGCACCCTGTATAGCTACTGTGCCGAGTAGCATTACTATATATAAATGCTACTGGCACAGTAGCTCATGTACAGGTTGTTACTACACAGCAGTGTACAGGGTTGCTACTGCACAGTAGCTTACATACACAACCTACAATAGCACTCTCCTCCCACACCCCACATAGCACTCTTTCCAACACCACACATAGCACTCCCACACCACACATAGGACTCCTCCTACACCCACATAGCACTCTCCTACACCACACACATAGCACTCTCCTACCACACATAGCACACCTCCTACACCCCATAGGACTCCTCCTCCTACACCCCACATAGCACTCTTTCCAACACCACACATAGCACTCTCCCCACACCCCACCACATAGCACCCCTTCCAACAACCACACATAGCACCCTCCCCACACCCCACACAGGACTCTCCTCCTACACTCCACATAGCACTCCCTCTTCCTACACCACACACTAGCACCCTCCTCCTACACCCCACATAGACCCCTCCCACCCACATAGCACCCTCTTCCTACACCACACATAGCACTCCTCCACCTCCACCCCACATAGCACTAATAATCACACTTACAACACACAGTAGCTTTATACACCCACATAGCACTCTCCTCCCACACCCCATAGCACTCTCCTCCAACACCCCACATAGCACTCTCCACACCACATAGCACCTCCTCCTACACCCCACATAGCATCCTCTCCACACCCCACATCTCTTCCAACACCCACACATAGCAGCACTCTCCTCCCCACACCCCACATAGCACTCCTCTTCCAACACCACACATAGCACCTCCTCCCACACCCCACATAGCACTCCCTCCTCCTACACCCCACATAGCACTCCACATAGCACCCCACATAGCACCCCCTCCCACACCACACATAGCACTCCCTCCTCCCACACCACACATAGCACCTCCTCCACACCCCCATACAGGACCCCCTCCTCCACACCCACATAGCACCCCTCCCCACACCACACATAGCACTCCCTCCCCACACCCCACAACACCCCTTCCAACACCCACACATAACACTCCCTCCTCCACCACCATAGCACCACACCCACATAGCACTCTTCCAACACCACACACAGCACCACCACATAGCACTCCCTCCTCCTACACCACACATAGCACTCCCTCCTCCCACACCCCACATAGCACTCTCTTCCAACACCACACACATAGCACTCCCTCCTCCACCACACATAGCACCTCTTCCCACACCCCACATAGCACCCTCCTTCTACACCACACATAGCACCCCTCTTCCTACACCCCACATAGCACTCCCTCTCTACACCACACATAGCACCCTCTTCCCACACCACACATAGCACCTTCTCCCACACCACACATAGCACTCCCTCCCACACCCCACATAGACTCCCTCCTCCCCACCACACATAGCACTCTCCTCCTACACCACACATAGCATTCCCTCCTCCCCACACTCCACATAGCACTCCCTCCTCCACACCACACATAGCACCCCTCCACCTACACCCCACATAGCACTCCCTCTTCCAACACCACATAGCCTCCCTCCTCCCACACCCCACATAGCACCCTCCCACACCACACATAGCACCCTTCCCCACACCACACATAGCACCCCTCCTCCCTACACCACACATAGCACCTCCTCCCTACACCACACATAGCACGTCCCTCCTCCCACACCACACATAGCACTCCTCCCCTACACCCACATAGCACTCCCTCCTCCTACACCCCACATAGCACCTCTCCTCCTACACACAGCACTCCTCCCACCACCACACATAGCACCTCCCTCCTACACCACACATAGCACCTCCCCTCCTACACCACACATAGCATTCCTCCTCCTACACCACATAGCACCCCTCCCACACCACATAGCACTCCCTCCCCACACCCAACATAGCACTCCCTCTCCTCCCTACACCCCACACACCACTCCTCCCACACCACACATAGCACCCTCCCATACCACATAGCAACTCCCCACACCACACAGCATTCCTCCCCACACCCCACATAGCACCTCCTCCCACACCCACACACCACCTCCCACACCACACATAGCACCCTCCATACCCACACATAGCAACGCCTCCACACCACTGCACTCCTCCTCCCCTACACCACACCACCCTCCCTCCACACCCCACATAGCACCCCTCCCTCCCACACCACACACATAGCACCTCCCCTCCATACACACATAGCAACGTTCCTCCACACCCCACATAGCACTCCTCCTCCCTACACCACACATAGCACCCCTCCTCCTACACCACACATAGCACTCCCTCCTCCTACACCCAACATAGCACTCCCTCCTCCTACACCCCACATACCACTCCTTCCTATAACACACATAGCACCCTCCTATACCACACACATAGCAACGCTCCTCCTACACCCACACATAGCATTCCCTCCTCCTACACCACATATAGCACCTCCCCTCCTACACCACACATAGCACCCTTCCTCCTACACCACATATAGCACTTCTTTCCTACACCACACATAGCACCCCTCATCCTACTCCACACATAACACTCCCTCCTTTTACACCATACTTATCACCACCCTCCTCTTACAAAACACATAGCACGTCTCCTCCTACACACACACACACACACAAACACACACGTGATTCAGAAACAACTCTGTATTTTTCAGAGGAGTCCACGTGTCTTCACCTCAGAGGTTTTACAGTAACACACATTTGAATATCACTGTCACATAATTCTCATCGAATATCCAAGCTTTAATATCAACCTGTGATTTTTTCTAATGACTTTTATTAATTTGTTTTCTAACTTGTGCTTGATCCAGTGTTAATTTAGTTTTAATTAAGGTAATACTCTCACCTGCTAGATCTCGACCAAGATCACCCTGTGGCAAGTGTGCGACGCCAACGATCCTCCCGGTAGTTACGACCCTTACTGTCACCTGGTACATAGGGTACCAGGTGAAGGGTACAAAGCAGTTCACCACCACACAGAGGAGAAACAACACCTCGTTTGAATCCTTCGCTTATAGAGTTTCAAGAAACCGAAAAATCTAGCTTGATTAATACGACGCCGACCAGGAATCCATCAGTCAGTGTATACGGAGGCCGTGAGGGAGGCGTTAGAAGAGATGAACCAGGTAGAGTGGATAGTGTAATTCATACCGATATTATGGAACCATTGTTTGCATGTAGAAATAATATAAATGAGAAGTTAAAGTTCAGCAGAACTCGCCTCACTTACTATGGAATGGTGGTAAATGTGGAGGAGACCGTTGGCAATTAGGACTAAATGGAATTGCGCCAAATTTTCAGGTGTTGTTTGGATGGTACGGAGTAATAAAATCAAGGCAACAGCATTGTAGTCTTTTCTCTTCTTTTTAGCCTATCCTTCGACCATAAATTACTTGTTAGTGAACAGGGCATGAAAGGAGAGGAAAATAACGGGTAAAAATACACTGCGAACACTGATCATATAGCAGTAGTTTCACGTCTCTATGTCTTTTGTTGGCGAAGAAATAAATCATTATGGCGCCATCGGATCTCCCATGGCGACCTTGTTTTGATTCACGTCTGCTATACAGGAGCGTCCGAGGTCTTTGTTTACTTTCGGACAACACGAGAATATTAAGAATTTTATCTTTGCAATCAATAGTTTAGACTATTCTAAGACACTTTTTTTCTGTGACGTTTCCATCACAAATGACCTAACCTAACCTCCTAACCGGCTGGCTCCGCCCCCCTCCCCGACCACCCAGCATATATAAGTCGTTTGCGAGGACAACGTCATAGAAGAAAGGTGTCTTAGAATAGTCTAAACTATTGATTACAAAGATAAAATCCAGATTCCCGTGTTGTCCGAAAGTAAAATAATACCCAAAATCGAAACAGTACAGATTAGGAAGTTTGGTGAGGTTAGGTAAGGTAGTTTAGGTTAGGTTAGGTCAGGCTGTAATAGGTTCTGTGAATTCTCGCTTCCATTTTCGTGTTCAGTATCATACAAATGGTAACTCCAGAAATTTTGGTTAAATTCCATAAATTATTTCTGGTGCTAATGGACTCCTCCACCTTTACCACTAATAAGTTCTCGCAGCCGAACTTAACTTCAGCCATGAAAATTATTTTGAAGATCAAAGAAATTTTGATACAATAGATAGTACTTATATAATGCTGACGTGTTATAACAGTATAATTTTTATTCTTATACATTACTGTAACTTTTCCATCATACTTAACTCCCAAGTGTATATAGTAAGTGTCACAAGTGGCAGCAGTGAATACAATCATTCTGAAAATACATTTGACACTGTTGGTCACTTTTCTCGATAAGGTTATACAGTTTCATTCACTCTTCTATTTTTAAAACAAATCAGCTTGTGATCTACAGGTTTACCCGTGATGCGCCCTCACCTTAAACACCTGCCTCAAGCTCCTTCTACCCCTTCTATCGTATTTTTTTTCACCAGCCAGTATATACAGGGCATCTCAGGAAAATGTATACACACTGCCTTACAGATTGTTTGATTGCATGAATCCTTGTATTAATTACAACAACATTGTCCTTACTTGTTGATTTGGGATCTGCATCAATAAATGAGGACAAATTTGCTGCCGTAATACAATCATTCATGTGGTTATCACCAAAATCTGTATGGCTGGTGTATACATATTTTTGTGGCGCCCTGTATAATAACACTACGCCAGAATTTCTTTGTCGTGGACTCGTGGGTCATGGCCCCCATGACACCTTGGGTCAAATAAATTAGCCTCCGTGCTGTGTGAGGAGAATCTGTATCTGAATCCAACTGACTCATGTCTTGTTGAATATAGAGGCCACTGCCGTAGTAAAGGCACAAGCAAGTTTCAACGAGGTTTCCTCTATCATAAAGTGTGTCATATGTGGAGACCCAGCACCTGTTGTGAGTGAAAGTGAGGTGAGTGAACTCGAGGCTGGGCCGTCACGGGGTCGTAAACGCCCGTGGAGGCCTCACACGTCGAAGAGTAATGTTGCAAAAAGGCTTCGTAATGAAGGCAAGGCATACACCAGTCATATGACCCAAAAATTATTGCCAGCAAGGCAGGTGCCGATGGGTGTTTTACGAAAATCGCCTTTTTCTCTATTTAAAACAAATCATTTGTTTTAACTGTGGTAGGATATCAAACTATCTCACTTGTTAACACTTGCCTGAATGAATGTAAGTTCGTCGCTGGTACCTTTGATGCAGCTGAGTGAGATATCAGGTAATCTCACGGTATGTCACCTTTGATACAGTCGTAGATTGGTTGATAGTTAAGATCGTCACAGCTGTCCTGGGTTGTACTTGTAATTATCTTAGCTTGTAAGTTAAACAAGACACATAGGTAATGTTTTCTTTGCTCGTTGTTCTTGGTTTAATGTAAACACGTGGGGATTTTCTAGTTATATTGGGAAGTAATGTCTGTACAATTATTTAGTATTGACAGACTAATGAGCATAAGCTATTAGCTTGTAATTAGCTGATATATTTAGAGAGAGGTACACAGCCTAGAGAGCTGGTCTCACGACACGACTTTTGGGCATCGTGTCAGGCTGTGAACTGCTGGTGAAGTCATGGTGAAGTCGTGGTGACTGGTGGTGTGGAGAGTAAACACACTTCAACACGGCTGTCAACCCAAGATGGTGTGAAATAACATATGCTTATTCTAGCTGTATGCTCATAGTCTGGGTGATAGAATGTATATAATGAATATATGTTATTCGCCCATATTTATATAATATTACTGTCTCTATATGTGACAGAGACTAATGCGCACTTGTGCCCTTACTACTGAAGCCAAAAAGAAGAATAGAAAGTGAAATTCTCATATTTTTATTTTACGATATTTTTATTCTTGTGGGTTTGCTTTTTAAAGTTTAAAAGCTATAGAAGATTCGTTTATGTGAAAGTACAAAGTCACCTTTTTAAAAATTACTTTAGGGACCGTATACCAAGCGACTTTATGTAAAATGATATATAAAATTAGTGGTAACTATCCTGTGCCTTGGTGAGAACCATGGCAGGCACATGGGCTCGTTATTGTGCGTGTTGGTTGTGGTGGCGTGTGAGCGTGTTGGGTGGTGGCGTGTGAGCGTGTTGGGTGGTGGTGTGTGTGTGTGAGCGTGTTGGGTGGTGGTGGTGTGTGTGTGTGTGTGTGTGTTGGGTGGTGGTGTGTGTGTGTGTGTGTATGTGTTGGGTGGTGGTGGTGTGTGTGTGTGTGTGTGTTGGGTGTTGTGTGTGTGTTGGGTGGTGGTGTGTGTGTGTGTGTGTTGGTGGTGGTGTGTGTGTGTGTGTGTGTTGGGTGGTGGTGTGTGTGTGTGTGTTGGATGGTGATGTGTGTGTGTTGGGTGGTGGTGTGTGTGTGTGTTGGGTGGTGGTGTGTGTGTGTGTGTTGGTGGTGGTGTGTGTGCGTGTTGGGTGGTGGTGTGTGTGCGTGTTGGGTGGTGGTGTGTGTGTGCGTGTTGGGTGGTGGTGTGTGTGTGCGTGTTGGGTGGTGGTGTGTGTGTGTGTGTGTGTGTGTTGGGTGGTGGTGTGTGTTGGGTGGTGGTGGTGTGTGTGTGTGTGTTGGGTGGTGGTGTGTGTGTTGGGTGGTGGTGTGTGTGTGCGTGTTGGTGGTGGGTGTGTGTGCGTGTTGGGTGTGTGTGTGTGTGTGTTGGTGGTGGTGTGTGTGTGTGTGTGTGTGTGTGCGTGGTGTTGGGTGGTGGTGTGTGCGTGTGTTGGTGGTGGTGGTGTGTGTGTGTGTTGGGTGGTGTGTGTGCGTGTTGGTGGTGGCGTGTGTGCGGTGGGTGGGGGTGTGTGTGTGTGTGTTGGGTGGTGGTGGTGTGTGTGTGTTGGGTGGTGGTGGTGTGTGTGTTGTGTGTGGCGGTGGTGTGTGGGTGGTGGTGGTGTGTGTGTGTGTGTTGGGTGGTGGTGGTGTGTTGGGTGGTGGTGGTGTGTGTGTGTGTTGGGTGGTGGTGTGTGTGTGTGTGTTGGGTGTGGGTGTGTGTGTGTGTGTGGGTGGTGGTGTGTGTGTGTTGGGTGGTGGTGGTGTGTGTGTGTGTGTGTGTGTGTGTTGGGTGGGGTGTGTGTGTGTGTTGGGTGGTGGTGGTGGTGTGTGTGCGTGGGTGGTGGTGGTGTGTGTGTGTGTGTGTGTTGGGTGGTGGTGGTGTGTGTGTGTGTGTTGGGTGGTGGTGTGTGTGTGTGTGTGTTGTGTGGTGGTGGTGTGTGCGTTGGGTGGTGGTGGTGGTGTGTGTGTTGGGTGTGTGTGTGTGTGTGTGGTGTTGGGTGGTGGTGTGTGTGTGTGTGTGTGTGTTGTTGGGTGGTGTGTGCGTTGGGTGGTGGTGGTGTGTGTGTGTGTGGGTGGTGGTGGTGTGTGTGGGTGGTGGTGTGTGTGTGTTGGGTGGTGGTGTGTGTGTGTGTTGGGTGGTGGTGGTGTGTGTTGGTGGTGGTGGTGTGTGTGTGTGTTGGGTGGTGGTGTGTGTGTGTGTGTGTGTGTGTGTGTGGGGTGGTGTGTGCGTTGGGTGGTGGTGGTGTGTGTGTGTGTTGGGTGGTGGTGGTGTGTGTGTTGGGTGGTGGTGGTGTGTGTGTGTGTGTGTGTGTTGTGTGGGGTGGTGTGTGCGTTGGGTGGTGGTGGTGTGTGTGTGTTGGGTGGTGGTGTGTGTGTGTTGGTGGTGGTGTGTGTGTGTGTTGGTGGTGGTGGTGTGTGTGTGTGTGTGTGTGTTGTGTGGCGGTGGTGTGTGCGTTGGGTGGTGGTGGTGTGTGTGTGTGTTGGGTGGTGGTGGTGGTGTGTGTGTGTTGGGGTGGTGGTGGTGTGTGTGTGTGTGTGTTGTGTGGTGGTGGTGTGTGCGTTGGGTGGTGGTGGTGTGTGTGTGTGTTGGTGGTGGTGTGTGTGTGTGGTGGTGGTGTGTGTGTGTTGGTGGTGGTGGTGTGTGTGTGTGTGTGTGTGTGTGTGTTGTGTGGGTGGTGTGTGCGTTGGGTGGTGGTGGTGTGGTGTGTGGGTGGGGTGTGTGTGTGTTGGGTGGTGGTGGTGTGTGTGTGTTGGGTGGTGGTGTGTGTGTGTGTGTTGTGTGGTGGTGGTGTGTGCGTTGGGTGGTGGTGGTGTGTGTGTGTGTTGGGTGGTGTGTGTGTGTGTGTTGGGTGGTGGTGGTGTGTGTGTGTTGGGTGGTGGTGGTGTGTGTGTGTGTTGGGTGGTGGTGTGTGTGTGTGTTGGGTGGTGGTGTGTGTGTGTGTGTGTTGGGTGGTGGCGGTGGTGTGTGTGTTGGTGGTGGTGTGTGTGGTGGCAGGTGGGGTGGTGTGTTGGGTGGTGGTGTGTGTGTGTGTGTTGGGTGGTGGTGTGTGTGTGTGTGTGTGTTGGTGGGGTGGTGTGTGCGTTGCGGTGGTGGTGTGTGTGTGTGTTGGGTGGTGGTGTGTGTGTGTGTTGGGTGGTGTGTGTGTGTGTGTTGGGTGGTGGTGTGTGTGTGTTGGGTGGTGGTGGTGTGTGTGTTGGGTGGTGGTGTGTGTGTGTGTGTGTTGGTGGTGGTGGTGTGTGGTTGGGTGGTGGTGGTGGTGTGTGTGTTGGGTGGTGGTGGTGTGTGTTGGGTGGTGGTGGTGTGTGTGTTGGGTGGTGGTGGTGTGTGTGTGTGTGTGTGTGTTGGGTGGTGGTGGTGTGTGTGTGGTTGGTGGTGGTGTGTGTGTGTGTGTTGGGTGGTGTGTGTGTTGGTGGTGGTGTGTGTTGGTGTGTGTGTTGGGTGGTGGTGGTGTGTGTGTTGGGTGGTGGGTGTGTGTGTTGGGTGGTGGTGTGTGTGTGTGTTGGTGGTGGTGTGTGTGTGTGTGTGTGTGTGTGGTGGTGTGTGGGTTGGGTGGTGGTGGTGTGTGTGTGTGTTGGTGGTGGTGGTGGTGTGTGTTGGGTGGTGGTGGTGGTGTGTGTGTTGGGTGGTGGTGGTGTGTGTGTGTGTTGGTGGTGGTGGTGTGTGTTGGGTGGTGGTGGTGTGTGTGTGTTGGGTGGTGGTGTGTGTGTGTTGGGTGGTGGTGGTGTGTGTGTTGGGTGGTGGTGTGTGTGTGTGTGTGTGTGGTGGTGGTGTGTGTGTGGGTGGTGGTGTGTGTGTGTGTTGGGTGGTGGGGTGTGTGTGTGTGTTGGGTGGTGGGGTGTGTGTGTGTGTGTTGGGTGGTGGTATGTATATAGATAATCAAGTTTTCGGGAAGTAGATAACCAACTTTCCCGGAAAGTAGAAATTTCCCATTTTCTATAACACAAATTTCCCGTTTTCTTGATAAGTAAATAACCAACTTTCCTAGAAAGTAGATATTTCCCATTTTCTGATACAAATTTCTGTTTCTATGATAATATACTTCGCAAAATTACGTAATATGTCCCCAAAAGTCGATAATCTACTTTTCAAAAAAGTAGATAATCTATTTTTCGGGAAAGTAGATAACCAACTTTCCCAGAAAGTAGATATTTCTCATTTTCTATGATACAAATTTCCCGTTTTCTATGATAGGTAGATAAATCAACTTTCCCAGAACGTAGATATTTCCCATTTTCTGTGATACAAATTTCCCGTTTTCTATGATAATATACTTCGGAAAATTAGATAATATTTCCCAAAAATTCGATAATCTACTTCCCCGAAAAGTCGATAATCTACTTTCCAGAAAAGTAGATAATCTACTTCTCGGGAAAGCAGATAACCAACTTTCCCAGAAAGTAGATATTTCTCATTTTCTATGATACAATTTTCCCGTTTTCTATGATAAGTAGATAACCAACTTTCCCAGAAAGTAGATATTTCCCATGTTCTGTGTCACAAATTTCCCGTTTTCTATGATAACACTGGTCAACATAAAAAAAAATTCTCATGGTTCTGGATCAAAATAGTCTGATTCTAGTGTAATTGTATGTGCTGAACTCAATTATGACATTCTTATAGCTGTATCAGGCTCAGTTTTCCAGAACCAGCATATCTATATATTTAGTGTACCATGCTATTCATACAGTAATTTATATGCTCATTGGCTCCACTTATGCAATTATTTTGTCCTGATTTGTGCTTTTTTGTTTGTTTCAGTTTGCTGATTCATGATATTGCATATCTATACCTGCATGATTTGTAATTACTCTGAAATTAACAAAACATGGAACGTCGCAAGTGTGTGAACGGTGCTGACAGTTTTTGCTACATATGTGGTGCCTTCACTCCTGGTAGCCTCAAGAAACCAATCACAAAAGCTGTTCGACTGAACTGCAAAAGTTACTTCAAATGTCATTTGGGTGACCAAGACAAGAAATGGGCACCTCATGTAGCCTGTAAGTCTTGTGTTAACCACCTGAGCGAGTGGATGTGTGGTAAACGAAGTTCAGGGATGCCGTTTGCTGTACCAATGATATGGCGTGAACCTAAAGACCACAGTAGTGACTGCTACTTCTGTCTCACAAATATTAAGGGAATAAAAATCAAGACACGAGGCAGGGTACAGTACCCCAATATTGCTTCTGCAATCCGACCAGTACCGCACAGTGCTGAACTTCCAGTCCCAAATCCACTGACTGAACAAGAATTGAGTGATTCCGATTCTACCTCTACCTCAATGGAAAACGACTACCAGGATGACTCTGAAAATACCAGGCCTAAACTATTTACTCAAGAAGCGCTTCATGATCTCATCAGGGACCTAAACTTGTCAAAAGAAAAGGCTGAAGTTTTGGGATCCAGACTAAAGCAGCGTAACCTGCTAGAAGATGGAGTGCATATCACTACAGCGCATTACCGACATAGACAGCTGTCTGCATTTTTCAAGATGGCAAACAACCTTTGTTATTGCGAGGACGCAGTATCTCTCATGCAACAACTCTGCAAGTCTGAAACATACAAGACAGAGGATTGGAGTCTGTTTATAGACTCAGGAAAAGACTCTCTGAAAGCTGTTCTTTTACACAATGGCAATCGGCTTCCATCTGTCCCAATAGCACACGCAACAAAAATGACTGAGAGCTATGAAACAATGAAAATTCTGTTGGCCGCTATAGAGTATGAGAAACACCAGTGGAAAATATGTGGCGATCTCAAAGTCATCAGTTTACTACTGGGCTTTCAGAGTGGCTACACAAAGCACATGTGCTTTTTGTGCTTGTGGAACAGCAGAGCTGATGCAGAGCACTATGTGAGAAAGGATTAGCCGACAAGACCAAGAGATGCGCCTGGAAGGTTTAACTGTGCTCACAATCTGCTTGTAGATCCAGAAAAGATATTTTTGCCTCCACTGCATCTAAAGCTCGGTTTGGCTAAAAATTTCATCAAAGCTATGGATCAATTCGGTGCTGGGACTCTATACTTATCTCAGAAACTAGGTGGTGTGGTTTCCGAAGCCAAGTTGAAAGCAGGTGTCTTGAATGGACCACAAATTCGTATACTAGTTAATGATAGCGAATTCACCAAAACATTGAACCCACTGGAGAAAAAAGCATGGGAATCATTTGTCAATGTGTCAAAGAATTTTCTTGGAAACTGTCGTGCTGACAACTACAAAGAAATCGTAACAACCATGCTTCAGAATTATCATGCATTGGGAGCAAGGATGTCCTTGAAATTGCATTTTTTCCACTCTCATATTGAATTTTTCCCAGGTAACCTTGGAGACGTTAGTGATGAACACGGCGAAAGATTTCATCAAGATATCGCCATAATGGAGAACAGATATCAGGGACAATTCAGTCCTAACATGATGGGCGACTATTGCTGGACACTGCAACGAGAAGAGAGCAAGCTGTACAAGAGAAAGAGTAAAGTTCAGAAGCACTTTTAGAACTTCATATTTTGTCATTATAAAGGATTTGAACTTATGTTTTTTGGTACAATTTTGTATGAGCTTATCTGTGATAGGTTTAAAATTGTATCTTGCATGACGCGATAATGTTACTATATTTACTATTTTTTTTATTCTTTAAGAAAGTAGGTCTGATGGTAGAATGAAACATCCAATTAATATTCATTTATATGAAATTAGTCATGAAAGCACAGTCACATGAGATAATCTCATCTTTTGCACGACACGTGATGGAATATTAAATATTTGTACCTATTGATTTTTTTATAAAACCTGGTCTGATAGAACAAAACAAATATCAGATTCGAATTCAGCAATATGAAATTAGTTGTGCGAGCATGATCTCATATGTGAACCATTTTGGCTGTTGACCAGTGTAATCTACTTCGGAAAATTAGGTAATATTTCCCCAAAAGTCGATAATCTACTTTCCCGGAAAGTAGATATTTTCAATTTTCTATGATACAAATTTCCCGTTTTCTATGATAATCTACTTCGCAAAATTAGGTAATATTTCCCGAAAAGTCGATAATTAGCTAATGTGCCTAGTAATATTTATATATTAAAAATGGTATTACTGTGTAGCACAGTAGAGCACAATTAATTATCTAATAATATTTATTTACAGAGCCGATCAGCCGAGAAGGTTGGACTACATCGAGTGTTCATGAAGGCAGCTGAAAGAAATTTACCAAAAGTAGATGTCTTTATTGTATTATCAAGAACTCCGTCATCCAGCTATGAAGCACGTTAAATTACATCTGTCATCTGATCATCTCAAGCCCACCCCCTGGCCATGGTCGTCCCTAGTTCTTCCACAACATTAAATATAGACTTTAGTGACGAAAACTTACATTTTCCAGACATGAAATAGAGAACAGTGATGAAAACTTCCATGTTGGAGTTATCGGTCTTTTGCATTATTTTGGCACCCAGCAAGTAAATGCACACGGTGATACTTGAGCAGTAATTTATTTTAACGTAAAAGTAAGGTATGCCTGTGTATATCAACTTAATACTCACATCAAAATGATCTTCACAACAGTAGGTGCAGGATTCTGAAATGGGGAAGTGCCGTAGAGTAGCAAGCCACCATCTCTTTCTTATCTTCTTATCTTTCGGTATTGTGATGAATATTTTGCCTGGTGACTTTTTAGCTACTATAACCCTTATTTTTTTACACTTTTTGGCCCAATTTATTAAAGAATATCATTACAACTCGTCCATCGTTCATATAGCATTAAAACCTGGGAGAAATATAAATCTGCTTTGTCTAATCACGCTTTTGTTGTCCAACTTAGAACATCGTATGTTTCAAAATGTTGAATAATTTATTTGATAACATTCTAAATTAGCAAAATTTTCCATATTCCGTGAATGCTTTAGTTCCAGACTCATTATATGGGTGAATCTATCTTTTTTTTTTTTTTATAAAATTTGCCTTTAGATCTGGCAGAAGGAAGCTTAACACGAAACAGTTGACGAGAACGTTATATCAATTGGATTTTTTTGTCATTTGAATGATAATACTTTAAGTATTATTAAAGTAAAGCCTATAACAAAACATACTTAATACGAATGATATTTTTTAAAACTTCCGATAACATAATATACTTTGCAACACATGAATAATCGATATCGACACCATGAAATGGCTTTCTGTCGACTGGCTATTTTTTCATTACTTATTTAACATCATCGCTGAGTAGTGCTACACTCCTAGTAAAAGGGTATGGGTTTGGTAGGAAGCGGGCTGAGGGGGTCGGGGCAAGAGGATGAGCTAAACAGGGGAAGGGGGTGGGGGCGCTTTACTGTTGTTCTCAGTGTTTACTATAATGGACCGGACCCACGATAAAACCTCGGATTAACAACGCTTAGGAAAGTTGCATAGTAGTAGTATGCATTATTCGTTATTCACAATTTCCCTCCGGATTCTTTGCACTATTAAGTTTCAACAAATTATGTGATAACAACAGCCCTCAACTCACTGCCTCGCTCCCGCTTCTCCATCCCTGATTCATAACCCCTTTCAGCCCTTCACCACCCACGCCACAATGCGTCATCTGTTGCCAGGGCTGTGCGTATCTACCTGCTCTTTCGGCTCGGATTCGCTTGTCTGACAGTGACGGGGTTCACGGACAGCGTAGGGCACAAACATAACATTTGTGGATGACTGGAGGGATTCCACATGTGCACTGAAGAGCTTCCACCTGTATATTGAAGACCTTCCACTTACTTATTGAAAGCTTTCCACCTGCGCACTGAAGGGCTTCCACCTGCATCAAGAAGGGCTTCCTCCAGGACAATGCAAGAGGGGTGAAATGCCCTTCTATATATCCTTTCTAAACATTCCTGTCAAAAGTGAAGTGGTCACTTACTTTATTGTACGTTTAGTTACATTATTAAACAGTTTTAACTCTAGACACAGCTCGCCTGACTGAATGCGAAAACAAAACAGAAAGATTTCCATGTATCACGCCAGCTCACCAAAGGTCTTCTTATGTGCAGTCAAAAAAAAAACGTGCTACACCCCAGTAGCGTTATGTCCGAAACCCATGGCGAAGAATTTCGGTAAGCTGACAGCAAAGCTTCGAGTTTGAATGGGAACTTTATCAAAATTCTTCGTTACTGGTTTCAGAACGTAAGGTACGGTAAGTATAACGCGACTTTTTTCTTTGTCTGTACCCACAGAGTTTCGTTAATGACAACCAATGCGACTAATGACCGACCAGTTCATTTACCTTATTTACCTAATGACCACCCACTTACAGTACACTCAGGAAGTCAAGGAGTCAACATGAAACGGGAAGAACCGTCAGATATAATCGCTGGTGGTAAATCTAACCCTATACTTAACATCGGACGAGTCCAAGGTAATTAGCTATGACGGCCGTGGATTTCCCCAACCAAAGTCACCCATACACCAAGCGTGACCACAAAAACCACAATGTACACATACACACACCACACACACACACACATACACACCACCCACAAAACACACACACACACACACACACACACACACACACACCACCACCACATTACACACACACACACACACACACACACACACACACACACACACACCAGAAGTTACAATTTTATTTAGGAAAAGAATGGAACCAGTGTTAAACAGAGGTGAACAGTGGTGAACAGTGCTTAAGTCAGTGAGAACAACTCAACAGTAACAGTCGTACCCAAGTTAACCTTCACACAGTGAGGTCCCAGGTACCCAGTGATAACGGCCAGTGAGACCCAACAACAACCAGCGATGTGTTAATCCGTCTACGATAGGAAGGCCTGGGACCACACCTCACTCATATAACACCATCTGTGAGTGAATTACTACACCACATCAGGTAACACCATCCTATCATAACACCATCTGTGGAGAATTACTACACCACGTGAGGCCCCTCATAACACCATCTGTGAGAGAATTACTACACCACGTGAGGCCCCTCATAACACCATCTGTGAGGGAATTACTACACCACGTGAGGCCCCTCATAATACCATCTGTGAGGGAATTACTACACCACGTGGTCCCTCATAACACCATCTGTGAGGGAATTACTACACCACGTCAGGTCCCTCATAACACCATCTGTGAGGGAACTACACCACGTGAGGTCCCTCCTAACACCATCTGGGAGGGAGTTACTACACTACCTGTTTGCTGTTCAACACCTACAATAATCTGTATGTTCACTGTATGTTCCTTTACCTTTCTCTAATGAAGGCTTTTGTTAAACCACCAATGTATGTAATAAGTCATTTATGTCCAATGTATATTTTCAGCCTTCGGGCTGCAGAACTTTTTCAATAAACCGTCAATTATTATTATTATTATTATTATTACACACACCACCACCACAAAACACACACACACACATGACTATGCTGCCGTTCATTCGAAACTTGAAAAAGTAGGTTGTACATCTCTAGTCCGGCATTCTGTGGTCCGGAATGATTTTAGTTTGTCCAATAGGTAGATAGGCAGCTTTTTTTTTTTAACTTATCTGAATTATTATTATTATTATTATTATTATTATTATTATTATTATTATTATTATTATTATTATTATTACAGGAGTATTAAATTTTTGCCCCTCAGGCCCCAATGTGGGTCAGTGACCTATGCCCGGGTGGGCTTATCCCCGTAAAAAAAACAAAAAAAACAAAGCAGCAGGAAATTAAGGGTTGTTTACATCCGGCAGTTCGGCTGCTCTCTCTCTCTCTCTGCTTGTCTATACAGAGTACAACATTTAATCCTTCAATATATATATGAGCAGTAAATAAGTGTTGCTTTCATATTCTTATGTAGAGTAATGACGATATGTTTTCACATGTGCGCACTTACATACGCGCAGTCTCACTTTTTTTACCATTAATGGTTAGCTACTTATATTGTTCCATTTATTGTTCCATTAAATAACATTACAGGTACTTCAAACAACCAGATTAATTTTTTTACATTAATTTTACTACAGCTACAATCAGGGTCTTATTTTCTTCAGTTTTACATGTAGAACCAATCAGTCATTGGTTTTGTAAGCTTTAACATAAACAATGCCGGCAGCCGTCTCGTCTTCTCGTGTGTTTTAATATTCCACGTATTATTAATTAATTGTATTGTTAATTTTGCACACACAAACATTAATTCAATAAAAACAAATTCAGAAACATTAATTAAAATATATATGAACAGTAAATAAGTGTTGCTTTCATATTCTTATGTAAAGTAATGACGATATGTTTTCAAGTGTGCGCACTTAGATATGCGATCTCTCTTTTTTCTTTACCATTATCGTTAGCTACTTCTATTGTTCCATTTATTAACATTAAATAACATTCCTTAAAACAGCCATATTAATTTTACTACAGCTACAACCAAAGTCTTATTTTCTTCAGTTTTATATGTAGAACCAGTCAGTCACTGGTTTTGTAATCAACGAAAACAATGCTGTGTCATTTCCTCGTGTATTTTAATGATCTACGTATTATTAATGAATTGTATTGCTCATTTTGCACACATAAACATTAATTTAATAAAAATGACATTCAGTAATAAACAATAATGAATCTTTTGTATATAAGAGAAATGACGCTGTTTACACGATTATGCACGTCGTCTGCACGTTCAAACCCGTCGAAATTCAAGTTTCTGCCGTCAACATTTGTATTTATTTTTTTTGTGTATGTTCCAATAAAAGACGTTGCATTAAAAACTCGCGAAATTTTAGAAGCTACTATACGACATTTAACCCTTCAATATGTCTTCAAAGAGACCATGATGCAGAGAAAGTGGTGCTAGTGCTTCCAGGCATAAGCACAAGTCACTATCTATCCAGGAAAAGGGTGAATTTCCATGGTCCGTCAATTTCCATGGTCCGGCACCGGTCAGGTCCCGAGGTTGCCGGACTAGAGAGGTTGTCATGCAACTAAACGCAGTCCTCGTAGCAATGAAGGGAGCTGGCCAAACACTAGGAACCATACATCGTACTTTCGAATATAGGGGTAAAAGTATGATCACTGTTTTACTAAATTCAATGTCGTACCCACCTGTACTACTGACAAGCAAGAAGAAAGAAATCAATGCAGAGAGACTAACACTATCTTCGAAGAAAACATCTTGAGTAATTAAATAGGGTTGAGGGCCTTGCGAATGACACACTTTCCAACCGAGACACGACAGGTCGGTCACACCGAGACATTCACAATCCTGAACGGGATGGAAAACGTAAACCAAGAACAATTCAAGATATCAAGTGTTACGAATTTTAGGAATGACTACTTCACCCAGCGAGTTAGACCTGTGGGAAAGTCTACCAAGAGAATCGGCAGAAGCAAGAAAAGAACTGGGCTCCCGAACAAACTTGAACAAGATTATCGGGATATATGGGGATCCTAAACTAGTGGTCACGGCCCGCGAGGTAAATATGGCGTGTACTGTACATAAGACCCCATCTCTTGTGAACTGTCACGCCATTTTACCTTAGTGAGTGATATACGTTACTGAAGTATGTCAATAAATCCATTAATTATAGTCTGGAAAAACCCCGTGTATCACTCGTGAGTATACTGTGTGCACTGTTTAACTTGGATGTATTGCTTAAATATGTGTAAGAGAATATTGGTCAATGTGAATAAATTGTCGAACTCAGCTCAATTGTATATCTACAGATAAAACTCAACAAGAGTTATTTACTTAGAATTTTGCTTGAATGTGCCTTCGAAGCTAAATATTAATTCATGTGTCCTGTTATGAAAAAATCAACCCTGAGTGTATCTTGGGTGCCATAACTGACAACAAGCATATCATTATCCTTTTCTGAGTCAGTGACACCACCTCTAAATTTAACTGTAAGGAAAGAATGTTCACTGACCTCGAGATGGTGGCATTCCTCTCCTTCCCTCGCCAACTCCGTAGCAGCAGTTTTCTCTACCCCTCTGCTATCCCCCCGCCTAGCAACAAAAGGATCCTCTCCCTACTGCTCCTCCCCCCTCCCCTGCCAACACGCACCATGCAGCCTTCGTTAAGCCTAGCTAAAGCATGTTTATGGTGAGGCATAAGGGACACTGCGTGTTTCTTTTTCTGGGTGTGATTGTGGGTGAGCAATGAGTATGCAGACTCGCAACTGTATGTGTATGTGCGTAAGTATGCATATAGGTAAAAGAGCGAGTGGTGTGTGCATATGTACTGTACGTGTGTACCTATATAAACCCAAATATGAAGGTAAAAAGAGAAGAGTATCCAACAGTCTACACTGTAGATGCTGTGTGTGTGTGTGTGTGTGTGTGTGTGTGTGTGTGTGTGTGACCTATAGATAGTTACGTAAGTGACCAACAAGTATAATACATACATGATGTAACCTATAGTGTCAGGGAATTTTGGCTGCAACTGTACTGTACATTCTAATTTTTACCGAGTTGATAAGTGGACAATGAGGGTGGGAGACCTCTGAAAGACATGTCATTAAGGCACTGAAGAATAGCTAAGGGTGGTTGACGAGGGATACCAAGAGCAGCTGCGTATGTTTTCTTGAGCCGAGACGTCTCCCTGCAAGTGGGCGTTGGGTGCGCTTCTCCACCATCTGGTCACATCTCTGAATCTAGCCATCATATATATATATATATATATATATATATATATATATATATATATATATATATATATATATATATATATATATATATATATATATAATTATAAATAGATAAATGTCAGCGTGATTATTAATGTGAATATGAAATCATTGATACATGAACAGTAGACTGTATAGTAAATTCATCTTAAGTGTTTGTATCTGTGCAAGCTGAAATTCTCCACATTTCGTATTGTTTAGCTTATTCATCACCAACCTCCGGTGCTCCCGTCTTCGTCATCTTGGTAGTAAGATCATACATTTTTAGGGCAGCTTAGCATACGATACATCCTTCATTCACATCGTATATTTCACTAAATATGTAATATCCAAGTCAGATTATGTCCATGGTGTGGCGAGGTCGCAGGCTGAGATGCCGCGCTGCCTGTGTGTGGGTGTCGGTGGCCGAACACTTCACCTCAATGACCTCACCCACGCCTACATGCTACACGACAGCCCCCGCTGCTCACTCACCTACTCAGTAACCAAAAATATGTACAGTACCCATAAGAACATCAGAATGGAGGAAACTGCAGTGGGCATAAAGGCCCATACTAGGCAGTCCCATTTACACCCAGCCCACATTGCTCATATATCTGTCTGACTCTAACTTATATTTGAAGCTTTCCAGCCTGTTCGTGTGTTAAAAATTATTTTCAGGAACGTGTTCCACTCCTCCACTATCCTATCTCTAATCCAATGTTTATCTATCTCGCGCCTAAGTCTAAATTTGTCTAATTTAAAACCATTGCTACGAGTTCACAACTGGTTGGATAATAATTTAAGTTAATTTGCTATATCACCTTTGTTTAATTTAACCCTGACTTCCATTTATACACCTCGATCATATCGCCCCTCACTCTACGTGTTACCATTAGGGATGTAAGTACAGGATCAACTATCAAGGATTACACAAGGTACACTCTCACCAAAAACTTCTCAAAAGCTATTTAAACACTATCCAGTCTGAAAAGTGAACGAAGAATCTGAAACCATTCCGAGATGACACGCCTCATTCTGCTCATTCTCATATCCATCGTGGCCAGGTATACGACGTCTCAGATTAATTGTCGAAGTTATTTTGTGATATATTTTTGTTGGCCTTGGAGAAAATACGTTTGTAGAAATATATTATATTAGTGGAAACGAGAGCATAAAATGATGGATATCTTTTTTAAGGGTTCAGACATCGTCCCCGAGACTTTAAAGTACAACTTCAGACCCATTTTGTTCGGTGGTCTTGTAAGTATTATTCATAAAAAAATAAATTCCTGTATTCATCCACGTTGAAATGTAATAATAATAATAATTAATAAGTAATATTGTCATTAAGGTTTATCATTGGATTGGTATGTATACCGTACAGACTAATCAGGTACGCAATTCAATGATCTATGTAGGATCTCTACATTGTTCTTGATTCAAGGGCTACAGTATTTTGAAGCCCAGTACTGTTCTCGATTCGACATCTTGAGCTGGTAGACTGCTCCCTGAATATGCCATCCTCTGCCTGAAGAAGTATTTCGTTATGTTCGTTCTGCATGAAAATTTGGCGAACTTCAAGTTGTGTCCCCTCGTGTTCGTGATGCGTGTTATCACAAAAAAAAGTCCGGGTTCACATTTTCCATCTCTTTCAAGATTTTGAATGACTCTGAGATTTGCCCTATTGTTTCATATCTTAAATATATTCAAGTTTAGATTATGTACACTTTGTAATTGGTTGTTAGAAGATACTAGGACTGAATGGAGACAGTGTTCTCAGCTGGTGGACCACTACCTGTTGTAGAAGAGCAGCAAAAGCGATTTTACTTCACTGGTATGTCATCTACGCATTGGTGGTGGATGGGCGAATTTTGCGTGTAATGTACCAGAGGCTTAACCCGATTCGCGTTGTGTGTATGGTATGACGGCAGATCCGTCGCTTCTGGCGATGGTCATTTCTCGTAACTGAACACAAGTTGTAATTAATACGGTTAAATCCTTTCTTATCTTGATTAAAAAATCGAGGTTAAACAGGCTATGGTAAAAATGGCATAATTGGTAAAGGACGGAGAAAATCTTAAGAGACGATAAGAGAGGAGAGAAGCGGGATCATCATGGGGCCGGGAGGGTGAGAGGTGAGGCAGTACGCTGTCGGTTGAGCGTAGAAAGGATTCGGCGTTTACAACAGTCCACATTTCTAGCTTACTTCTGACTTGGGTGTTTGTGTTCTTTAGAAAACTCAGACAAATGTTAAAGTAGGCCATTACCAACAAACTCATAATAACGTAGTTTACCGTTTATTGACATACCTGGCTCATTCTCCCCAAAAATCTGATTCCCGCCAAAAATAAACTAATTTGCTGATAATTGTTGAAAAAGTGAATTAAAAGTTGTTAGTGACGGCAAGTAAATCAACTCAATCAGTCAATCAATCAAAAGTTGCCAGGAGACTTTCACACCAACCATACCTGGGACTCGAAAAAGAACAATTACGTAACGTCTAACCTCGTCGGCAGCCATGGTTGACCGTGGTGGTGGAGCGTCTTGAGGGTGACGTCATACCACACCCACCCCACACACCCTGGCGTATAAGTTCCTCCCCACCACTACCCGGATCGTAAATGATTTTTCTTTATAGCTACACCTCGTGTACATATTATTCATTTATTAATACTCAACATCTTTGTGAATTATACATTCCCCCAACTCTATAGATTCCCTATTCACTACATATTATCTCCTAACCCAGGTATAAGTAGTAAAACCCTTAACCCACTTCCCTCTCTCTCTACCACTCGTCGAGTCGTCTCCTCCTCGCCATAACCCACCTGCGCAACAGCGCGTACCCTAGTCTAGTTGCCAAAGGTTCCCTAGATTCTCTCTCAAAATTACCCTGTTGTCGCAAAATTACCCTAAATTAATTTTGCTATATATACGTGCAGGGTGAAACTATGGGCAAGTTTCTTTACGCCACTTGCCTCTGTCTACCCAATAGTAATTGGAAACCCGGATGTAAATCGATCTGCGGATCGTGTTCCGGGGTAATGATTAGCCAGTGCAGTTGGCGAGTTGTCCGGTCTTCTCGGCCTATTCCTTGACACTGGGTCATGCAAGTGACGCAACTCGTTAACTTAGGGTGTGGTTGTTGTGTTGGTGACAGCTTCGACACCTTAAACAAATTCACGCCTAGGTGGCCTTTGGGCCGGCCATCATCGTTACACGAGAGGCAACCATTATATATATATATATATATATATATATATATATATATATATATATATATATATATATATATATATATATATATATATATATATATATATATTTCATGTAGATCCACAATGAAAACGTGGATAAGATAAATTTTGATAAAATCACACGGGAAAAGGGAAACAACGGAGCACCTTAGCTTTCGTCTTTATTCAAGACATCTTGCCTCTGAAGATGTCTTCAATAAAGAAAAGCTAAGGTGCTCCGTTGCGTGTGATTTTATCAATATATATATATATATATATATATATATATATATATATATATATATATATATATATATATATATATATATACATCATTACTGTATATATATATATATATATGACGGGAATTCTTATGAAATGCATTAAGCAACACAATCAAAAAAAAATTCTAGCTATGCAACAGTCATATTTACTCACTCGTTTTCTACTCCTGTTGTTGTGGTGGTTGAAGGGCTGTGATTTTACTTCTGAAGATCCACAGCTTTACAGATGTGGTCTGTCATAAGCTTCATATGTGTAGATGTAACTTCAAATTTTTCTGAAAATGAATTTTCAAAGGTTCTCTTGGCAGGGAGCATTCCAATTAATGTGACCGAGTTCAAAAAATTTTCACTTTTGTTTTCATTAAATTGATTTGCGAAAACACCCTTTCAACACTGGCACTATAAAGAATCAAGCAAGTATAACAGTTTTCTCATGAAATTCCCCAACAACGGAAACAAAGGTGTATCATCACCTTTCTTTAAACTGTTAACTTTCAGCCAAATCTTCCAAACACTAATGTCGCTCTGGACATTCAGTTGTGTTTCGTAGCAAGCGCCACTCACTGTCAATGATGTTTCCGTCACTCGGGCACTAGGTTTGGAAAGTGAGATGCTAATGGGGCACTGGAGGGGACATTTTTCATCAAAATACTTTTGGGATTCAATGCTTTGAGAGCTGCAAATAATGGATCAGTAAGGGTAAATCTTTGTAGAATCTGTGATGCACCCTCGATATAAAAATCCAGACATCTTAATCTGAAGTTGTCCAGCAGCTACTTGTCGATGACTTGTCTGGAGTGACAGTTACCCGACCACCGTGGGGGTGGAATAGGTGGCAAGAAGCTGTGGTATGTGTGTATGTGTGGGTCAGGTGGCAAGAAGCTGTGGTGTGTGTGTATGTGTGGGTCAGGTGGCAAGAGGTTGAGGTGTGTGTGTGGGTGTCAGGTGGCAAGAGGTTGAGGTGTGGGTGTGGGTGTCAGGTGGCAAGAAGTTGAGGTGTGTGTGTGAACGAACGAATCAAGGGATTGCATACTGCGAGTGAGTTTTGTCTTTTTTTGTCTTTTTTTTACGGGGATTAGCCCACCCGGGCACAGGTCACTGACCCATATCAGGGCCCGGGGAATTTAATAATAATAATAATTCATAGTAAATAAAATTTATAATAAAAAGTAAAACTAAATATTAATGGTAATAATAATAATAACAACACTGTGATAATAATACATACAAAGAAATGCAAGAATGAAAAAAAATCAACAGTGAGAAACGCTATATATGTATGTTTTGTCATGTAATAGAAACAATTGAGACCCTACAATTGTGTGTAAATGAGGCAGAAAGTCAGATCAGCAACCTGGGACTTGGTCACAATTTTCGTGATGCCATATGGCAGCAGGGTCTACCATTAGACAACACATTATGCTGCCAATATCTTCCCAGGCGGTAGTACCTCCCTGTTCGGTAGCTGCCTCCTACCTACTACCTACCAACTACCAGACGTGCTTTTGTGTTTCAATGTGTGACGAGCGCGAGGGTGGCGTGGGTGTACGTGGCGTGGGTGTACGTGGCGTGAGTGTGAGTGGCGTGGGTGGCGTGAATGTTATTGACATGGGTGTGAATGGCGTGGGTGTGAGTGGCGTGGGTGTTATTGACATGGGTGTGAAGGGTGTGAGTTTAAGTGGCGTGAGTGTAAGTGGCGTAAGTGTAAGAGGCGTGGGTGTATGTGGCGTGGGTGTGAATGGCGTGAGTAAGTGGTGTGAGTGTAAGTGACGTAAGTGTGAGTGGTGTGGGTGTGAGTGCCGTGGGTGTAAGTGGCGTGGGTGTAAGTGGCGTGGGTGTGAGTGGCGTGGGTATGAGTGGCGTGGGTATGAGTGGCGTGGGTGTGAATGGCGTGGGTCTGAGTGGCGTGGGTGTGAATGGCGTGAGTGTACGTGGTTTAAGTGAGAGTGGCGTGGGTGTACGTGGCTAAGGTGAGATTGGTGTGAGTGTGAGTGGCGTGGGTGCGAGTGAATTCAGGGTGAATAGCGTGGGTGTACGTGGCTTAGGTGAGATTGACGTGGGTGTGCGTGGTGTAGTTGAGAGTGGTGTGGGTGAGTGTGCAGAGAGTTGGAGCGAAACTCTTACTGATTTGTTTATTTGATCATCATGAGGACATCAACTGTTACTTTCTGCCGTTACAGTATTAAGACTGGCTCCGTCATGATAGCCTATATGCTACAACTCTCTCTATGTCACGACTGTCTATCTCTATATATTATGATCGTCTCTGTAACTACTGTCTACATATTATGATTGTCTGAAATGACTGTCTCTGTCATAGTTTGTTTTGAATGTAAATAAGCTGTGCCTCTCCTCTAAATAGCTATACCTCTTCTAACTAGCTATACCTCCCCTCAAACTAGCTGTACCTCTCCTCTAACTAGCTGTACCTCTCCTCTAACTAGCTGTAACTCTCCTCTGACTAGCTGTACCTCTACTCTAACTAGCTGTATCTCTTCTCTAACTAGCTGTACCTCTCCTCTAACTAGCTGTACCTCTCCTATATCTGTACCTCTCCTCTAACTAGCTGTACCTCTCTTCTAAATAGCTGTACCTCTCCTCTAAATAGCTGTACCTCTCCTCTAAATAGCTGTACCTCTCCTCTTACCAGCTGTACCTCTCCTCTTACCAGCTGTACCTCTCCTCTTACCAGCTGTACCACTCCTTTAACTATCTGTATTTCTCCTCTAAC
The DNA here is from genome assembly GCF_018991925.1 of Homarus americanus. Lineage (NCBI taxonomy): Eukaryota > Metazoa > Arthropoda > Malacostraca > Decapoda > Nephropidae > Homarus > Homarus americanus. Next base: position 15,525,767 of record NW_024741901.1, on the reverse strand, counting down.
TATCTGTACCTCTCCTCTTACCAGCTGTACTTCTCCTCTTACTGGGGAGAAAAGTTTGTAATGTGTCTTTCAGGTGTGCGGTGCTTGGGAGCGAGGAGGAGGTTCTTTCAGGTTTGTGGTGCCGGAGAGAAGGGTTTGTAATGTGTATTTTAGGTGTGCGGTGCTTGAGGGGGTCTCTCAAGTGTGTGGTTAGTGCTTGTAGTGCACCTTTCACGTGTGTGGTACTAGGGAGAAAAGTTTAATGTGTCTTTCAGGTGTGTGGTGCTGGGGGTGTCTTTCAGGTATGTGATGCTGGGGATCTTTCAGGTGTGTGGTGCTGGTGATGAGGGCGCGGAGTGTGTTCTTGAGGTGTGTGGTGCAGGGGGGGGAGGGGTTCTTGAGGTGTGTGGTGTTAGGTGGGAGCCAGTGGTGGTCTGGGCTAGCCTCCCAATTAGGTAGGAAGTGCATTTTTGCTATGTCTTCTACCTTTTTATTGTAAATATATATACAGTATAAATGAGGTGATTTACCTACGCGTTTTCTTGTTCTCTCGTCCAGGATTCTATACTTTAGTCATGATTGAGTAACTCGGAACACTTACTGTAAAGAGTATCTTATGCAGTTTCAACTGAAGTCTACCGTATTTAAACTAAGCATAGCAATAGTAACTATTATCCTTCAGACCATGACCTGGTCTTTTAGGGTAAGTTTGGGTGACGGCCAATGGTGTGATAGACTGGGGGCCATATTTACATGCTACAGAAAGGTCTCTGTCAGCTTCAAGGCTGGTCAAAGAAATGATTGTAAAGAGTCAATGTCATGACTGTAGGTCATACCAACAGTAAGATAATGGGTCACATGTGATAAAATGTTAATCTGCTATATCTTTAGAAAGTCGGATATCAACGGATTATTAAATAAAATATTGAAAATTTCACAGCGGGATCTACACCGAGTAACTTGTAAAATGTATGAGAACATGTAGAAACTCACAATATATAATACAAATCTATTCTTCTAAAAATACTAAATATTTTGTAAGCTCATTCTAACATTTATAACAATTAAAACATATTTAATAACAAAACAACTGGATATTATGTACTTTAAATTATTCTCTCTTTACATACTTACTAACAAAACATATAAGTGAGAGCAGCAAGTCCGAGTAATGTTATGAAGCATATTGTGTAGGGCCGGATACTCAAAAACATTTATGGGACTGTATGTCGTTGTGTACCCGTAACTGGACTCACAGTCTCAGATTGGCATACTCAAAACACAGATGGTATACTCAAAACCAATATTTGACATCGAACTCCGTAAGTTAACGCAAGTAACTTACACCAGCTCCCGAGGTTGTGTAACACTCTCAACCCGGATGTAGTAGTGACTAATTCCCGATTGTATAGAAAATAATAATAATATATGTTGTAATAATGCTTGTGAGACTTGTTTTATCATAGAATAATGAAGAAAATTTTTTGTACATCAACATACTGAAATATAATATTTCACTTTGTCTTTTTCGTAACATTTTTGTTGCCATAATAAGAGGCTTGAGTGTTTGTATTGGTCTCAGAGCCACTAGCGTAGCTAGGGGGGGGGGCGGCACTTTTGGGTCTGCTCATCACCCATATCTGCAGCTACTGGAGACGTTAATCCATCCCTTTGTATCGGCGGCAAGTTAATCCTTGTCGTGTCTGACCTAACACCTGACCCACATCATCACGGCCACGTCATGAGCTACACCCTTGCTATGCGCCCCCCGCCACACACACAACCTGTAACCTGTTGAGGATTCAGGAAACTTATAAAGTTTAAGTATGTTTGGTGTGTATTTAAAGCATACTATATTTGAGTATGTGAAAGTACAGTAATATTATAATGGTACGCAAACTATTTAATATATATATATATACATATATATATATATATATATATATATATATATATATATATATATATATATATATATATATATATATGTATATGAGTGAGTCACTGTGCAATATGTATATTTTGTGGGGCACGGGGGGAGGGCGGCAAACTCAAGGGCCGCCCCGGGCGGCAAACTCAACGGCCGCCCCTGGCGGCACACACTCTAGCTACGCCACTGCTCAGAGCCCTTGTTGGCAAGGGCTATGGAGTTAACATCATCTATGCTCGTACTTTCTATCTTCACTTCATTCGTAATGTAATTTACTATCACGCTCTCCATCTTGTGACTATTCCGCCTAAACAACGCAACAGCCTTGAGGTAGTGCAAAGTGAAACCATGCCCATCATTATAGGATGGCCAAAATCAACCAGAATTGTAAACATGAGGAAAGAGCTCGAACTGCCCTCCCTATCTGAGAGGATAGCTCTACTTAATACCATGTTTTGTGTCAAAGTTTTGAAGAACAATGGTCACCAAACTACAGCTCAAACTGAGTTGATGTTCTATCTAAGACTTTCTAAGTAATCCCGCCTATCTCGCTAACCTTCCACAAAAGACTCTCTTTGGGGCGTGGCCTCATAAAAGTGTTGCAGATCTCTTGAAACTGAATGTTCCAATCACCCAAGACGAACCCATTAATGCCATTCATCCTTGGCTGGATATATCAGTTCCTATTAATTACACTCCTGTTGGTAGTAAGCAAATGTTAAACACCGATGTGATGAGATGTCACACTAGAAACTATTAACACACATAGAAAGTATTAAATCAAGTGAATGTTATGCTTTTACTGATGGTTCTGTGCAGACAAATACAGGTAGAACAGGCTGTGCAATTGTAATATATAAATAAAAAGAGATGATAGTGTCAAACAAGCAAAGGCTAAACAACTGGGCCAGCACAATACAAACTGAACTAACTGGAATCTACTTAGCTGCAGACTACATTAAAGAAAATGGAGGTGGGGTGATATTCTGTGACTCAAAGTGCTTTGAAATCAATGAACAGCCCATCAAGTTCTATGTCTAAAGTTGTATGTGTTATTAAAAGAAATGTGAAAACTGCCAATGAGAACAACTCTCTTATCGAATCTGTGTGGATTACGTCCCATGTTGGAATTAGGTATCATGACCGTGATAGACTGGCCAATGAGGCATGCAAGAGAGAAAATGTTGACCGTGACCTTGGTCTGTCCAATGCTTTACTTAAAAACATTCAAGTCAGTACCATGAACTGTGATCTAGAAGAACTGAGAAATGCAGAAAGACCTGGCAGTTGTAGCATTAGTAAATATGAAAAATTTTGTGAGGAGAGGTACCGGTATGGCCAGCATAAGGACAGAATCAGACAATGTGATGTAGTCATGGCCAGAATTAGGCTAGGATACTGTACAGTAGGGAGTGACAGTTTGGCAAAAGTTTTCAAAATCTAATTGCTTGGGTTGGATTATTTGTCTATCGGCCACGCTAATTCCGAATATGTTTGAGTTTTTTACATCATTGCATTAGAAGGTTTGTGGATACTTTTGGGTTTGGCATGAAAAACGCGAAAAAACTGTAAATAATAAAGGGACTGGCAATGTGGCACAACCTGTTAAAATCAATTTATTGAATTGGATTATTCGACTACTGTGTACACTGGTTCATAATATGCTATTGTTTTACAACTCAATGCGCTACAAATTATGCCGATATTTTTGCTGCAAGTCACCACATACGTATATTTCGAAAACCAGGGCCCAATATTACCAACGGCGTGGATAGATTCCGTGGAATGAATTCAGGACATTCCCGCTCATGGAACATTACCAAACTCCGTATATGTGCCAATGGCAGGCCAATGGCAATATTTACAGAGTTTGTTGAGGCTCCCTGGACGGGAATGCCCTGAATTTATTCCACGGAATCTATTCACGCCGTTGGTAATATTCGTCCCAGGACTGATCAACGAATTCAGCCCAAGTAGCTTGACTTGGACAGTTAAGGACAAAATCTCAGTCCGTACTTTTGAATAAAATATTGTTCAATAGGTGGTGATATTGAAGTGCTGAAAGTTGTTTTTTCTGTGTTGTTTTGCAGTTAGTTCAAAGGGCCGCCACCAAGATGGGTCGTCCTAAGATTAGCAACACTCAGCTGCGCCAGGGTAACGATAAGGTGTTCGGGGTTCGGATGCCTCTGCCATCTAACAAGTTGCCTCTGAACAAGGAAGTTGGAAGTGCCCTGGCTTATGAAGCAGAAAACGAGAGGTTAAGGAGAAGAACAAATGCTTTTGATTATATGGATGCCACCAACAAGGTGACTGAGAAGGTACTGGATGTGTATAGGAAGGCCACTGTCCCCACTATCTCTGAAATCAGGGTGAAAATGAGAGTCCACGACCTGTGGAGGATGCGGAGGGAGACGATGATGATGAAGGGAAATGGACAGAAACAGAAAAGGAAGAAAACGAAGAACGGGAAGCTGAAGATGAGGTTCGAGGATATAGCTGAGAAGTTGTTTGATGTGGCAGACGACAGCAAAGTGCACGAACGAGAGAAAAGCTTCCTGGCAGCCCAGAGGAAACCGGGAAGGGAGGGCTGCATTGATGGCATTGACAAAATTGTGACTGCCAAGCTGAAAGAAAAGAGGGAGAAGGAAGCGAAGAGGGCAAAGAAAAGGGCTGAGGAAGAGAGGAAAACTGATAAGATGAGGTCAAAGAATAAGGAGGAGATGGAGAGGATGTCGTGTAAAGTGTCGGCAGTGGATGACAGTGCTCAGGAAGAAGATAGTGATTATAAGGATGTCAATGACAATGAGTTCAAGGCTATGGTCGACAGGAGAGCAAGATCAGAGAAAAGGAAAAGGGAGAAAGAAGCCGAGGACAGGATCGGAGAAACTGCTGACAGGTTCAAGGTATCCAATGATGCAGTGGCTCACATCGCAAACACCATCAGAGCTGCAGACAACATCATAACTGAAGGGGACAAGTCTAAAGTGACTAACTGGAAGAAAGTGGAGAGAGTCAGGAAGAGGTCACGAGAACAGAAAAAAGAAAAGTTCAGGGGATTCAAGGTCAGAGGTCTCATGGTAGATGAGAGGATCAATGAGAACAAGATAGTGACTGGTGTAGGTGAGAAGAACCACAAGAGATTCGCCATGGAAAAGAGGGAAGACTGTGCAGTGATCGGCTTCCCTGGTGAGGAGTTCCTTGGTCACCTGGTCCCGGTGGGGGGAAAGGGGGTAGACCTGGCCACCAGCCTGCTGGCCTTCCTGGAGGAGCGCGGTATTGACACCACCGACCTCCTGGTTGTCCTTAGCGACGGTTGCAACAAACTGAGTGGCTATAATCACGGTTTCATCGCCGAGTTTGAAAGGCTGTTGGGACGGCCTCTCCTCCACATCCACTGCCTGATCCACAGTCTGGAGAAGCTCTTCGGCCATCTATTCAACCATTACGCTGGCCCAACCACTGGTCCCGCCTCCTGGAGTGGTGAGGAGGCTCGGAAGCTGACCGGCAACGTGTGGGACCTTCCGGTGGTTGAATTCGAGGCCGTCACCAACACCTACCTCAGGTCTCTCCTGGATGCCATCCCCTCCGTCGTCTGGGAGGAGTTCAGCTGGGACACCCGGTATCTGTTGGAGATGGCCAAGACGGTGGAGTCCGGCCACATTGAGGAGAGATGGGCCAGGGCACGGGCCGGAGCCATGACCAACGCCAGATGGCAAAACACGGAGAGCAGGGAGCTGAGGGCCTACATGAGCACCACCTCCCCCAGCGAGTCACAGAGACGGATGACCTCCTTCATCATCCTTATCTACGTGCCCTCCTTCCTGGAGATCAGGCAGAGGAATCTGCTACTGGAGGGCCCACGCCACCTCCTCGCCATCATCAACCGGGTGAGGACGTACTGCACCCTGGAGGAAGTGGAGCTGCTTACTCCATACCTCCAGTTCAACGGCTACTTCGGCCAGCACGAGGTGGTGCTGGTCTCACTGCTGGCCTCCATGGACAAGAGTGAGAGGGAGTTGGCCCTAAACATCATCAAGCAGCTGAGGAAGAAGGAAAAAAGGCACAAGAGAAAGACAGTGAGGAAAGTGAGGAACCCTCAACTGAATCTGGCAGCCACCAAGCTGTCAGAGTTGGTTGATCTGCAGAAGGCCAGCTCCTCCCCTCCCATCCTGTTCCAGCACAGTGACCAGGAACTGGAGCAATTTCTGGAGGAACCGTACAGTGAGCCAGGTCTGCCCTGCACCACCACCGCAGTGGAAAGAGGAGTGAAGCTCACCACGGAGGCGGCAGACGTGGCCAGCTCTGCCTGGCAGCAGGACCAGGTCACCTGGAACAAGCTGGAGGCCAGGAAGAGAAACAAGCGGAGGGCTAAGAAAGAGGACTACCAGTGCTAGACTGTGGGGACACTGGGACTGAGGGGACACTGGGACTGTGGGGACAGCCAATGTTAGTGTGCCAACTGTGCTAGTGTGCTGCTGATAAATTGAAGCATACATGCCAATAATAAAGAATGTCTACCATTATTCTTGTTTTTTTTATGTCGAACCGAAAAGTATCCACAAACCTTCTAATGCACTGATGTTAACGATTCAAACATATTCGGAACCAGCGTGGCCGATAGACAAATAATCCAACCCAAGCCACTTGATTTTGAAAACTTTTGCCAAACTGTCACTCCCTACTGTACAGGCACATATGGGAAGTTAGTAACGCTGTACCCATACCGGAACACTCAGCATGTAAACTTTGTGATAAACCTTTAAAGTATACACTTGAACACTATTTTATTGAATGTGACAATGTCAAAGACTTCAGGCCACCTGGCTTATTGTATCATGAACTTTGTAATTACTACATTGAATCGGGGGTGTTTGGGGACATTCTTGCTGTTTACCCTAAATTTGCTAGCCCACACTGATTAGTCTTAAATTAGAATATGACGTCCAATGTATATGAACCACTGTCTTGCATTGCAGCGAACAGTGACATCACCCAAATGACTCTGACCTATATATACTGCTAATGAATATGATGCATTTCTTTGTGTACAAACCTCCGTCCTGCATGGCAGTGAACAGTGACATTGCCCACGTGAATCTGACCTATATATTCTGTTAATGTATTAATAATAATAAATAATAATAATAATAATAATTGACGGTTTATTGAAAGAGCTTGGCAGCCAGAAGGCTGAAAATATACAGTTACATATTTGGGGAATGGGTTTCGAATTACAAATAATATACAAGTAACATAAGTGATACAAATATGATATATAAAAACTAGATGGGGAAAAGTTCAAACTACAGTGCATTTCAACATAGTGACAGTGCAAGAAGTAGTATTTACTGGGAGTGAATACACTAGTTTATTACAAGTTATTGATAATTTTTACAATGGTTGGGACTGGGCTGTTCTTATAGCGGTCAGTTCGTGCACGTATGGGCTGGATGCGGTTGTGGTGTCGAACAGCAATTCTCGGGCTGGGGATCTCAGGTGGTAGTAGGAGCCGGTGTCGAGGATGGTGTAGAAGCTTCTTACCAAATAGGAGAGTTATTGGTTTGTTGCTGGAGAAATAAAACCTCAACGTTGACTCGTACCATATAATTCGGTCAAAACCTGTTAAAGAACAATTCACATATAACAAATGCTGTTATCTCAGGACACAAAGTATGAATAATACAATCAATATACAGTACATAGCCTGTTAACATCTTAAATATAACTCACATGTTACAACTGTTGATACATCAGGAGACAATTTGTATAATATGAACAAATTACAGTACATAAATATACTTATTAAAATTATTTAGAGTTTTTATTTAGAGGCTTTACTAGTTCACGATCACACTCACGTTTTGGGGTCTAGGGTTTGACCAGCGTGTTGTTTCTCCTGCAAGAATCGGTGGACTACTGTGAGAGCAATCGCAGCCCAATCGCAGCCTGAGGCGAGGACCATCTGTTTCATATTTAAACATGTCAGCAAGCACGTCATCAACACTATGCCTCTCTTCTCACCCTCTCTCTCGTCTAGTTTATCTTATTGTGGCTACCTGTCTCTTTCTCTCTCTCTCTTCTAGTTTATCTTACTGTGGCAATAACACTCCTCCTGTCGGGCTTCGCACGAAATCACGGCATATTATTAGATTCACTCTCCGACCCCTTCCAACAGGCAGAGTCTCGTCACTGGGCGTATTAACACTGAGTCCTTTGTCTTCACTTTAACACTTCGCACCAGGCCATCTTTGCTCGGTAGAGCCTCCAGTATTCTCCCTGGCATCCACTGACTCCTGGGGAGGGGTTGTCCAGAGATGATCATGATATCCACAGTGTGGAGATTACGGCGAGTTTTGAAGAACCTTTGTCGCTGACGTAATGTTGGGAGATATTCTTTTATCCACCTTTTCCAAAATTGGTCCGCAATGAATTGGGCATGCTATCCCTCTTCGTCGGTACCCTTCTGTCATGGACCGATCGCCTCGGTGGACAGTGTCTCCGGGTTCATCCGAAGTATGGGAAGCGGCGTTAGTGCTTCTAGATCCTTTGGGTCGTCAGACACTGGGGTGATGGGCCTTCCATTGATAATCTCTTCTATGGCACAGAACACAGTGCTGAGGTGTTCATCATCTAGTGTCTGGGTGCCCACCACTCCCTGGAGGACCTTCCTTACAGTGCGGATTTGTCACTCCCATACTCCTCCCATGTGAAAGGCTGTTGGGGGTTGAACTGCCATTCTACCTGTTTCTGTAGAAGGGCAATCCTGACCTTGTCACTGTTGTTCCAGGCGTTCACCACCTCTCGAAACTCTCGGCTAGCTCCAATCATGTTGGTTCCCCTGTCAGACCGAACACGCTTGGGAGGTCCCCTGCGGTAGGTGAATCTTGTCAGGGCATTGAGGAACGAGGCGGTGTCTAGTGAGGTGAGGACTTCCAGGTGTATGGCTCTGGTGGTCATGCAGGTGAATAAGCATCCCCATCTCTTCGCCCGGGCTCGTCCTTGTTTAACCAAAAAAGAACCGAAGCAATCAATTCCAGTGTAGGCGAACGGCTGGCCTCCTGGGCGCACTCGATCTTCTGGCAAGTCGGTTTGGCGTTGGTGGGTAGGCCTCCAGTTGCTTCTTCGGCAAGTCACACACGTCCGTATTGTGCGGTCTAGTAATTTGCGGCACTTAGGTATCCAGTACGTCTCACATATTATGGCAAGAGTGTGTTCTCGTCCTGAGTGTCCAGCTCTAGTTGAGTGTATCTCTCTCCCGATGAGCCCCGTGATCCTGTTGTCCCTTGGCAATAGTATGGGATTTTCCTGGTCTGGGTGGAGAGCGGCGTGTTTCAGTCGGCCACCTACTCTGATCAGACTGTCCGTGTCTAGATGAGGTTCAAGCCGCCTTATGTCACTATCTCTCACGGGTTGTCCCTGTTGTAACATTCCTAGTTCTCGAGGGAATCCTTTCCTTTGCATCAATCTTAAGACGGCTAATTTCGCCTCTTCCAATTCGCTGATCTGGAACTGATTTTCTTGGTGATGTTTGTTCTTTCGCTTCCCAAGCCGCCATTCTATAAACCTTCTAATCCACGCTACGCTCTTCAGAAGTCGATGCCTCGATGAGTACCTGGCCCATAGCTAATCGAGGGTACCCTCCCCCTGGTCAACGTTCGTCGTCAGCACCGTGGTTTCCTTCTTCACCTCTGGGTCTCCGTCTCTGAGGTCTGGAATCCTCAATGGACTCTTTGGTCAACTGTCTTCTTCCAAGAAGAGGAAAGCAGGTCCCCAAATCCACCTGCCCTCCTCGTTGAGCTCTGCTCTATGTAATCCACGACTAGCGTCGTTGGCTGGGTTCAGTGCCGACGTCACGTGGTGCCATTGTTCTACCTTGGAGTCCTCATGTATCATTGCCACTCGATTGGTCACGAAGGAATGGAAGCGTCTTTTGGTGTTTCGTATGTATTGAAGGACTGCCGTACTGTCTGTCCGGAACACTGACCGGTCTATTTGTAATTCAAGTTCTCGTCGTAGTCGTTTGCCTACCTTGGCAGCCAGTACTGTCGTGCAGAGCTCGAGTTGAGGTATGGTCTGCTGTTTCAGAGGGGCTAGCTTGGCCTTGCCACACACGAAGGAGATTCGTTATTCAACCCAATACCTCGTCTACACTCATCTTGGAATATATATAATTTTGGCTCTTGCGACGCTCGGAGCGATGAGTCCCAGTGGGTCATATATGGGGCTGACCATACTCAGAAGGCTTCGTTTCGTCTCTGGTTTCTTAGGGATCTGGACCCGGACCTCTAGTTAGTCCTTTTCCAGGTCCCACAAGATTCCCAGTGCTCATACAGTGGGGAGCCTGTCGTCTTTCAAATGACTTCCTTTACTCCCACGGCTTTCTCTGTCTGTGGAATTGCCTTGAGGACTTCCCTGGAATTACAGACCCACTTCGTAAGTCCGAATCCGCCCTTCTTTCTCAGCTGTCTCAGTCAATGGGTAATTATCATTGCCTTCCCTGGCGAATCTACTGAGAGAAGCAGATCGTCAATGTAGAAGTTACGATTCGCTGTCTTGGTGTCGTCATGGACACCTTTCCCTGCAATCTTGGAATGATCGTTGTTGTATAATATGGACACGAAGTAGTACCTTAAGCTGTGTATTCATATATTACTCTATTAATTATGTATAGTAAAGTATTACAGAACATGCATTAATTCTATGTAATATTTCCATTTATTATGCACCATGTTATGTATATGAATTATCATATTTACATTTTATGTATTCAGCTTGTGAATGCTGGCATCTGTACGTGCCAGTGCGCAGTGATACATAGAGTGAAGATCACCAGTCCTTATGGTATGGAAGTGCTCTGCCTTATTAGTCCCCCTGTACATCTCCCGTACGAGAATAAGAACCTATTTTTAAGATAAGTGTTTGTGTATACCCTCAGTAGTGTAGAACATTTTGGGGGTATCAAAGACAAACATAGATGGCGCAGTGAGATTTCTCAGTGAGATACAGGGTGGACCAGCCTTCCCGCCGGACTGTGTTAATGGCGTCTCGTCTTCAGCTTCAAGGATTTACAGCCAGACTACAAGCCTCAAGACTTACAGTGTTGTGAAATGCTATGCTGTGTACAGTGCTGTGCTGTGAAGTGAAGTGTTTTGTGAAGTGCTGTGTTGTGTATTTTAATCAGAATTGTCTGTGCAAATTGCAGTCAGATGACTAAGGGAGCGGCCCAACAGTACAACCCCTCCCGTCTCTGGTCATAGGGTAACTAACTGACAGCGCGACTCTGCCCAGCGCCCGGCAGCGCGTCAAGCCTCACAAACACACACGCACTCACAGACCCACCTTATATTAAATTCTTGCGAATTACTTTAGACTTCTGTAATTCTGTGCATAGATTACGAGGGGTTGACCCGGTCTTTGCACAGATAGAGTACAGAAGCTGTCGGCATGTCTCACAGGGATCAAAATGATACCCTGGACGATAGGGTTATGAGTTTTAGTCTGGGAGACCTCTCCCCACCCACACTCAGGCCCCACGCTCCCCACAGTGACAACGCCCAATCACCCACAGAATCTCCTCGTTCGTCGCAAGCAAGCTCTCCTACGGTGCCTGCATCCACAGATCTCCTTCAACTGATTAAGTGGATGGAAACTTCTCGACGCCAGGACTATGTTGCAAGGAGAGGAGAGGAAGAAATTCGGTACAGAAAGTCTGAAAGACAACGCCACGAAGATGAACAAAGACGCAGAGAACTAGAAGATATACGTAAAAGTGAGGATGACCTGAGAAGAAGAGAGGATCAAGCCAGATTTGAAGTCTTGATTTCCCTGTAAGCCTCCCCACAACGATCTACCATACATGGTTCCTCTGCTACTACTAATGCTGATACGACTAGAGGTACTGGTACCTCATTTCCCAGAGTCGGTTCAACAATTCCTCAAAAGGCTGCAGCACAAACGCCTCCCTCTCTGAAGTCTGACGCTTCTTATCAGATATTTCGGGAATGGCGTCGACGTTGGCAAGACTATGCAACAATGGTTGACCTGTCAAGTTTACCACAGCCTAAACAGATGATACAGCTTCGTATGTGCTTGTCCTTAGAGACACAACGTACTCTCGAGCACACACTTCAAGTGCCTCCTACGACAACTCTGACTGTAGAGGCAGTTCTCGACAAGTTACAGGAACATGTTAAGGGACAGCGCAACGAAGCGCTTAGAAGAAGAGAACTCCTCCAATGTAAGCAGCTTGATGGAGAATCTTTTGATGCATTTTTTGTAAGACTCAAGAGATGTTCAGAGGAAGTTGATGTTTGTCCTGGAAACTCTCAAGTCTGTGAAGAGACACAGCTCAAGACAATTATTTCAACGGGTATTCGAGATGAAGAGCTAGTTCAGCGTCTCATTTCCCTTGACCCCACTTCCTCCGTTCAAGACGTAGTTACAAAATGTCGAGCGTATGAGGCCGCCAGGTGTGCGACTTCAGCTTTACGTTCACAACCTGACCAGGTGAGGGCGGTGTCTTCCTACAGAAAGGGTAAGAAGCAGCAAGGTAACCCCACCCCTCACCCTCCAGCTACACCTTCAGCAGCAGCTTTGTGTAACAGCTGTGCGAGACCGCATGATGCCTCCCAGTGCCCAGCTGCTCAAAGCGTGTGCAGAAGTTGCGACCGCCAGGGTCACTGGGCTTACACAGTCAAGTGCCCTGCTAGCAAAGTTCAGTGCAGACTTTGTGGTCGTGTGGGCCATTATGACAAATGTTGTCGTAAGAAGACACAGAGAGGACACCACCTAGGATCCAAGAAGTCATCCTCAGGTAGTGCTGGCGCGCCCCCTCCTTCTGGCAAGCATCAAGACGCTGTGTCCAGTCGTTCCTGCCGTCGTGTACATTGTTCCACAGACACGACGCCCCAGCACATCAGTGGCGTCATTTCTCACGGTAACTTGTCATCCAGTCTTCAAATGTTACCTGACACCGGTGCTGACGTCTCAGTAATTGGTCCACAACACTTAGCAAGTTTGGGAATACCCCGGAGCAACCTACAGCCCCCTCCTCAGACAACGAAACTGACAGCTGATGGTTCCAAGATGGCTCCAGCTTTGGGATCTTTCTGGGCTACTCTTACCTTTGGTAAGCAGTCATGCTCAGCCCGGATTGATGTTCATGATGGGATCCCGACTCAGCTTTTATCATATGGCCATTGTCAAGAGTTGGCCATTATTTCCAAGGAATTCCCCAAACCTATTTTAAAGATCACCCATGTCAACAGGTTGAAGGAACTCCCTATCTCTACTAACACGTCCCCTTCTGACGCAAGAGCTTACCTTCTCAAGGAGTTTGCTGACGTGTTGGTTACGAAGAAACCTTTAGGATCCACACCACTCAAGCCGATGGTGGGTCCACCTATGAAGATTCATCTTGAGGATGGTGCCACACCTTTTGCCATCCACACCCCTCGTTTGATTCCTCACACCTACAAGGAGCTAGTTAGACAAGAGCTTGACTCCATGGTTGCTCAGGGAATCATCAAGCCGGCCGGAGACGAACCTTCACCTTGGTGCCACCCTCTCGTCCCAGTCGCCAAACCTCGTGGTGGAGTACGGATCACCACCGATCTGTCAAAGCTTAACCAGCAAGTTTCCCGTCCAGCCCACCCTTCACCCACACCCTTCGCAGCTGTTCGAAATGTGGACCCGAAGGCGAAGTTTTTTACAACGATGGACGCCTTATGTGGTTATTGGCAGATCGAGTTGGCCGAAAAAGACCAGCATTTGACTACATTCATCACACCATATGGAAGATATCAGTATTGCAGAGGCCCCATGGGATTTGCCGCTACGGGCGATGCATTCTCTCAACGTGGTGACGCGGCCCTTCAAGGAGTCACGAATTGTGTCAAGGTGGTCGATGATATTTTACTCCATGATGAAGACTAGTGTGCCCACCTCTCCCGAATATATGAAGTTCTCACCAGATGTCGAAAGTACGGGATTACCCTCAACGCTGACAAGTTTGTAGTCGCCGCACCATCAGTGAACTTCTGTGGGTACACTCTCTCAGTATCAGGTATTGCAGCTGACCCGGAGAAATTAAGTGGAATCAGGGATTTTCCAACCCCTGCCAACCTGACAGACCTCCGTTCTTTTTTGGGTCTGGTCAATCAGCTGGCTGAATTTTCACCTGACATCTCCGCCGCAGCCCAGCCGTTACGCCCCCTGCTGAGCCCCAGGAGGACATTCCTGTGGACCCCAGATCAAAAAGAGAGGCCTTCCAGCGAGTCAAGCAGGCCCTCTTAAGTCCACCTGTCCTCGCCTGTTACGACCCAGCCCTGCCAACCGTCCTCCAGACTGACGCCTCCAGACTCTACGGCGTTGGTTCCGCCCTTCTGCAGGACCATGGCGGTGGACAACTCCGCTTAATTCAGTGTGGATCCCGGTTCCTGACGGACGCCGAGACCCGATATGCCACGATTGAGCTGGAGATGTTGGCTGTTGTCTGGGTGATGGCGAAGTGCCGCTTCTACCTGATAGGACTTCAGCACTTCACCCTCTTCACGGATCACCGCCCTCTTGTACCTATTATCAATCACTACTCTTTGGATGCAGTAGAGAATCCTCGCCTTCAACGTCTGAAAGAGAAGCTCTCGCCTTATCTCTTCACGGCTGTGTGGCGTGCCGGTAAGCTGTTGTGCATCCCGGATGCCCTGTCCCGCGCCCCTGTCAGTCGCCCCACCCCAGAGGACGAGATGTTGTGTTCAACAGCTGCTGCATCCCTCAAGTCAGTAGTTTCATTGAAGGCTGTCTTCACATCAGAAGAGTCTACAGCACCGGATGTAGACAAAACTCTTGAAGATCTCCGCACCGCAGCCCGGGCCGACCCTTCCTATATCCGGCTCGTCGACTGTGTGTCCCAGGGATTTCCATCTAACCGATACGACCTTCATGAATCGCTACTCCGGTACTGGAAGATACGCGAGGACCTCTATTGTGACGGAGACCTCGTCTTGTATGGTCCACGAGTAGTCATTCCTGCTGCCCTACGCCGCTGTACCTTGACCCGCCTTCACGACAGCCATCGAGGAGTGAAGGCCACCAAGCGACGGGCGAAGCAGACTGTATTTTGGCCCGGAATCGACGCGGACATTGCAAGTACCGTCCATGCCTGTGAGCCGTGCCAGATTCTGCAACCCAGCCAGCAACAGGAACCCTTAATGTGCGACGATAACCCTTCAAGACCCTTCGAGTGGCAGGGAAGTCCTTCCTCGTCATTGCCGACCGATTGTCTGGATGGCCTGTTGTCGTCCCCTGTGGTAGTGATACAACGGCTACTGCTACCATCCGGAATTTCAGGCATTACTTCAGAGAAGTTGGTGTTCCCCTCCGCATCAGGACTGATGGAGGACCCCAGTTCACCTGTACTGCGCACATCACTGTCATTCCTAAAAACCCCATTTAATTCATATTACGCTATATAACATTCAAATCCACCGCGCTTGTAGAATCTCAGAAAACGGGAAACATTGATAAAGGATAACTCACCTACTCAATGTTACTAGACCATGTGTTGTATTGTACCCAGGTACAGTTATATCATATTAATTGTATGTATTCATAGCATTACGGAGAACTCAGGGTATCCATAAGATGAATGTTAAAGTCCAGTTGAGCCGGACTAGTGTACTGTAGGACTAAGTGTGGATCAGGGTTTGAAGGTCATACTATTTACGTCTGTGAGCGTGTAGCGAACATAACTTCCACAAATATCATATGAAAATACATGAGAACAATGATCTGGAAAAAGGATAAATGTATCAGAACTATGTGAGGTGTTGGAAGTGACCCAGAAACTATACTTGAAAGGAAATATCTTGTATGCATTGGTATGGACTTAATACACCTCGTATCCTCACGTGACATATACCCACGACAGGTACAGTGATCAGAGAATCTTATGTCTGTATTCAAATAGTGCAATGTGTGAGAGGAGGATCTCTCATTACAGTTTTAAGTGAAGTTGATACACCCCCGCCATGAACATTCCGCCTTTGTTTCAAGGCGTCATGTACCCGCCTCGGGTGCCACGTTGATATTATAACCCCATGAATTTACCCACGAACTAGCAAACCAAGACCTTACCTTAGTGTGTAATTTAGGATTAAAATATGTGTTTATAAGGCATGAGTGACAATATACCGAAAAGTGTTCAGGTGAGAACCATAAGAAACTAAAGTGAAAATTAAAGATTGGAAACTGTAGGCCTACGTGATGAGGAGCAGCGGGGCAATGCCCTCAGTATTCCCCGTTCTACCATCACCTCAGGTCAGTGTCCTAGCGGGCTATATCCCGCCCTATAATTAAGGTTTATATATAGAAGTTATTACAGTTTAAAGCTTTGCCGGATATATAAGTGTAATAGGAATGTGTTAGGGGGTGGGATAACCGCCCGTCAGGCATTATTTCTCAGTATTCCCCGTTCTACCATCACCACAAGTTCCATGCGGTCGGAGTGCCTTGCCGCCCGGCCGCCATTATCCCTCTGAGCGTCACAACAGGTGGTGACTACTCCCCGCTATGCCAATCCACTGTGAACCTGTGGATTTCCAGCACACCACTCCAAATGAATAGTCACAAATAAGGAGACCGTGAGAAACTCTGCGGGCGTCACTTGGAGTGACCTATAATACCAGGCGTAGAAATAGTGCTGGTATGTCTCTAGGTGAAGCCCTCGTCTTTACCCACCGAGGGCAGTGTGCGAACGAGGTGCCTGTTGTGTATACCTAAAAGTCACAAGGAGTCCCATACTTGCAGGTATGGAGTGTAACATGTGTGTTGAGATGGTGCTACTGTGTATGATAACCGACGGTGCTATATTCCATACAAGTGGAGCAGTCGGATGTGTTAAGGGATAGTGTAAGAAGGAATGACCGAGGTAATGTGGTCACAGATTGTTATGCAATAAGTATGTGGATGACACGCCATTAATGTAAGAGTCTGGTGTCCATCTGGGTAACCAACATTTTCGTTGTCCTTCCGAGGAAGACCCATTCATATTTATGTTTTTTACCAGTATGCTTTATAAGGAATAAACTAATTAAGACATGTTATGGTTTCACCCTTCTTTCCCCTTATCGATCTGGTCAATGGAAAACCTAACCCAATGCCTAGTCCACTCTGCACGCTACCTAAGGAGCTACATGCTGTCCAGAGGGGGTCTGGTGGCAGCGACCCTTAGAAATTAAGATTAAAGTTAAGTATTTACCCTTAGTATTAACGACCCCAGAATCTGGCAGTATACACCAGCCACGAGTTCCGGGACTTCATGGACCGTTGGGGAGTCCGTCATGTCGTGACCTCGCCCCACTACCCCCAGGCGAATGGACACGCTGAAGCCGCAGTCAAGACTGTGAAACACCTGATCCTTAAGGTGTCACCCTCATGAAATATCGACTGCGAGGACTTCGATCGAGGTTTGTCAGAGTTATGCAACACCCCGGACGCTCCCCAGCCCAGGTTCTATACGGACATCATCTCAGGTCTTGTGTTCCTGCCCACCCGAAGTCTTTTTCTCAAGAATGGCAAGCCAAGACTGAAGAATGTGACCGCCGTGCAGAACGAGCCGCAAATGTCGCTGCTCGGTACGACTGTCATGCCCGCCCCCTTCCCAGGTTGAGTATCGGCCAGCAGGTAAGGATTCAAGATCCGGTATCTCACCGCTGGGACAAGGTTGGGGTTGTCATGGGTATTGGCCGGTCCAGGGACTACCAAGTGCGTCTTCCTAGTGGTAGAGTATGGTGGAGGAACCGTCGTTTCCTCCGACCTGTGGAGCTGCCTAGTGTTGACCCTTCCCCAGTTGAGTCCCCTAATGTTGATGTCTTTACAGTAAATCCATCCCCACCTTGTGTTTCTGCCCCGGTACTCCGCAGGTCCGAGCGACTCAGAAACAAAAGGTCCGCTCAAGATGAAATTATGAACGTATAGGGAGGAGGGAGGTGTATAATATGGACACGAAGTAGTACCTTAAGCTGTGTATTCATATATTACTCTATTAATTATGTATAGTAAAGTATTACAGAACATGTATTAATTCTATGTAATATTTCCATTTATTATGCACCATGTTATGTATATGAATTATCATATTTACATTTTATGTATTCAGCTTGTGAATGCTGGCATCTGTACATGCCAGTGCGCAGTGATACATAGAGTGAAGATCACCAGTCCTTATGGTGTGGAAGTGCTCTGCCTTATTAGTTCCCCTGTACATCTCCCGTACGAGAATAAGAACCTATTTTTAAGATAACAAGTTTTTGTGTATACCCTCAGTAGTGTAGAACATTTTGGGGGTATCAAAGACAAACATAGAGTTGTAGCGCATACACGGCGTATGAAGTGCTACGCATACCTTCAAAGAGATGTACTGTCATTTGGTAAGTGGCGGGGCCCCTGGCAGCTGGTCGTCCGTCCACCATAAGAATCGTAAGGCGTCTCGATGTTCGGTACTACTCGCACTTAATGGAACATTGCCTCGATATCAGCCATGAGTGCCACCTTTCCTTGTCTGAGTCTGATGAAGCCTCCCATCAAATTTGCTGTTAAGGTCTGGCCTTTGGATCACCTGGCTGTTCAATGACATCAACTCACATTTGGCTGCACAATCAAAATTTTTTCACCTTTTCTGGCTTGTTGGGATTCAACACGGGGTGGTGTGAGAGATACCATGTCTTCCCGGGTTTAACATTGAGTTTTTGATGTGGGACTCGCTCAGCATATCCCTCATCGACTAGACGTCTCATCTCTTCTTGATGCCTCTGAGAGAGCCTTGGGTTCTTTAGGAGGCATTTCTCAGACCCGCCAATCGCTGTTCGGCAAGCTTCTTATTGTCTGGGAGTTCCGGTTCTTCCTGGTAAAACAACAATGACCTTGGGGATAGTGATGGATCGGCTCTTTCTTTCTCCTACGCTAACCACTTTTATAGTGATGGATCGGCTCTTTCTTTCTCCTACGCTAACCACTTTTACACTGATCTGTTCGGCATTTACACTACTTCTTTCTTTCATGATTGTGCCAATGGAGAGGGAAAAACTGGCATTCCCTCTGCTTGCAGCCTTGGTACTGCTCGTCAGCACTCCTGTAAAGTGTAGAAGCCTCGAGTGTACTCCAGAGCAGCCATCTATATCACACACTATCTTCTGGCTGCACTCTGTTATCCGGTGATAACAACCCAGGCTGGCAAAGTAGCGACATTCTTCCCTCCCTTACGAGGGAAGTTCGCTTCCCTGTGGACATGCTGAGGAATGTCCGACACATCTGAAGAAGGTGATCTCCGTGGCATAACGAGCAGCATTCATCATCCGTTTCTCTGGTTGTCTTTATTCCTGATGTCACCAGACCCACAAGTTTCTTCCTCGACGAAGATTGGCATGAGGATGAGTCTGCATATATTCAGCATGGTTCCTCCGGTCCTTGTCCCTTTGGGGCCTCCTCCGCCTTGTCGACCATATCCTTAGTGAATTCCAACATCCACTCGATCCCAGGAGGCTTCCCTTGCTTCCTTTTGTATTTATGCACGTTATTCACATAGTCGTCACTTTTGGTCCTTCATCAACGTTAAGTGGTTTTGGTGAGCGAGCTTGATGCTCTGAAGTACTTCCGCACTCCTCCTGGTGCAATGTTCCCGGCTCCGCAGTTAAGGTGAGCGTCGGGAGTCCTCTTGGAGTATATAGAGCTTCTTTGTCAGTTTCGGTTTCAAGAAGGTCATGTCTCTGGTAGTGATAACACCTTTCCACGATCTTCTGTTGTTGTTGAGATTGTCGGACTGTAGTCCGACACGTACCTTTTCCAGAAGGCGGCCCGTTTGGTGGTTCCAGGTGGAGCTCTTGGAGCAGCCAGGCCGGATTTTGGATTGTGGATGAGGGTTATCTTACCTGCAGGTATGAAAGGATACTGCAGGTTTGCAAGTGTAAGCGGACCCCCGATCAGTGAACGCTTATCACTAACCCCCACTCTTGGACGTGGTCAGTTTCGGAGTGGCGCACCCCCTGAACTGGGGTCCGCACTTGCTGGGGAGGATACTTCCTAAGCTATCTGGGTGATGGGTATAGCGTGATGAGCCGGAGAAGGTGGTGCGTGGTTTGTTTGGGTCTTTGAGATTGCTACTAACTTATCTTTTTATTCTACATGATTGAAAAGTATATGCAATGCAGCAGGCTAATAACATTATTTGGTTTTACATAATTATGTACTGTACTATAGTCTGTTCTCTCTAGTTTTGCAAAACTTTGATCATATCATAAGGTCTCATTATTGATGTATATATTTACATGAAATATATTGTTAACTGTAGGTTATGTATCTATGCTACTGTGCCGAGTAGCAACCTTGTATATAAGCTACTGTGCCGAGTAGCATCTATGTATATAATTACATGGCAACACTGCACGTGTTATGTGGCAATATTGCCCCGAGGCTGCCATATGGCAAGGCAGTCTCAGTCTGGCTTCGTGGGCCGTGCATGGCACACGCTAGTCACCACCTGTATTTCTCCTGTCCGAATAAACGGACTTCAGTGTTACCCGGTGTTTCCCTACCCATCACTGCATTCCTCAGGGAACACTTGGAACCTTCATGGCACAGTGACTAGGGTCTGTGGACTTACAAGTGTGTGAACAATGCCGACGGTTACATCTGCCGGCGATGGGCACGTCGACTCTTAGTGTGTTGTGTTGTGTTTCGCCGTGATGTGCAGTGTTGGGCCGTCACAGTGCTTTTTAGTGACGGTGGCAGTGTTAGTGTCAGTGTATTAGCGTGTCTAGAGCCGAGAGTTGAGCATTGGCCTCTTTTTTTGTGGTACCCACGGAGCACGCAGGCGTACACCCTTCTCGTGTGACATCTGGGGAGACACTGACGGTTTCACCCCCGCGGCGGCTCTAGCCACCGGCATTAAGGCCACCACGACGTGCTCTCTCAGACACACACACACGCACGCACGCACTCACTCACGGACAGAACAGTGGACTCTATGCGTTATTTCTGCGCTGTTTATGTCATATATATGTGGTTCGAGTTGTTGAGGCGCCACTTTATATACTAAACAGTGCAGTCCACGCACACACTAAGATGGGCGGTAAGAAGGGACAACGTCAAGATGGGAGACACGACTCCCCACCACCTTCCCCTCCACGGGGTGCAGACTCTCATCCTCCACCTCCAGTGACGGACATTGCCACAATTCTGAGGTGGATGGACGACCGGGACGAGCGACGTAGAGAGATGGAATTTCAGAGGGAGGAGATACAGAGAGGAGGAAAAGGCGCGCTTTGATGCAATATTGGCGACCCTGGCGCTAACCCACCCTCCCTCACTCGCGCACCAAGGCGCCAGTACCCTCCCTCCTCCACCACACCAGCGTCCTCCAGGCATTCTTGCTACTCCAACAGCTCCCAAGGCATCTGTTCAACCCCCACCCGCCCTCTCACCAGACGTCACGTTTCAGCTTTTTCGTGAGTGGAGGCGGCATTGGACAGATTACTCCACGATGGTGGACCTTGACAGCATGCCTCCAAACAAACAGCTCATCCAACTGCGGATGTGTTTGTCGCTGGAGACCCAGAGAGTTTTGGAGCACACGTTGCAAGTGCCTCCCGATTCTACATCTTCAGTGACGGATGTGCTCGACCTTTTACAGGAGCACGTTAAAGGTCGGAATAACGAGGCCTTGTGTCGCCGCGCCTTCACCAGCTGCAAGCAGGCGGAGAACGAATCCTTTGACGACTTTTTTGTACGCTTGAAGAGTTTGTCAGAGGAGATCGACGTCTGCAAGGCGCACAGCCGGGAATGTGAGGAAGCCTGGATCAAGCACGGGATCTTGACAGGTGTCAAGCACGAAGAGTTGGTGCAGCGACTCATCCCCCTGGACGCTTCCTCCACACTCCAGGTGGTAGTGACTGAATGTCGGTCGTACGAGGCCACCAAGTCCGCCACCTCTGCCTTACGGGCCCCTCCTGCTGTGAGAGCTATCTCACAATACAAGAAGGGTAAGAAGGTGGCCAACAACGTGAAGGCTGCCTCCGCCTAGTGCTTCCTGTGGCAGCTGTGGAAAGCAGCATGGCCCCAAGACATGCCCGGCCGCCGACGCACTGTGTCGTGGATGTGACCGTAAGGGCCACTGGTCTAACACAGACAGGTGCCCTGCACGAGGCCGCAAGTGTCAGGCCTGCAGTCGTTATGGACACTACGACAAGTGCTGCCGCCAACCCAAGCCCAAAAGCCCGAGACGAGGAGGAAAGCAGCGCACTTCCCTCGGGGTGGTTCGCACGCATCCCCCTTCAGATGGCCTACACAGCCCCAAGCAGCAGCTGAGTCACATCAGGAGGGTGGAATCGACCACACGCCCCAGGGCTACCCCTTCCCCTACCATCCGCATCGCCGTCACACACGGTGATGTGTCGGGTCACATCGAGGTGATACCGGACACCGGCGCTGATACTACGGTGATATGCCTGAAGCACCTCCAGAAGCTGCAGTACTACAATGTTGACGGTTCCCAGATGCCAGATGCTGTGGGCTCCTTTCAAGCGGAGATCACTTATGGCGACAGGTCGTGTCACGGATGGATCGACGTGCAGCCTACTCTCGCTACACCCTTGTTGTCGTGGGAGCACTGCAAGGAGTTAGGCGTGGTGCCCAGAGACTTTCCTGAGCAGATCCCAGCTGCTCGGTACACCGCCAGCAGGGTGCGTGAATCACCGAGCGACGCGCCTGGCGCTGCTGCACAGAGCGGCCCAGAACCTGCGTCCACTCCCGCCCCGCCTCCACCCAAGTCACAGCTGCTTCCTCTTCACAGCGAGACGTCTCCTTCAGCCGCAAGGGCCTACTTCCTGAAGGAGTACTCGGATGTGCTGGTGACGAAGGAGGCCCTACGGACCGCGCCACTGAAGGCTATGGCAGGTCCGCCTATGAGGATACACCTGCGGGAAGATGCACAGCCGTTTGCCATACACACTCCCCGGTTGATCCCTCTCGCTTTCAGGGATTCAGTCAAGAAGGAACTGGATTCCATGGTGGCCCAGGGTGTCATCGTACCCATTGGTGACGACCCGTCCCTTTGGTGCCACCCTCTAGTCGCTGTGGCTAAGACTAACGGTGGAGTGCGGATTACTACCGACTTGTCTAAGCTTAACAGCTAGGTGTCCCGTCCCGCCCACCCTTCACCCACACCTTTTGCAGCTATACGGAGTGTGGACCCGAAGGTGCGGCACTTCTCGACAATGGACGCCCTCTGTGGTTACTGGCAGATCCCACTGAAGAAGGATCAGCCACTGACCACTTTCATCACGCCTTACGGACGTTTCCGCTACTGCCATGGCCCTATGGGATTCGCTGCTACGGGGGACGCCTTCTGTCTCCACGGTGACATGGCACTTCAAGGCGTGACCAACTGCATGAAGGTAGTGGATGACGTCCTCCTCTACGATGAGGATTACCTGACGCATCTTCGCCGCATCGACGAGGTACTGACCAGGTGTAGGACGCACGGCATCACTCTGAATGCCGAGAAGTTCGTCTTGGCCGCACCTGCAGTGTCCTTCTGCGGCTATCGACTCTCAAGGGATGGCATTGCTGCAGACCCGGAGAAAGTTCGCGCCATAGCGGACTTTGCAAAACCTGCCAACCTTACGGATCTCAGGTCTTTCATGGGCCTGGTGAACCAGCTGGCAGAATTTTCTCCTGACGTCTCCGCCGCTGCTGGGCCTCTCCGCCCCCTGATGAGCCCCAAGAGGACTTTTACGTGGACCCCTGAACACGACCTCGCCTTTCAAAAGGTGAAGGAGGCCCTGTCAAGTCCACCTATCCTTGCTACTTTCGACCCAGCGCTCCCCACCGTCCTCCAGACAGACGCCTCGCGCCTGTACGGGGTTGGTTACGCCCTACACTCAGCTCTTGGAGAGTGTGAGGACTGGGTTCCCTCGCGACCGTTTTGACCTCCACAACGCCCTACGCCCGTATTGGAAGATACGTGAGGACCTCTACGCAGATGGGGACCTCGTCCTGTACGGTGCCCGTGTGGTCGTCCCTGCAGTTCTCCGTCATCGCGTTCTGGCCCGCTTACACGACAGCCATCGTGGAGCAGAGGCCACCAAGCGCCGCGCAAGGCAGGCTGTGTACTGGCCCGACATTGACGCGGATATCGTCAATACGGTCCGTGCCTGTGAGCCGTGCCAGATCATGCAGCCCAGTCAACAGCAGGAGCCCCTCTTGTGCGACGACGAACCCACCAGGCCCTTCGAGTCCGTGTCGGCTGATTTCTTCAGCACAGCTGGGAAACATTTCCTAGTTGTCGCCGACCGACTCTCTGGCTGGCCTGTGGTGGTAATCTGTGGCTCGGACACGACGTCCGCGGCCACCATTCGCCACTTCCGGCACCTCTTTCGTGACCTGGGCGTCCCCGTACGTCTGCGGACGGACGGTGGGCCACAGTTCACCAGCCGGGACTTCACAGGATTCCTGGAGCGTTGGGGAGTCCGCCACATCGTGTCAACACCCCACTACCCACAGTCAAACGGCCATGCTGAGGCTGCGGTCAAGACAGTCAAGCACCTCATCCTCAAGGTGGCCCCTTCAGGCAACATAGACTGTGAGGCGTTTGACAAAGGACTCCTGGAGTTACGTAATACTCCCACCCACACAGGACGCTCCCCTGCCCAGATCCTGTATGGTCACCCTCTCCGCTCTTGCGTTCCTGCACATGCCAAGGCCTTTGCGAAGGAGTGGCAGACCAGAGCCGAGAGCTGCGACCGCCGCGCCGCTTCACGTGCCCAGGACGCCAAGGCTCGGTATGACGACCGTGCCCGCCCTCTTCAGCCACTGGAGATAGGTGCCCTTGTCCGCGTCCAGGACCCGACGACGACACATTGGGACAAGGTGGGCATAGTGATGGGCGTCGGCCAGTCGCGGGACTACAAGGTCAGGATGCCGAGCGGCCGAGTCTGGTGGAGGAACCGCCGCTTCCTCTGGCCAGTCCCACCCCCTGCTGCTGGCCCCCTGACCGAGGACGAGTCCCCTACACCTCACGAGGATCCGCCCCACAGTGCACCTCGACGCTCGGAGCGACTTAGGACTAAGAGGTCCGCTCAAGACAAAGACTATGAGCGTGAGGGGGGGAGGGAGATGTAGGTTATGTATCTATGCTACTGTGCCGAGTAGCAACCTTGTATATAAGCTACTGTGCCGAGTAGCATCTATGTATATAATTACGTGGCAACACTGCACATGTTATGTGGCAACATTGCCCCGAGGCTGCCACATGGCAAGGCAGTCTCAGTCTGGCTTCGTGGGCCGTGCATGGCACACGCTAGTCACCACCTGTATTTCTCCTATCCGAATAAACGGACTTCAGTGTTACCTGGTGTTTCCCTACCCATCACTGCATTCCTCAGGGAACACTTGGAACCTTCATTAACCAAGATAATAAATACTATTGAAATTCAGAAGAACTGTAGTATTCTCTTCTCCGGCATTATATATCAGTCAATAAGGAGCAAGGGGCTGTAAATTTTTGCAAAGCTAGAGTGAACAGGCTGTAGGCACTAGGCTATACATATTCAGATATTCTATTTTTATCACTTAATATGTTCTTTTTAAACAACATAAGTATTATTTCTGATCATAATTTCAATAATTATATTAATTTTAGAGAGTGGCGAAAGTATTCTTAATATAGTATTGGTAGTTGCATCATGCATGTATGTTTTGTTCTTTCCTGTACTGATCCTGTCAGTACAGGCAGTTGCCTAATGGCAAATCACTAATATATTTTCTTATATCCAGTACGTATATTAATCACTCATTGGTTTGTCAATAACTAATATTGACTGATAGGTTATGATTGTGATTAAATTAATCTAAAAGAAACATAAATTATAACAAAAATAGATACAATAGTTGGTATCTCATACTCTAGCAGAAGCTCATATCTAAGCTCCCACTCAGTCAGCTGCACTCCCACTCCCAGACTTCATACAAGCTGTCACCTCTGATTTATGCACTGTTATGTATTCCTTTGTACAGTGAACCCTCGCTTTACGCGGTCCCACATTACGCGTTTCCACGTTTACGCGGTACCCTGCCGAAACCGGAATGCTCACTTTCCGCGGTGCGTGTACCCCTTTACGCGGAGAGCGGCGTGAGCAGGGTGCACACAAGGTCGCCCAGTCATCAAAACATTACCGAGTTCTTCACCCACCACCCGCCACAGCCGGCCCAAGTCAGTGATAGTGATAATGATAGTGAGGATATGGACTTATATGGACTTTGAGGGGTTTGACGAAGAGGCCCTGCAAGCCTCTGTGGTGGATAGCGATACAATTGATACAAGTGAGGGCCAATAATCTGCCCTCTGCCTCGGAACCAACCCCCAATCCCCGTGTGCCCAGCCATCTTTTCTACTAATGTAAGTGTTAAAAAATCTAATATTATTGATATTTCTCTTAATTATTAATTGTGTGTGCATACCATCATAAAATTAAGAAGTTATTTTTACTAGAACGTAGGTATTGTGTCTGAAAAAGTGGAGTTTGGGGGTCGGCCCGGTCTCTATTTCAATTAATCCCATATGTTATGTTGTTCACTTTACGCGTTTCTCACTTACGCGGGCCGCCGTGGGTTGCATTAACCGCGTAAAGTGAAGGTTCACTGTATTTTAAAATTGTATGGAACTATTAAGTGTTAATTAATATGCCCAATGGACGAATTGCAGCAAGTGGGAGGAAAAAGGACCCACTATGGTATTATTTTGACAGAATTCCTAAGGGCAAAGGTTTCAGAGCCAAATGTAAGAAGTGCAATCAAGAAATTCAGGGTATTGTAAGCAGAATGAAGAAACACATGGAGATCTGCCAAAAGTAGACCAGCACCCTATCTGAAGGAGGTGAGTTTTTAAAAATACAGCACTGTACTGTTGTTGATATTTTTTCATTGGTAAAACCTTGTGATTGCAGAGTAGGCTTGTCATGGTCACGTTGACTGCTAATCTATTTAACTAATATTCTTATTAAACTCCAAGACCGCAAAATATGAGTGGGTTAGCCACCCCTGAAAAGACGTGTTTTTCCCCAGACGCTACACTTGTTTCCCTCCTAGTTTGCCCCTAGTTTGTGAATTAGTCTGTGTAATCAATTCAAGTAATTTGCCAGACCTTTGTCAACTGAGGGTCATCTTTGAATGAGTAACAGAGTTGTTTGTAATTATTGTCATTGCATGAGTAGCGATCACTGGCAACTCAAGGATATATATTCCCGCGCATCACGTAGGGCGAGCGTCCCCTGACGCCCGCCCAACTTTTGTTCCAGGTATGTTTATGTGTAGCCATTCAGTTTGATTCAGTCAATTGTAGTGAATATCAGTGTTCATCAGTGTTCATGCTTTAACAGTTGAATTGTCATTCACCCAGTGTAAGAAGTAATATAACGTAATACGTCTGTCGTCTAGACAAGAGATTTGTTTGTGTGTTGTCATGCTTCCCAGTTCGTCCCCTGACGCCCGCCCCAACGTTTGTTCCAGATCCCATTGTGATTCTTGCATCACTCAACAACTGCCCCGGATGTAGTAGAAACCCAGCAGGGACCATATATGAAACGATGGCACCGATGCGGCCTGATTAATATGCTCCACTGCCTTTTGGTGCCAGACCCCAGACTCGCCATGTGTCTGGCTACCACTGACCACAACAACGGTCGTGAGCCAGTGTTCTACCCTGGGTTACTCCTGGGAAGTAAATGTCAACAGAGGGTGTTGTAATATGTATGTTAGGGATAATTAATTGGAAATAATTATCCCATGTTGGGTAGTGGACCCATGTATCGGCTGGTTTCAGTATTAACGTGTATGTTGAGTAAAGTCTTGTATCTGTACTGTAATGCCACGTACCACCAGTAGGTGTGAGTAGTAGAGTAATGTACAAGGAGTGCCATGTACTATGTATGGTGAGTAGGGCTACGGAACCGGTCCTGCTATGTAATGTAATGTAACACCAGTAAGGTTGTGTGCAGTAAGAGTGTAAGATCTGAGTAATTACTGTTGAGTAAAGTAAATAAGAAAATAAGTAAAGAAGAAAGTACTAAGTCTGCAATAAGCCCAGGAGTTGAGCCTGGTAGTCATATGCTAATAATATATCTTTTTCCCTTTGATTTCATATTAATAAACTTGTTCTTAGAGTAATTTAGGTGTATTCATTTCTCCCGCAATCTTACCTTTATTTCCGTCCAAGTGACTTGATACCAGAATTACAATACCCATGTGCCTAGACCCTCGACCATGCTACCAAAAGAATGACCATGCGACCAAAGGAATGTCCATGCTACCAAAAGAATGACCATGCTACCAAAAGAATGACCATGCTACCAAAAGAACTGAGTAAGAGTAAGAACTAAGATAAGAGAAATAAGTAAGATAAGGGTGGTGTAGGTGTTGGAAAACACGCGCCCTTACAGGCTACAGTATCTTAATATTATTGTCTCTTTCTCTTTTTGAAGTTAGTTTTCATCAGCAAAACCTTATGGTTACAGATTACAGTATGTCAGTAGTATCTTAATATTACTGTACTGTATCTTTTTCTTTTTCAAGGTAGTATTCATCAGCTAAACTTTGTGGTTACAGATTACAGTATCTTAATATTACTGTAGTGTATCTTTTTCAAGGTAGTATTCTTCAGCTAAACTTTATGGTTACAGTTTTCATCAACAAAACCTGATGGTATTGCATACAAATTACATTCTTATCCATTTTCCAAGTTTCCTTTGACAGTAATTTAGTATCATTAACAAGAATAGTTACTGATTTATTTTCCTTGATAAGACTCCTAGAAAATTCTGAATCTGTTAAATAATGTAATGTACTAAAAATTTTATGATTTACATAAAGAACGGGCCTTTTCTTCCCTCCAAGGAGAGTATCATTAATTCTACCTTTACGTTGGGAGTTACCATTGTTGCTTATTAGCATTGATGCTTATTGGCATGGACCCTGTGAAGATGTGATTGCCAGTATTATGGTGGTGGTGGAAAAATTTAGTTAAATTACATAATTTTGGAACAAGAAGAGCGTATAGTTGCATATGTTGTGAAAATGGGCATGGAAGATAAAAAATTGTAAAATTATGCACTATACAGTACTATATGATATCAACCCTCTGGACATATCCTCCCCTCCTTCCTCCCAAGGACATAGCTATTCATCCTTGACATTTCTCTCTCCATTACATGAAAGAGAAATAAATGGATATTTGAATTGTTTTCATATTCTCATTTACCATCCTAAAAGACTTAGAGTAGACAAACAATACCGGTATGTATTTAATAAACATCATGACTGAGCTGGACTCTAACCCTTACCGGTACTCCCTGGGTGTTTCACCACCTCCAGTGGTTTAAGGGTTGTGAAGGTGGTGAAACACCCAGGGAGCAAAGGGTTAGAGTCCAGCTCAGTCATAATGTTAATTAAAAACAATTTGTTGGCTTCTCATAGGCCACAGCCATTTATAACAAACAATATGTAGTTCACAACTTTACATTGCAACAATGAAATAGATAATGTTGCTATTACTGTATAAAATAAATTACACAGGAGCAATAAAGAGCATGTGTGAGAAAGTGTGAAAGTGATAGATAAATGAGTAATAGAAAGTGTTAGTGATAGAGTGTATTATATATAGTAAAACTGCACACATACTTCATATAAGTGGTATTTATTATTTTATTAATCTTCAGATACTGATGAGGCACCTGACGAACCACAGCTAACCACTTCTTCAAAGACATTGTCATCACCTCATCCAAGCACCTCACTTTCAAAAGATTCATCATCATCATCTCTAGTTAAAGATATATCAGATGCTCCTTCTCCCTCACCATTTAAGAGAGATAAGAGGGATAGTTCTATGGAACAAAGAAGCATAACTGGTTTTGTGATAAAAACTACTAAGTCTGAAAAAGTCACTTTGGATCAGCAAGTTGCTAATTGTATATATGCAACAAATTCACCCTTCCGAACAGTGGAGCACGAAGAGTTTATCAAGATGATTAAAATGCTAAGACCAGGATATGTTCTACCTAATAGACATCAAATTGGAGGGTCTCTTTTGGATCAAGCCTACGATTCGGTGATTAAGAATTATTCAGAAGAACTTAGTGGGAAAACAGTTTGCATGGCCATGGATGGCTGGAGTAATGTCCATAATGAGCCTATAGTATGTATAACTTTAACAGCGGACAACCGTATTTATCTTGTTGACTCTATAGACACAGAATCAAGACACACAGCTGAATATCTGTTGAAATTAGCGGAATGTGCTCCAAAAAAGTGTGAAG
The DNA here is from genome assembly GCF_018991925.1 of Homarus americanus. Taxonomy (NCBI): domain Eukaryota; kingdom Metazoa; phylum Arthropoda; class Malacostraca; order Decapoda; family Nephropidae; genus Homarus; species Homarus americanus. The sequence goes on along the minus strand of NW_024741901.1, from coordinate 15,495,497 downwards.
ACAAATTTGGATGCACAGTAAGAAGCTGTGTAACAGATAATGCTGCTAATATGGCAAAAATGAGAAGTGAATTCGGACAAGATAAATCCATTATAACATATGGTTACTCTGCACACCTGTTAAATTTGCTTTCACAAGACCTGCAAATCAAGAACATTAAGGAGCACATTACTGAAATCATTAAGTACTTCAGAAATCATCACATCCCAGGATTTTTGTATAGAAGAGCAGGAGGAACAATGCTAGTAATGCCATCAGACACACGATGGAACACAGTGACATATTCTATTGAATCTTATTTAAAGAACTGGGAGACCCTTGTCAAAGTGTGCAAAGAAAATAGTGAAGACATTGATAAGAAAATTGAAAGGAAAGTTAATGATAAGGCATTAAAAAGAACTGCAGCAGACTATTTAGAGAGACTTAAGCCTATTGCTGTGGCATTGGACTGTGTCCAGAGAGAACATACCCTATTAAGTGATGCTGTAGAAATCTGGGTAAAACTGAGAACTGATACAGGTTGTACCTCTCTAGTCCGGCAACCTCAGGACCTGACCGGTGCCGGACCATGGAAATTCACCCTTTTCCTGGATAGATAGTGACTTGTGCTTATGCCTGGAAGCACTAGCACCACTTTCTCTGCATCATGGTCTCTTTGAAGACATATTGAAGGGTTAAATGTCGTATAGTAGCTTCTCAACTCTCGCGAGTTTTTAATTCTTAACGTATTTTATTGGAACACAAAAAAATAAATAAATAAAAATTTTGACGGCGGAAACTTGAATTTCGACGGGTTTGAACGGCCCACCAACGTGCAGACGACATGCATAATCGTGTAAACAGCGTCATTTCTCTTATGTACAAAAGATTCATTATTGTTTATTACTGAATGTCTTTTTTATTGAATTAATGTTTATGTGTGCAAAATGAGCAAGACAATTCATTAATAATACGTAGAATATTAAAACACACGAGGAAATGACACAGCATTGTATTTGCTGATTACAAAACCAGTGACTGACTGGTTCTACATATAAAACTGAAGAAAATAAGACCTTGGTTGTAGCTGTAGTATAATTAATATGGTTGTTTTAAGTAATGTTATTTAATGTTAATAAATGGAACAATAGAAGTAGCTAACGATAATGGTAAAGAAAAAAGAGGGATCGCATATGTAAGTGCACATGCGCACACGTGAAAACATATCATCATTACTTTACATAAGAATATGAAAGCAACACATATTTACTGTTCATATATATTTTAATTAATGTTTCTGAATTTGTTTTTATTGAATTAATGTACGTGTGTGCAAAATTAACAATACAATTTATTAATAATACGTGGAATATTAGAGGAGACGAGACGGCTGCCAGCATTGTTTATGTTAAAGCTTATGAAACCAGTGACTGATTGGTTCTAAATATAAAACTGAAGAAAATAAGACCCTGAGTTTAGCTGTAGTAAAATTAATGTAAAAAAATGAATATGATTACTTGAAGTACCTGTAATGTTATTTAATGTTAATAAATGGAACAATATAAGTACAGTAGCTAACCATTAATGGTAAAAAAAAAAGTGAGACTGCTCGTATGTAAGTGAGCACATGTGAAAATATATTGTCATTACTCTACATAAGAATATGAAAGCAACACTTATTTACTGCTCATATATATTGAAGGGTTAAATGTTGTATTCTGTATAGACAAGCAGAGAGAGAGAGAGAGCAGCCGAACTGCCGGATGTAAACAAACCTTAATTTCCCGTGGCTTTGTTGTTGTTTTTTTTTACGGGGATTAGCCCACCCGGGCTTAGGTCACTGACCCACATTGGGGCCTGAGGGGCAAAAATTTAATACTCCTGTAATAATAATAATAATAATAATAATTCAGATAAAAAAAAAAAGCTGCCTATCTACCTATTGGACAAACTAAAAATCGTTCCGGACCACTGGAGTTTCCGGACCACAGAATGCCGGACTAGAGAGGTACAACCTGTATTAAGGAGTATTTAACAGATAAGAAGGATATGGATAATTTTGAAAAAAGAGTCAAAGTAGCATTGACACCTGCCCATTTTCTAGCTAATGTGATAGATCCAAGGTATCAGGGCAGACATCTGACTCCTGAGCAGCGAGATATTGCAGAACAGTATGTGTGCGAGTCTCTTCCACATTTCCTTTCAACATTAATGTCCTTCCATGGAAGAAGTGCACCATTTAAAGAGGTCTATTTTGGTAAAGATGTTGTAAAATCTCTCTCACCCCTTGCTTGGTGGCAGTATTTTGCCAATGATATGACAGAAAATGTAATAAATGTTCCTAGGCAATTATTTACAGCTGTTGCATCATCAGCAGGGGTTGAGAGAATTTTTTCCACAAGGATTTGTACACTCAAAGGTAAGAAATCGCCTAGGACAGGAAAAGGCATCTAAGCTTGTCACAGTACATAAGCATTTCAATGTTCAACTAAGCTAATTTAAATGTTTTGAACTATTTTTGTTGTTTACAGAATGAGACTCTTGTGTTGACTTGAAGTTATTACCGGTAATTCTTAATACACTATAATCCTACAAATGTAAGAAAATAAACTTGTTTCCAGTATTATTTTTTTTACAAAATGAGAATATTATTCTGTTGACTTGAAGTTAAGTTAAGTTATTAATTTTTGAAACACTGTAATCCTGTAAGAGCATTTATGTTAAATTTCATTATTACGTTTGGATTTGTGCATTCAAATGTAAGATATGTTACCAGTTTTCTTTTATTTTACAAAAAGAATATTATTGTTTTAAAACTGCATGACTATCTTAATGCCAATTTTCTGTTTATTATCCTGAATAAGCTTTGGTTGAAAAATACTGTTTTTATGGTTTAAGAATACTATTTTAATGCAATTAGTAAAAAAATAAAAAAATTGATTTAAATAAAAAAAATCCGATTTAAATCAAATAAATCAATTTTTTTTTAAAATCATGATTTTTTCCAACCCTGGTGTTGGAAAATAAGACCCACAACGATGATGCGTAGAATATAATTCGAAAACCTGTTAGAGAACAATTCACATATAACAAATGCTGTTATCTCAGGACACAAAGTATGAATAATACAATCAATATACAGTACATAGCCTATTAACATCTCAAATATAACTCACATGTTACAACTGTTGATACATCAGGAGACAATTTGTATAATATGATCAAAATACAGTACATAAATATATTCATTAAAGTTATTTAGAGTTTTTTTTAGAGGACTTAGTAGTTCACAATCACACTCACATTTTAGGGTCTAGGGTTTGACCAACGAGAACTGGTGTAATATCCTCTTGGTATATGTTAGTCAAACGAAAGATGTTGTCTCTACTGCAAGAAGCGATAAACTGCCCTCGAGCAGTCACAGCTGCCTGGGCCATCTCCATTTAAAACACTTCAGCAAAATTCGTTGTCAACACTATGTCTCTTCTCTCACCCTCTCGCTCAGTTTATCTTATTGTGGCTATCCCTCTCTCTCTTCTAGTTTATCTTACTGTGGCGGTAACAAATATAATATTAACTTTGAGAAGCATGAGTCCCAAATGTTATGAATATCTGAGAACTAAAAAAGGAATTCCTTTTGCCGAGTAAAATAACGCTTAATGAACTAGCCAAGAATTTTGCAGGAAAACCTGGCAACTTCCACTCTGTGCTGTCACTCATGAAGACAAAGTCTGACACTTTTAGTCCACTTGAAAGGTTTGTTGTGATATCATTTGTTACAATACAGTAATACCCGATTACGCGGGCCGCTTTTTTACGCGATTCTACATTTACTCGGTATCTAGCCAGAACCAGAATTTCATTTTATGTGCATCTCATACACGCGGGTGAAGTATAATTTTTTTTATTTAGCTCATAAAATTCATACAAATTACCCGGCCAGATTATAATTTACATTGCTGGAATTCTTACAATATAATGACCATTTTGAATATAAACCTTGGATTTTGCATTAGACATACAAATTTTAGATCTAATGTAATTGGCTTACACAAAGCAAATATTTTATCTTTTGTGCAAAATATATGAAGTTTAAATTCAAAATATTCCCTGACCTGCAAGGAATCCAGAAATGTCAATTATATTATCCTGACTTTAGGCTGAGGTATTATTTATTACTAAAAATGTAAATATACTGTTTTTTCCGAAACATTTCTCTGTAGGAGGAAGGGAGGAGGGACCCAGCAATCGTGGGAAGAGAGGGGGAGCCAGAGGTGGGTATTTTGATTGACAGATAGTGTCTGGGTGAAGTATATTTTTATTAGTAAAGATATTTGTTTTAGCTCATAAAATTCATACAAATTACCGGCCAGAATATAATTTACGTTGCTGGAATTCTTATAATATGATGATCATTTTGAATATAAACATCATGGATTTTGCATTAGACATACAAATTTTAGATCTAATGTAATAATTTGGCTTACACAAAGTAAATATTTTATCTTTGTGCAACATATATGAAGTTTACATTCAAAATATTCCTTGACTTACAAGGAATCCAGAAATGTCAATTATATTATCCTAACTTTAGTCTGATATTATTCACATTATACCTTAAAATCTAGTGTTTTCACCCAAACATTTCTCAGAGAGGGAGCCAGCTAATCTTGGGAAGGGGGAGTTAGTCCATTATTTGAATGGACATTAACCTGGCGACTGTATTTCTTAAATATTAATTGTGTGTGCATAACATCACAAAATTAAGATGTTATTTTTACTACAACGTATTGTGTCAAAAAAGTGGAGTTTGGGGTTGGGCCAGTCTCTATTGGAATTAATCCCATCTGTTCTTGTTCAAAATTGCAAGTCACCGAATCACAGAACGGGCACTACTGTACTAGAAAAAAGTGGCTTTTATTTCAAGAATTTTCCATTTTTTATGGTTTCATACAAATTTCCAACAAATTTGACGATAGCAGAGACTCCTTTACCCTTAATAAAAAAATCACATGGCAGTGAAATGAGCCCTAAAAAAGCGAAGACCAGTTTTTGTGATATACAGTATTACCCCGCCTAACGCGATTTCACTTAACGCGTTTTTTCATATACGCGGTGCCTCGCCAGAGCTGAACTTTCACTTAACACGGATTTTTCCACATATACGCGTGAGTGTCCTGCCCAGACGCTTATTTTAGATTTGCCCCACCCGCCACCCTGCCTGACTGCCTGTTTTAGCTCATAAAATTCATACAAATTACCATGGTATTACATTGCTGGAATTTTATAATTGAAAGATAAAACAGTTTCTAGTAAATATGTTATCTTTTGTGCAAAATATATGACATTTATATTCAAAATATTCCTGGTCTTACAAGGAATCCAGCAATGTCAATTATATTATCCTAACTTTAGTTTGAGGTATGATTTATTACTAAAAAGTTAAATATTCTGGTTTCCCCACACATCTCCTTGGGACGGTTGGTGGGGGGTGGGGGGGAGGGAGGGACCGACTGACCATCTGTTACCCTGTGAAGAATATTTTTTTTTTTATTAACTGAAGATATTTGTTTTAGTTCATAAAATTCATGCAAATTACCCGGTCAGAATATAATTTACATTGCTGGAATTCTTATAATTTGATGATCATTTTGAATATAAACATCATATATTTTGCATTAGACATACAAATTTTAGATAAAATGTTTTCTCTAGTAAATATTTTATCTTTTGTGCAAAATATATGACATTTATATTCAAAATATTCCTGGTCTTACAAGGAATCCAGCAATGTCAATTATATTATCCTAACTTTAATCTGAGGTATTATTTAATACAAAATGTTAAAATTTATTTTTTTCACCCACTCTTCTCTTGAAGGGAGGATTGGTGGGGGTTGGGGGGGAGGGTTGGGACTGACCGCGCGGTTGGAAGAGGGGGGAGGCAAGGTGGGGTACTTTTATTGACAGATAGTGTCTGAAGAATTTTTTTTTTTTTATTTACTGAAGATATTTGTTTTAGCTCATAAAATTCATACAAATTACCCGGCCAGAATATAATTTACATTGCTGGAATTCTTATAATTTGGTGATCATTTTGAATATAAACATCATATATTTTGCATTAGACATACAAATTTTAGATAAAATGTTTTCTCTAGAGAGGGAAGAGCCAGCAGTGTAGTGTGAGAAGAGGGGGAGGGAGTTGAGTCCATTATTTGAATGGACATTAACTTGGCGACTGTATTTCTCTATTTCTCTTAAGTATTAATTGTGTGCATGTACCATCATAAAATTAAGATGTTATTTTTACTACAACATAGTTATGTGTCTTCAAAAAGTGGAGTTTGGGGGTCGGGCTGGTTTCTATTGGAATTAATCCCATATGTTCTGTTGTTCACTTAACGCGGATTTCACTTAACACGGGACCCTCTGGGTTCTATTGACCGCGTTAAGTGGGGTACAACTGTGTATATATATATATATATATATATATATATATATATATATATATATATATATATATATATATATATATATATATATATATATATATATATATATATATATATACACATATATATATATATATATATATGGATTTACGCGGTTTTCGTTTACGCGCTTGGTCATTTACGCGGTGCCTTGCCAGAATTGAGATGCTTGATTTACGTGGTGAATTTGGTCATTTACGCGGACAGTAGCTGGCGGTCCTGCCGCGCCACGCCATTTTTGGATTCAAACCTCCCGCCATCTCCCACCATCCCACCATGTTTGGGTAAGCGGCGCAAGTAGGTTGCGCAGTGTATGTCTCTGTTGCGTTATCGGTGACGTCATTTGACGTATGGGAATGTGATTGGGCCACGCATCCTTACCTTCCTCCGCCGCTAGCTGTGATTGGTTTAATGTGATATGACGTGCCCTGCAGCGGGAGGGAAGAAGGCGCTTGACCTACCCGCGTTAGTTACTCTCCTCCCAGTCACCCCGTGTAAACTGTGTTCTATTGTTCCAATAATCTCATAAGCATGGCTTCCATTGGACCCCCACCACCACAGAAAAACCTTGCATTACTTGGACCCAGCTGCCCCAAGCCAAAGAAGATACGACGTGCCCTAAGTTACGAAGTGAAGTACAAGATAATACAAGAGTTAGAAATAGGAACGAGACAGGTTGATCTCGCGCTCCAGCATGGTGTTAACGAATCTACGATCCGGACGATGAAGAAGGATGCAGCCAAGATAAAAGAACACATGAACATCACAAAGTCTGTAGGTGCTTCAATGGTGAAGTAATGCCAGAACAAGATACTTCTCAAGACGGAGAATTTACTTGTGAGCTACTTGATTCGTCAGGCAAGATGGAACATGGCGGTGGACACGCGGTCGGTTCAAGAGTACGCAAGTGAACTGTACGTAGCAGTGGCACATAAGATGGGAATTGCAGAGCCCAAACCCTTCAATGCTTCCTCTGGGTGGCTACAAGGGTTTAAGAAGACGAACAAGATCACCAACATTAACATTGGTGGTGAAGGAGCGAGTGCTGACCGTGTTGCGGCTAGTGATTTTCTTCCGTTCTTACGTGACTTTATGGAGGAAGGACAGTACACCGACGACTAGGTGTTCAACATGGATGAATCCGGTCTATTTTGGAAAAAGCTACCTTCCAGGACCTTCGTTGTCAAGTCTGCCAGCAAGTGTCGGGGCCGGAAGTTGCAGAAGGAGCGCATCACCGTTTTGTTTACCACCAATGCTTCCGTTACCTGTAAACTCAAGTTATCGGTGATCCACACAGCCCGCAAGCCGCACGCCTACAAGAACATGGACATGACCAAGCTAAATGTCCACTGGCTAACCGCACGTAAGGCGTGGATGTTCTCTGCTCTGTCCCTCTCCTGGTTTGACGACTGTTTCGTTCCCGACGTCAAGAAATTCTGCGAGCAACAAAATGTTCCATTCAACATTTTGTTGCTCCTTGACAATGCACCAGGACACTCACCCTTACTGTTGGATCGTCACCCCAACGTAAAAGTGGTCCCCCTTCCTCCCAACACTACGTTATTAATCCAGCCCATGGACCAGGAGTTGATATGCAACATTAAGGCTGCATTCTCTAAGTTTAAGCTCCTGAACGACTGTCCCAACACCAAGGATGAGTTGCGTAACCTGGGTGACACTGATAGCGAAAGCGACGTGGACGAGGAACAAGAGTTGGCGGATCAACAAGTTCATTTCAAACAGTTTTGTAAGAAATTTAACGTCAAGAAAGCTGTTGATTTCTTGGTGCAGGCATGGGATTAGCTGTCTGTACCACCGATTCATCACGCATGTGTTGCAAGGTATCCCAGGTGGGAGGCAGAGTCAACCTGTAACTGGTGAGGTTCAGTCTGTTGCAGTGGCAGTGGACCTTGCAAGAGAAGCTGCGCAGAGGGTTACCGCTGCAGGCTTCTCCAAGACCACCAACGACGATATTATGGAGGTGATAAGGGATCCTGAGGTGAATGCCGATGAGATGTTAGAAGACGATGACGTCAGTGAAGAGGCAGGTGGTACATCACCCCGAGAAGAACACAAGTTAATGCATGGTAATGCTAAGGATGCCATCGAGTGTGTAGAGAAACTGAAGCTCATCCTTTCCAACGACCCTGACGATAACCGCTATGAAATCTTCAATAACCAGCTGTTGCAGAGTATGGAGCCGTACGTCGAGGTGTATCACGACAACATCAACACTAGCCGTCAGCATAACATCACAGACTTCTTTGCCCGTAACCCACCACAGCCAGCCCAAGCCAGTGATAGTGACAGTGAAGCTATGGACTTTGAGGGATTTGTCAGAGAGGCCCTGACAACTGTGGTGGATAGTGATAGTGATTCACCTGAGGGCCAGTAATCTGCCCTCTGCCTCGGAACGAGCCGCCATTCCAGTACGCTAACCTTGATTTTTTCTAACCTAACCTAACCTAACATAAGTGTTAAACCTTGATTTTTTCTAACCTAACCTTACGTAAGTGTTAAACCTTGATTTTTTCTAACCTAACATCACCTGACGTAAGTGTTAAACCTTGATTTTTCTTTTACCTGGTACAGTATATTATTCTCTTATTGATATTTCTCTTCTATATTATGTGTGTGTGCATACCATCATAAAGTTAGATACTACTTTTACTAGAACATAGGTATTGTGTCTGAAAAAGTGTAGTTTGGGGGTCGTCCCAGTCTCTATTTCAATTAATCCCATATGTTCTGTTATTTCATTTACGCGTTTCTCGTTTTACGCGGTACTCCGCGGGTTCAATTGACCGCGTAAATGAAGACCAACTGTACTGTATAAAATTTTCTTTGTCCCAAGTTTACACGTGCTAGTATGAATACCATGATATATGTGGCCATCTCTCTCCCTCTTCTCATGTTCGTTCACAAAACTTTTCGGGCTTCCGTCCTGGGTCTTCTAATTACTCTCAGCATACAGGCCAGAGTTAAATTTTTCTCTTCATAACTTTATTTTATTGATGTCCTCAGTAGCGGGTTCAGCCTTCCTAGGCGAACTTTAGCGAGGCTGCTAACCTTAGTGATCCTTCCGGACGCTGACCTTCCGGTCTTATTAGCAATCTAGGGTTATGTTGGGATGGACCTTGTATCCTCAATATGGGTCATATGAGAACCATTCAGGGTGGAATTCTCAACCCAATACATCTTGCTAGAGTAATAGTGAACAATGTTAGCCAATGGAGCACTATGGTAGCAGCTCAGCACTGTCAACCCTTTCGGGTGACGATGCTCACTCAGGCATTTTCGCTCAAGCTAATTAATTGAAGCGATGATGTCAGTGCACCCTGATCGGCAACAAATAGAGAACTTGATGATCCCTCAAAATATAAATGCTCTAAATGAAGTTAGTTTGATTAAGAAACAAAGTTCATTGAGCTGAGGGATAATTGAGATAAGAGAAGGGAGAGGTGTATGATATAGTGAGTTAGTTGTTTATGATTGTCACACTGGTGATTTATATAACAATAAGAGATATTAATTAAATAACTTACTAAAATATCACAGTTACGAGTCATATTGATTATGTTTGGGAGAAAATGTTATCTCCCTTGTATTATTATAATGATACAATGTGACTCATAGTGTTCCTCCTGGTTTAGATGGGTGATGTGCAACTGGAGGATGGACAGTTGTCTGGACTGCTAGATGATGGAGGAGACCATGGAACTGTCCCTGGGGAACTAGTGTTGAGTGATGAGCTACAAGGACGAGAAAGTTCAGCTCACACACTGCATACAAGGAATTGTCCGTCAGTAGAGGATGTGAATTCAGTAGTAGTAGTTTCACCCAGGACCCAAGGGGACCATACTACATGTAATTATCAAGGATGTAGAGCCACTTGGATTACTAAGTTAGATCCTCATTTGACTTGCATAATTCATAGCAGCTGTGTCTCAGACAACCTGTTTTCACCATTGAAGGGTAAATTTGTAAATGCAAAACACTGGAAAGATCCCAAGTTGGCAGAAAGTTTAGAATTATGGGTGATAGGTAGGAGACTTAATCTCCAATTAGACCAACCTACTTCTGCTAAGAAAAGTAGGTTATTGGATATTCTAGATAATGAGGCAGTAAGAAGATTACAAGAACCTCTACCTAGTCAGTCTGATTTTAGTAGATTCCAAGATCAGGATGAGGAAATTGGCTCTAATCATAGTGTTCAGTTACCAGAGCAGGGAGAACGTGTTGAGACTGACTTCATCCTGTCCCCATTTTGGCAACCACTTCCACCTGGGGCAAAAGTCTTGGTTACTATGATTGGAAACAGGCTGCTGTCGACTGCCAATCAGCTGATGGATAACATTGAGTGTAAGGATGATCCAACAGGTCTTGGGTAACATTGGTAAGATCTAAGTCTTCTTTGTTTTCAACCACATCTGAGTCTGTGGATTCCTTATTTAAGGTATTTTATGAAAATGTGTCTAAACTTCCTGATCTCTCAGCACTTACGAAGAGACAGGAAGGCCAATCAATTGTGGGTCATCATTCATTGTTTCTAGAAGGTGATACTACACTTTCTTGGCCTGATATGTGCCCAAAAATTGTCTCTGAATTAGATGAAGTCTGGGCTAATATATTGAAAGACTTAACATTCATTCCCGCAGATAGGAATGCTCACAGGGTTTAGTTTTTTTAAGTTCCAATTTAATGACAAAAAGAGTTCTTTATATGAACTTTCCCAGTATTTGTCGGCTCCAAAATATGCTGACATAAGTTATAAAATAAATTTGAATCCAGTTGCTTCTGCCTTGCTGCTTGAAGAATTCAAATTTAGGAAGTTGGCAGTGGATATTTGGTCTGCAGTTATGATGTGTCAGTTATTGACTAAGTTTGTGCTGGGCTATGAGGACAGTTCAGAAGTAGACACATGTTTTGCTGCTGCTTTATAAAGGATTCCATATTCCCTGTACAACTAATTTTTGGAAATGTTGTTGAAAGTCCTAAAACTAAAAGCCCAGCTAAGTAAGCAAGCCACTAATAATGCTTCAAGTGGTAGTGCTTATTTATTGCTATGCTCTTCCCCCGCTTTCTCCTGCTTTGTTTGATGAACAAACATTAGTTAAGTATATAGATCAGCTGTTGAGCAAGCTATTAATATTACTGTTTCCAGGAGTCCTCAGACCTTTCGGAAATTTAAAAGAGGAAGGTCTAACAGGGGAACAGGACCAGCTGCTTGGTTCAGTTATCAATCAAGAGTAAACTTTAGAGGAGAAAACAATTCACGACGTAGTAAGAGTGGCCGTTTGTTCAGAAGTGGAAGGAGACCTTATTCCACCACATCAGCGGTCACTCCCTCCCAATGAAGCCAGACAGCTGGGTCGTCTCGGGGGTTGGGAAAACAGGTGGACTTCTTCCATATGGGCTTACAAGACAATCAAAGGGGGCCTCACAGGGCCTTGGTTGAGGCGCCCTCCCCTAGTGTTACCAAAAAGGGGTCAAAAACCAACCTCCTTACTCATAGAATTTGTAATTCAACTGCAAAACAGAGGTGTAATAGAACTGTTGCAGTAATAGAAATGTTTCATGCCTCGCCTATTCCCAGTCCCCAAGAAAGGCAGCGACTAACTGAGGTGGATTTTAGATCTTTCCGTCCTGAACAAGTTCATTACCAAAACAAGTTTCAAGATGTTCACTTACGATCATCTGAGGCATCTACTTCCTCCCAATGCTTGGATCTCAAGAGTGGTTCTCGAAGATGCCTATTATCACGTGCCTGTTACTCCCAGGTACAGAAAGTTTCTAGTATTTGCAGTGGGGGATGTAAGTTATCAATTCACAGTGATACCATTCGGCCTGACAATTGCGCCAAAATTGTTTACAAAACTGGCAAACATCTCCAGAGAGATCTTTGCGAAGGAGGGCATAAGAACTTTTGCTTATCTAGATGATTGGCTGATAGTGGGAAACTCTTTCGAAGATTGTCAAAAGGCGACCCAACGTACACTAGTACTATTTCAAAACCTTGGATTAAAGATAAACCAGGTCAAATCAAATCTCATACCATGTCAGAAATTGGATTGGTTAGGTCTCCATTGGGACACCAATGAGCAGTCAGTCACTCTACCAGAAGCAACAGTAACAGATGTGATAAACCAAGTACAGTAGAAGCCTTTTGTGCAAAGAAAGAAGTTTCTTGGCACGATTGGAAAAAAACTACTGGGCCTGTTGAATTTTGCCACCATAGTAGTTCCTTTGGGCAAGTTAAGGAAGAAGCAACTAACTCATCTGGGGTCGAATTTGCTTCACAGAAACAGAAATTTTGCTTCTTCTCTCCCTATTCAGATAAAGAATCTTGTCATGGTGGAAAAATTGGGACAAACACATAAACATAAAAGAATTAGCAGTAGTCCTATTCTTTTTGTTGGCAAACCCAAATTTCAAAAACATGACGATTTTGTTTGCCATCCACAACTGAACAGCAGTATTTTGTCTCAATTATCAAGGCTCAACCAGATCTTGGCCTCTTCTAAACCTATCGGAAAAAAATTTCAAAGTTTGTGTAACACAAACACTTTACCTCAAAGCAACTCACATACCGGGAGTACAAAACAATTGGGCAGATGCGTTGTTTCGTCTCAGGCCAGTATCGACGGAAACAGAATGGTCACTGAACATATCGAAGTTCAAGAGTCTAGTGAGGAGTTTGGGACTCCACAAATAGATATCTCTTTGCCTCACAAAACAATCACAAGCTGCCAATTTATGCATCTCTGGAACGATCGAATCTTTTAGGAAATGCTCTATACATAGATTGGAACCATTGGAATTAAATCCATCTGTTCTCACCTGTGGAAATGTTACCCAAAGTGGTTCACAAACTCAGATCCTTCGAAAGGACAGTCCTCTTAATTGCACCATATTGGATCCTACAACCATGGTGTGTCGATCTGTTGGACTGGTGCCCGCATCCACTACAATTGCAACAGGGTTATCTAGAACAGGTACTGCACCCTCAGTTCGAATATATTCTTGGCACTTCACGCTTGGAGTTTCTCGAAAGATGTTTAAATAGATTGTTGGGTAATTCCAATATCGTTAACCAATTGATAGCAGGTCATAGGCCCCAAACTTCTATGCAATATGAGAAAGCTTGGAAACTTTTTCAACAATTTATCAGGTTAACGACTCCAATCACATTGTCGTAAACAGTGGTGTTAGAATTTTTTGATTTTTTGTTCAGAGTTAAAGGCCTTCAAGGATTGACAATTGCATCTTATAAATCAGCATTGGTTGACCCTCAGGCAACCTATTACCTTGAACCCAAGAATTTATCAAATGCTCAGATCATCCTTTTTCATTCAGAGACCCCCTCGGCCTAAGAGAATCCCACCTTGGTCTTTAGATAAAGTTACTAAATTTCTTATGGGGCCTAATTACAATATAATTCTGAACCGTAATAGATTGCTCCAAAAGGCAGCCTTCCTTCTAGCAGTTGCAAGAGGTATGAGAATTAGTGAGCTGATTTCATTTTTCAATAATCCATCATTATTGGTATTTTCTGAGGAAGATGTCACCCTTTCTCCAACGGAGATTCTAAGAAAAATGAAAGGGAGGATTTTAGAGCTTAACCTATCAGGATAAAATGGCTGATGCATGAGACAAGGATTCCTCATATATTGTGCCCAGTTAGGAATCTTCAAGAATTGTTAACCAGACTCCCTAGTCGAAGCCCCTATGTATTCTCATCACAGGATGGTAAGAAATTGTTTCCTTGTCAAATGACAAAATATTTATCTCAGTTAGTGAGTAAAGCAGACCCTGGCAAGAAATTTTTGGCACATGACACCATGAAATATGCAGGGTCTGTGGCCTTTCTGCGGCATATGAGCTTCAGTCAGATCAAAGAAGTGGGCTTTTGGAAATCTTCAAAAACCTTTCAAAACAGCTATCTTCATCTATCTCTGGAAGATGCTTCACATGTGGTGGTGCTGGGGTCCCCTCCCCCACCTAGTTACTCTGCACAACCAGGACCTTCTTCTTCCTCATCAGAGTAAAGTGAGTATCATAATTTGGATATGTAAATTAACATATTACCCTCCAGTAAATGATCCTAATATTGAAAATATTAAAAAAAAAAAAAAAAAAGTTTATAATTACTGTATAATCTGACCCTAAGCTAGCGGAGCCTTATGCACAATGTCACCTCCCTCTCCACCTGCTCGGGTAATCAAAGCTAGGTGTCGCATTCTGGTTTGAACAAAAAGCAGTTTTTTTTTTCTTCTAAAAACCAGTTTTTGTGATATAGTCCAGAATGCGACATCGACATCCCACCCATCTCCACCCCTCGAGAGTTGACATTCGTTTACAGCTCGCTCTAGGGCAAGAGATGATGGTAGCAATACATGCGATGGAGGGTGCGGAAGGGGGTTTTGAGAATTGCAATTAAATAACAGGTAGCGACGTGTCTTCCTAATATTACGTATTAAGTAATTATTAGATGTTTTAATTGCCTGTATGTTGGCCTGGCGAGTTATTGCTAGGCATTAACATACCTAGGTATAAAGCTAGGCATCGCATTCTGGACTACAGTTGTACCCCACTTAACGCGGTCAATAGAACCCAGAGGGTCCCGCGTTAAGTGAAATCCGCGTTAAGTGAACAACAGAACATATGGGATTAATTCCAATAGAAACCAGCCCGACCCCCAAACTCCACTTTTTGAAGACACATAACTATGTTGTAGTAAAAATAACATCTTAATTTTATGATGGTACATGCACACAATTAATACTTAAGAGAAATAGAGAAATACAGTCGCCAAGTTAATGTCCATTCAAATAATGGACTCAACTCCCTCCCCCTCTTCTCACACTACACTGCTGGCTCTTCCCTCTCTGAGAAATTTTGGGGGAAAACCACTAAATTTTAATAAATAATACCTCAAACTAAAGTTAGGATAATACAATTGACATTGCTGGATTCCTTGTAAGACCAGGAATATTTTGAATATAAATGTCATATATTTGACACAAAAGATTCCTTATTAACTAGAGAAAATTTTTATCTAAAATTTGTATGTTTAATGCAAAATATATGATGTTTATATTCAAAATGATCACCAAATTATAAGAATTCCAGCAATGTAAATTATATTCTAACCGGGCAATTTGTATGAATTTTATGAGCTAAAACAGGCAGTCAGGCAGGGTGGGGGGTGGGGCAAATCTAAAAATAGCGTCTCGAGCCAGACACTCACCGCGTATATGTGGAAAAAATCCGTGTTAAGTTAAAGTTCAGCTCTGGCGAGGCACCGCGTACATGATAAAACGCGTTAAGTGAAACCGCGTTAGGCGGGGTAATACTGTATATATATATATATTTATATATATATATATATATTATATATATATATATATATATATATATATATATATATATATATATATATATATATATATATATATATATATATATATATATATATATATATATATATATATATATATATATATATATATATATATATATATATATATATATATATACATTATTGTACCTCAATTTCTAACGTCAATTGAACTCAGAGGGTCCTGCCAAGTAAGTAAAACTACAAGTAAGTGAACAACAGAACATATGGGGATTAATTCCAATAGAAACTGCCCTAATTCTCAAACTCCACTTTTTGAAGGCACATACCTATGTTGTAAGCTAGGCATCGCATTCTGACTAGTTGTACCCTTAGCAGGTCAATAGAACCCAGAGGGTCGCTGCTAAGTGAAATCACGTAAGTGAACAACAGAACATATGGGATTAATTCCAATAGAAACCAGCCCGACCCCAAACTCCACTTTTTGAAGACACATAACTATGTTGTTGTAAAATAACATCTTAATTTTATGATGGTACATGCACAATTAATACTTAAGAGAAATAGAGAAATACAGTCGCCAAGTTAATGTCCATTCAAATAATGGACTCAACTCCTCCTCCCTCTTCTCCTACACTGCTGGCTCTTCCTCTCTGAGAAATTTTGGGGAAAACCACTAAATTTTAATAAATAATACCTCAAACTAAAGTTAGGATAACTAATTGACATTGCTGGATTCCTTGTAAGACCAGGAATATTTTGAATATAAATGTCATATATTTTGGACAAAAGATAACATATTTACTAGAAAAACATTTTATCTAAAATTTGTATGTCTAATGCAAAATATATGATGTTTATATAAAATTCAGCAATGTAAATTATATTCTGACCGGGCAATTTGTATGAATTTTATGAGCTAAAACAGGCAGTCAGGCAGGGTGGGGGGTGGGGCAAATCTAAAAATAGCGTCTCGAGCCAGACACTCACAGCGATATATTGGAAAAAAATCGTGTTAAGTTAAAGTTCAGCTCTGGCGAGGCACCGTATATGATAAAAGCATTAAGTGAAACATACTGTATATATATATATATATATATATATATATATATATATATATATATATATATATATATATATATATATATATATATATATATATATATATATATATATATATATATATATATATATATATATATATATATATATATATATATATATATATATATATATATATATATATATATATATATATATATATATATATATATATATATATATATATATATATATATATATATATATATATATATATATATATATATATATATATATATATATAACTTTTCGTCGGAATTACTGGACTTGGGGTTTATTAAAGATTATAAGATGGTAATGGCAATAAGAGCGCTTTGAAAAATCGAACCAACACAATAACACTTAAATCTACTAAACAAAATGAATTGTCCGTGACCCATGGAAGGATAGCGTCTGTGACTGGGATGAATGAGACACACTGTAAAATTTAACACTTATATTCCTCCAACACTACAAACACAATCAAATAATGGTACACCAATATGCGCACCTCTTAACTTGAACTTAAACACTACTCTGGGGAATAAAAGTTATACATGATATAGAAATTATTAAACTCAGGCAACAATATATTTGAAGTATTAAGAAATGTTGCTTGCACACATAGAAACAGAGCCTTAGGGCTTTCACAAAAATAATATCAGTCACTGAGGAAATGGTAATAAAAAATAAGAAATTAAATACTCTACAATGAATAGGCCTTAGGGCTTTCCAACAACATAATATCAGTCACTGAGAAATGGTAATAAAAAATAAAGAATAAATACTCTACAATGAATAGGCCTTAAGGGCACTCAACAAATTATATCACCCCAACAGATGCACACTTCTAACTAACAACCACTACTCTGGGGAACAAGGTTATACCTGAGATCAGAATTATGAAGAAAAATTAGATGCATTAAAAAGAATCAAATCACAGTATCACTCTGGTTCCACTTAATGACACAAACATTCAAAAAACAATACTATCAAAATTATTTAAGAAATATTAAACTACACACGTCAAGATAATATCAGTAACTGAGAAATGGTAATGTACCCCAAATATATTCACTACTAATAATATGTTGCTGGGTCCAGTACTAAGTGAACCATCTACCCAACTCAACATACACCCGTAATAAGGAGATAAAATGTTCCTCTAGGTATCTCCTAGGTCTAGACTCATGGTCTCAGTGGGTGACCATTAATTTACTCAGATAGCCTCAGTGTACTCCCAGTCGTCCATAAGCAGAAGTGGCCAATCAGACCTTGTACAGTTGAAGCTTTGCTTCCGTTAAGAAGGTTTCACTAAGCTGCGAGACATGTGGTGTTGTTGTGGCGAGGTGAAGGCTGCTGACCCAGCGATCGTCGTGCGTCAGCTGGGCATCCAGCGGCTAGATTCCCTCAAGAGATCCTTTGATCGCGCTAAACAGTGACAGGCCTACGCTGATGGGTCCAATGGCGACAATCGCCACCTCGATCATCAACGGCAGTCTCAAGCGGCAGTCAATCTCTACGATCAAACTCCGGTCAACTCCGGTCAAGTGGGTTCTGGCGGAAACCCTGAAATGAACTAGCTGTTAGCTCTAGTTTACTTTGCCACTGCCCTATCTACCCTGTCTGAGATCAAATAGAGACTTACTTGTTATACTGCAATAAGCGCCACAGGTGACTAGGCAATAATGACTATTTCTGTAACGGACGTGCAGGGGCGTCTTGTTTGTCTGAATGCTCCCACTGAGGACCAGCCAGCGTCGCGTCTCCTCTCAAGCGTTAACAGAGCCCTACGTGACATATTTTCCGCCTAACTAATAACTCCTTAGGACACCGTAACATTATTCAGACTGATAAACGATCTATAATAATTTCAAATTCCAATAATAGTCCCTTAACTTCACAGATAAGCATCATTATTAATTCGGCAAATTACATTTAATATCATATAGGCCTAGTTCCACAAACTCTCTCTATATTGCAGGGCGCTCTCTTCCCTCGGCGACCTTGAGCGCTCCAGTATACGCCAATGGCCGGGGCATTGAAATTACTCTGAAATTTCTGAATATTACAATCGCTCCCTAAAAAAGACAGCACTGTCCTCATGTGCTGTAAAAACATACTATCGACCCCCCTAAAAATTGTTTTAAACTGCATCTTACCCTTTAACGTGCTAAATGCAGCATTTGTCTTCTCTTCTCTCCTTTTCTCTCCCGCTAATATATATATATATATATATATATATATATATATATATATATATATATATATATATATATATATATATATATATATATATATATATATATATATATATATATATATATATATATATATATATATATAACACACACACACACACACACACAGTATTACCCCTTCTTAACGATTTCCTTACTTTTTATCATACTTCTCTGTATTGCCTCGCCAAACTGAACTTTCACTTAACCACAGTTTTTTTCACATATCTGCGGTGAGTGTCGGCTCGAGCCTTATTTTAGATTTGCCCCACCAGCCACCTGCCTGACTACCTGTTTTAGCTCATAAAATTCATACAAATTACCCGCCAGAATATAATTTACGTTCTGGAATTCTTATAATTTGGTGATCATTTTGAATATAAACATCATATATTTTGCATTAGACATACAAATTTTTAGATAAATGTTTCTCTAGTAAATATGTTATCTTTTGTGCAAAATATATGACATTTATATTCAAAATATTCCTAGTCTTACAAGGAATCCAGCAATGTCAATTATATTATCTAACTTTGTTTGAAGTATTATTTATTAAAAATTTAGTGGTTTTCCCACATCTCCTTGGGGACGGTTGGTGAAATAGGGGGTGGGGGGGAAGGGACCGACCGACCATCTATCTTAGTGAAAAAATATATTTTTTTATTAACTGAAGATATTTGTTTTAGCTCATAAAAATTCAACAAATTCCGGTCAGAATATAATTTACATTGCTGGAATTCTTATAATTTGATGATCATTTTGAATATAAACATCATATATTTTGCATTAGACATATAAATTTTAGATAAATGTTTTCTCTAGTAAATATGTTATCTGTGCAAAATGTATGACATTATATTCATAATATTCCCTGGTCTTCCAAGGAATCCAGAAATGTCAATTATATTATCTAACAATCTGAGGTATTATTTAATACAAAATGTTAAATTATTTTTTCACCCACTCTTCTCTTGAAGGGAGTGGTGGGGGGAGGAGGTTGAGACTGACGGCGCAGTTGGAAGAGGAGGGCAAGGTGGGAATACTTTGATTGACAGATAGTCTCCTGAAGAATATTTTTTTATTAACTGAAGATATTTGTTTAGCTCATAAACTTCATACAAATTACCCGGCAGAATATAATTTACATTGCTGGAATTCTTATGATTTGGTGATCATTTTGAATACAAACATCATATATTTTGCATTAGACATACAAATTTTAGATAAAATGTTTTCTCTAGTAAATATGTTATCTTTTGTGCAAAATATATGACATTTATATTCAAAATATTCCTGATCTTACAAGGAATCCAGCAATGTCCATTCAATATCTAACTTTAGTTTGAGGTATTATTTATTAAAATTTAGTGGTTTCCCAAAATTTCTCAGAGAGAGCCAGCAGTGTAGTGTGAGAAGGGGAGGAGTTGAGTCCATTATTTGAATGGACATTAACTTGGCGACTGTATTTCTCTATTTCTCTTAAGTATTAATTGTGTGCATGTACCATCATAAAATTAAGATGTTATTTTACTACAACATAGTTATGTGTCTTCAAAAAGTGGAGTTTGGGGGCAGACTGGTTTCTATTGGAATTAATCCCATATGTTCTGTTGTTCACTTAGCAGTTTTCATAACAGGACCCTCTGGGTTCTATTGACCGCGTTAAGTGAGATTCTTAATATTTATATATATATATATATATATATATATATATATATATATATATATATATATATATATATATATATATATATATATATATATATATATATATATATATATATATATATATATATATATATATATATATATATATATATATATATACACACACACACACACACACACAGTAAACCTAAGCTACTTAGTTTTCCTTATCTTGATTTCCATTTACGATACCCTGCGAACCACGGAATGCTCACTTTACACAGAGTGTGTACCCTTTACGGAGAGCGGGCTGGCCGGTCCCACTGCCGCGCCATTTTGGACTCTAACCTCCGCCCTTACCCGCCATCCCGTCATGTTGGGTAGGCGGCCTTGATAAATTGCGCAGTGTATGTCTGTTGGCGGTCCACTCTCACACAAGGGGCTTATTTTTGGGATTTAACCTCCTACTTACCCGCCATCCCGTCATGTTAAGAAGCAGGTTATGAGTGTATGTCTTTGTTGGTGTTATCGGTGACGCTGTTACGACTACCGGACGAGTGGGCCAAGCATCCTTACTTCCCCCTCCCTGCTAGCTGCTGTGATTGGCTTCTAATGTACTATGATGTGTTCTGGAGCTCTAAGCCCTTGACCTGGCCAGGTTACATATCTCCCGGCTACACCGTGTATATCGGTATCCAAGGTTCCTTAAGAATGGCTTCCACCGGACCACCACCACAAAGAAACCTTGCATTACCTGGACCCAGCCACCCTAAGCCAAAGAAGATACGACGTTCCTAAAGCTACGAAATTAAGTACAAGATCATACAAGAGTTGGAGAAAGGAACAAGACAGGTTAATCTCGCGCGCCAGCATGGTGTTAACAAATCAACTGTGAGGACAATTAAGAAGGATGCAGCCATGATAAAGGAGCACATGAACATCACAAAGTCTACAGGTGCTTCTATGATCAAGTACTGCCACAACACGGTGCTTCTCAAGATGGAAAAATTACTTGTGAGCTACTTGGTTCGTCAGGCGCGACGGAACATGGCGGTGGACACGCGCTCAGTTAAGGAGTACGCACGTGAACTGTATGCTGCAGTGTCACGTAAGATGGGAACTGCAGAGCCCAAACCCTTTAATGCTTCCTCTGGGTGGTTGCAGAGGTTTAAGAAGAGGAACAAGATCACCAATATTAACATTGGTGGTGAAGAAGCTAGTGCTGACCGTGTTGCGGCTAGGGAAATTCCTCCGTTTTTAAGTGAGATTATGGAGGAAGGACAATACACCGACGACCAGGTGTTTATCATGGACGAATCTGGTATTTTTTGGAAAAAGCTACCTTCCAAGACCTTCGTGTCGGGGCCGGAAGTTGCAGAAGGAGTGCATCACCGTCCTGTTTACCACCAATGCCTCCGGTACCTGTAAGCTCAAGTTATCTGTGATCCACACAGCACGCAAGCTGCACACCTATAAGAGCATGGACATGACCAAGCTAAATGTCCACTGGCTGACCGCACGTAAGGCGTGGATGTTCTCTACTCTGTCCCTCTCCTGGTTTGATGACTGTTTCGTTCCTGACATTAAGAAATTCTGTGAGCAACACAATGTTCCATTCAAGATTTTGTTGCTGTTTGACAACGCACCAGGACTTCTCGCCCCTACTGTTAGATCGTCACCCCAACGTAAAAGTGGTCTTCCTTCCTCCCAACACTAAGTCTATAATACAGCCCATGGACCAAGAATTGATTTGTAATGTGAAAGCTGCATTCTCTGCCAAGAAATTTAAGCTCCTGAACGACTACACCAACACCAAGGAAGAGTTGCGTAACCTGATTGACACCGATAGGAAGAGCGAAGAGGACGAGGAACAACAGTTGGCAGAGCAAGAAGTACTTGTGAAACAATTTTGGAGAACATTCAATGTCAAGAAAGCTGTGGACTTCTTGGTGGAGGCATGGGATCAGCTGTCTGTAGCAACTGTTCGTCACGCATGGAGACGTGTGTTGCAAGGTATTCCGGGTGGGAGGCAGAGTAAATCTGTGACTGGTGAGGTTCAGACTGTTGCAGTAGCAGTGGACCTCGCCAGAGAAGCTGCGCAGAGTGTTACAGCTGCAGGCTTCTCCGAGACCACCAACGACGACATCCTGGAGGTGATAAGGGATCCTGATGTGACTACCGACGAGATGCTAGATGATGATGACGTCAGTGAAGAGGCAGGTGGTACGTCATCCCAAGAAGAACGCAAGTTATCCCATAGTAATGTAAGGGATGCCATCGAGTGTATTGAGAAAGTCAAGCTCCTCCTTTCCGACGACCCTGACGATAACCGGTACGAAATCTTCACTACCCAGCTGTTGCAGACTAAGGAGCCCTACATCAAGGTGTATCACGACAACATAAACACCAGCTGTCAGCAAAGCATAACCAAGTTCTTTGCCCGCAACCCACCACAGCCAGCCCAAGCCAGTGATAGTGACAGAGACAGTGATGATGACTTTGAGGGATTTGTCAGGGAGGCACTAGTAAGTGTGGTTGACAGTAATGAAGACTCACCTGAGGGCCAGTAGCCTGCCCTCTGCCTCGGAACCAGCCTCCATTCCCGTACGCCGACCCATCTCTTCTACTAACGTAAGTGTTAACCCTAACCTTGTTTTTTCAAACCTAACCTACAGTATATTATTCTCTTATTGACTGTTCCCTTCTATATTATGTGTGTGTGAATACCATCATAAAGTTAAGATGTTATTTTTACTAAAACGTACGTATTGTCGGGAAAAAGTGGAGTTTGGGGGGTCGGCCCGGTCTCTATTTCAATTAATCCCATATGTTATGTTGTTCACTTTACGCGTTTCTCACTTTACGCGGGCCGCCGTGGGTTCAATTAACCACGTAAAGTGAGGGTTCACTGTGTATATATACACCTGGGCCCGACTTACACTCATTGGACTTACGACCGTGGGACTACGACCGCCTCAGATATAGATAAAAAAAAAAAAAATTTAAATACGATTTCTATCCGAAACGTTTCCAGTTAATGTAGTCTCCATGTAAATTAGAAATTATGGGGCCCCATGTGCATTCAGCTGACTACATTAAAGGTTAAGTGCTCAGTCACACTGTATCCATTCCTTATTATTTATTACTTTCACTGTACTGTATCCATTCATCATTATTCATTACTTTTACTGTACTATGTATTTCATTGTAGATTTTTATTAAAAATAATTTTTTTTTTTCTATCTATATCGGACTTGACCATATCTTCGGACTTACGACCTGGATTTGGGTCCCTAACCATCCAAATTAGGAGTCTGGAATTGATATATATATATATATATATATATATATATATATATATATATATATATATATATATATATATATATATATATATATATATATATATTAGTCACTAACGATCTACCGTCTTCATAATAGAAGACGAGCTGTGGTCGCTATGCTGACCAGACTGTATAAGAAATTGTCGCAAACACAATATCTGAGAGACATAAATAAAATAAAAGTTACTCGATTTCCTCACCGTGGTAAGATGTACAAATACCGTATATAAAATCCTCGTGGCACTTAGTATTTGAGCTATTGCAACACAAATTAGTGGAGCCTTCTTTGTGCATATTTACAGCTGATTTGCCAGGCAAGATGATGACGGTAGCAATGCGAGTGATGGAGGGTGCGGGAGGGGGTTTTGAGAATTGCAATTAAATGCCAGGTAGCGACGTGTCCTCCTAATATTATGTATTAAGTAATTATTAGATGTTTTAATTGTCTGTATGTTGGCCTGGCGAGTTATTGCTAGGCATTAACACACCTAGGTATAAAGCTAGACGTCGCATTCTGTATTTAACAAAAATATATATGTATTTGTTCAATGATTTTTTGGCAAAAACCTCTGAGGCTGAGCGTAAGTTTTCATGCATGTATGTGTCTCAGGCTTCGAGGCTGAGAGGGTTCAGGTTCTTAAGATCTATTGATTTAATAAGCTACAGTTTGGGGATCTGTAGATACACCCGACAATTAATAAGTCTCTTCCCTTTAATTTAATTTTACACCACTTGGATTCTGCAGTCATCCTTGCCCTGTACCCTCACCTGGCTGATTCTAAGGTCTTGCCAAGCATAGATAACAACACCCCTCTTGCAAGTTGTTTGAGAAAGGTTCCTAAATGAGTCATATCCATCAATACTGAACTCGCATTCCTGTGCTACAGTTCTACAACACCTACTATATCGGGTTGATGTATCTTCTTCAGTAGTGTTTCAAACTTCTCTCTCTTATCAAGGAATGCGTCAGCATTAGTGTGCATGATTTTCAAGTCGGAATTTGTTCTCAGTAACGTCTTCTCTGCTTCAAGCCCTGTAGTTTTTTGAGCTGTTCCCTTTGTATTACAATGCTATCTGGGTGAATGAATATAGTACTGTATTCTGAAATGCATCGCTCCTTGCTAAGTATTTTGCCAGCCGAATAGCTTCCCATTTCTTCTTCTCACTCACTAGTGTGATCCAGAGGGGGCAAGGCTTGCCCTGCTTTGTCCCAGCCTCCTCACATCCTGAGGGGGGGGGGTTGACATATTCAGAGCCACTGCACAAATATTCTCAAACTTCAATTTATCGTGTGTTTTCCTACTCTTAACTTCCCCCAACTGTTTCAGCTATAAGTAGGTTTATATATCTTATGGTAACACATATGCATTCTTTCATAATTTTAAATATACAGGTATACACAACATCAATATGAGATTTTGTGAGGTTTCTGAAACGGAGTACGCATAGAGAAAATGTAGGTCTCAGTGGGGGACTAAAAAAATTGCCGAGTGTAAACATCCCATACTTGACCCCTCGAGACAAAATTTTTTGTGCACCGCATTCAATTATCATTATTATCATTATTATTATTATTATTATTATCTATTATTGCTAGTTTTAATTTTATTATTACTGTATTATCATTATTAACATTATTTTTTATTACAGTGGTCCCTCGGTTAACGAACACAATTCGTTCCACAGAGTCGTTCGTTAACCGAATCCATTGTTTCAATGGGATATTGGGTAATTGGTTCCAACTCACAGAAAAGTACATACAAAGTAAAAAAAAAATGCAGTAAAGTACACTTACTTTGAGGTGTGTATGTAGAAGGTTCCTGGTTGATGATGATAATGGGAATTCAAAGTGGGGGTGGAGGAGAAGGGAGAAGGGAGAAGAGAAGGAAGTGGGGATGGAGGAGAAATCACCTTTCAGGGGACCCATGCTTGATGCAGTAAGTTTACCAATAAAATTTTAAGTTCACTAGGTGTAATTCAAGATTATTTTATTTAAATCAACACTGCACTGTGCTATATATTATCAATATGTTAACTAAATTTCAGAATGACCAATAATTTTAATGTAAAAATGCAAAAATATTCAAGACATCAACAAAATTGATGTTCACTCCACTGTCAACAAAGCCAAACTGACGCCTGGTGGCTGAGTTAAGCAGCTGATGGGCGCACAAAAAACTAGTTCCCTGTACTGCATATATTATCAATATGTTAACTAAATTTTAAAATGACTAATAATTGTAATATAAAAAATGCAAAAATATTAAAGAGCACAACTTTCTTGATATTTCTCCACTGGAAACGAATGTAAACATATAATCTATTCTGATCAGCTGATGCTCACAACAAAACGTGTTTTTCGCATGGATTCTGTTAATCAAAGTTTTGTTCGTTAACCGAATTGAAGATCTTTATGGGAGGTAATTTGTTAACCGAAATTTCGTTAATCAAACTGTTCGTTAACCGAGGGACCACTGTACTGTATTATTACCATTATTTTTATTATCATTATTAAAAAATCTCATACAAGAAATTCAGCCTTCTTGTCTTTGAAACTTGTCTCTCCATTGTTATTCTCACGTGTGACTTTATGCTTATTCAGCTGGCGTGGGTAAAATGTGATTGGTTCATATTCCTTTATGTGACTTTATGCTTATTCAGCTGGCGTGGGTAAAATGTGATTGGTTCATATTCCTTTAGAGTGTTTGTTTCGGGAATGGTGATTGGTTTAGCGAGGAATCAAAACAAATGCGTCACAACCTCCACTAGCGGTAGCTTACTGAACTAAACTTACTTGTGGTCCCTGTATAAACCGAAATCATAGTCAGCATAGCCTCTCAAGATAAGGGGAAAGATACGATCAAAGTTATGGTCATGTTTGTGAATCTGGGTCCTGAAATACAATAACATTTAACTTGAGTACAATATGCCCAAAATTTAAGTGTTTATTTGTGCAAACATATACAGTATTAATAAGATATCAACATAACATTTATGTTCACCAATAAGTTGCAAAAACATCATTATAATTCCCTTTTCTTCTTTTACATTTTCTTTTGAAGCAGAAAACTTACACGTGTATGGCAGTAATCAAAGGATTTAATCATTATGTGTAAGTAAAGATTGGTTTGTTTGTAGATGTCAAGGAATGAATGTAGGTACTAAATTAGATTTTTATACAAAAGCTTTAAGATCTGATCACAGACTCGTGTTGAGTTTGAGCATTTTCAACCAACTGACAGTCCCTAGCATATCTCGGGGACCAGACGGGAAGACAGTACTCCAGATGGGGAAGCACTTCACTCTTGAAGATCGTTACGAGGGACGGACCGTCTAGATATCTGAACGACCTTCTTTTAAGACCTAATAATTTATTTGTCTGATTTACCTTCTTCTCGTAATGGCCCGAGAACTTCAGCTCATTGTCAACATACACACCTAGGTCCTTGGCACATTCAGTCTCAACTGTTAGGACATAATATATGATATGCCGCCTTACATACAGACTTTGTTATTTTAGTTTATGAGGGTATACCTAGTCTTAACTGACTGCATCACTTGTAAGCATTTTGGCACTATGTTGACCCAGGAAACTTGGTGTTGTCAGCCAAAGTTTCTTAATTAATTCTTATAATTTAATTTTTTCTTCATTAATTGACACCTGTTAAGCTCAGGGATTGTGTTACATCAATTCTAATTGAAAATCTGTGTGTGTACCAGTTTGACTTTAAACTTATGAGTATAAATTCATCTGCATAGTTACGAACTACTAGGTCTGTGTAACTTCACTCTGGAGCAATGTAAGGCATAGCAGTTCCGGAACATTCCCTTAACTCTCACACCACTGGTGATCACATTCAAAACTCTCACAAAATGAAAATATAAAAGGAAAGCACTATGTGCACAAACTGACTAAGGTCTAGAAAGTAAATTGTGAATTCACTGCCACATACAGCATGGCTACCATAGAACAGAGATTTTCTTGGAATTTTCCTACAAAATGCGCCTGATTTTCATCCTCGGAAAATCGATCCAATGCCCAGAATGGACAGAATTTTCCTGGAAAATTTCCAGCTCAAAATCAATTCCGGCTATCGGAGAATTCCAAGGGCCAAGAATTCTGCCAAATGGGGAGATCACTGTACAGTATAGTCTGCATTTACGTGGTTTTTGTTTACGCGTTTGGTCATTTACGTGGTGCCTTGCCAGCATGAAGTTTTAATTACGCGGTAAATTTCATCATTTACACGGCGAGCGGCTGGAGAGGGCAGACCGCCACGCCATATTTTACCCACGCGGTCCATTCTTGACCATACTCGGGAAGCGGTGCGGTGAGTGGTGCGCATTAGGCCGCTCTTACGTTATCGCTGACGTCATATGACGTATCGGACTGTGATTGGGCCACGCATCCTTACCACCCACGCATTCCCTCCGCCGCTAGCTCTGATTGGTCTAATGTAACATGACGTGTCCTGCCACCAGAGGGTAGAAGTCGCTGACCTAGCAGGGCCTGTCTCATTGTTCTCAGTCTGCGTATACAGTTCTCTCTTGTACCCGCTATTCCCCTCACAACTCACAATGGCTTCCGCGGGACCCCCACCACCAGAGAAAAACATTGAATTACCTGGACCAAGCCACGATAATGTGAAGGAAATCATCGAGTTGGGGAAGAAAATTAAGCTCATCCTTGACAACGACCCAGACAAGCATCGGTATGAAATGTCTAATAACCATCTGACAAAAGTTATGGAGCCATATATCCAGATCTATCTCGACAACATCAATGCTAGTCGTCAACGTAGTATTGAGGACTTCCTCGCCCGCAACCCACCACAACCACAGCCAGCCCAAGTCAGTGATAAGTGATATTGACAGTGAGGATATGGACTTTGAGGGGTTTGTTTGGGAGGCCCTACAAACCTCTGCGAGTAGTGAAAGTGAAAGTGATTCACCGGAGGGCAACTAATCTGCCCTCTGCCTCGGAACCAGCCGCCATCCATGTGTGCCGACCCAGCTTTTCTGCTAACGTAAGTGTTAAAAAACCTAATATTATTGATATTTCTCTTAATTATTAATTGTGTGTGCATACCATCATAATATTAAGATGTCATTTTTACTACAACGTACGTATTGCGTCGGAAAAAGTGGAGTTTGGGGGTTGGCCCAGTCTCTATTTCAATTAATCCCATATGTTCTGTTATTTCATTTACGCGTTTCTCGTTTTACGCGGGCCTCCACGGGTTCAATTGACCCCAAAAATGCAGACTATACTGTATTGTACTGTACAATAGTTATCTTTGTTTTTATTATTTTTTCTTTTTAATTTTAAGCAAAAAAAAAAGGAGAAAAACGAACTTCATAATAAAGAGGTTTCGTTGCTAGTTATACATGAATGTACAGTATGTACTTTTTGGTGTGTACCAATAAAAATACATGCCTCAACAAATAGCTGATTTATTCAATGGACTTTGTATATGAAGATACAGCACACTGGTACATAGTAGCATTTTGCTGTTGTAGAACTATACTTACGGTGCTATCGTGTTGCGCAAACATGCAACTGGTTTAGATGTTTGCGCACTGTAAATACTGATTTTCACATAACAATAAATACATTCAAAGTCTTAAATAATATACAAAGATTATCCATCACCCACACGGTACTGTAATGTACATTCCCCCAAAAAGTATCATAAGACTTTTTGTCGCTAAAATTTGAAATGCTGGTTGAAATGCTTTGATTTGATCCCCAGTGCATCATGATAAGTTGGTATGCCTGCTCGCTATATCAGCAACAGCTAGAGATGAGGTTAGGACTGGGGAAGGGAGTGGTCCTTGTACGGCATACTAGATACCTCAATACAGGTAAAGTAAGTCCTTGTATAATGTTGGCCCGCTTAACGTTGTTTCGGTACTACGTCGCTAATCTTTAAATACCAAAAATTTTTTTAACTTCCCGACAACTCAGTACAACGTCGTTTTCCATTGTCACAGACTACTTTTTATGGCACATCACCCTCTCTCGTCTGGCCACGCTACGCTCTCTCAGCTCGGTGCAGGGTCTCAGTGACTCACCACCCTTCTCCTCTCCCGCCCTCCTCTGCTTCCGCCCTCCTCTGCTTCCACCCTCCTCCTCCGCTCCCGCCATACTCCTCCCCTCCCGCCATCTGCCTCCTCCACTTCACTACCCACCAAACACTCGCTCTACCACCTCCGCCCATCGGTGAGTACCTATACAAACTTAGTAGTTGTATATGTATGCACTATTTTCTATAGAAATGGCAATGATTTTCTGTATATGTCATGTATTTCATGGGGAAAGGGGAGGCTCAGGAACATAACTCCTGTATTTTATCTATTTCTTATGTGGAAAATTGATCCGCTTAACATTGTTTCGCATAACATCACGTTTTTAGGAACATATCCCCGATGTTAAGCGAGGACTTACTGCATAAAAAAAAATCAAATAAGCTATATTCATGTACAGGTATGTACAGGTTGTACCTCTCTAGTCTGGCATTCTGTGGTCCGGAAACTCCCGTGGTCCGGAACGATTTTAGTTTGTCCAATAGGTAGATAGGCAGCTTTTTTTTTTTTTTTTTTACTTTCTGAATTATTATTATTATTACAGGAGTATTAAATTTTTGCCCCTCAGGCCCCAATGTGGGTCAGTGACCTATGCCCGGGTGGGCTAATCCCCGTAAAAAAAAACAACAACAAAGCCGCGGGAAATTAAGGTTTGTTTACATCCGGCAGTTCGGCTGCTCTCTCTCTCTCTCTCTCTCTGCTTGTCTATACAGAGTATAAAATTTAACCCTTCAATATATATGAGCAGTAGATAAGTGTTGCTTTCATTTTCTTATGTAGAATAATGACGATATGTTTTCACATGTGCGCACTTACATATGCGCAGTCTCAATTTTTTTTTTACCATTAATGGTTAGCGACTTATATTGTTCCATTTATTAACATTAAATAACATTACAGGTACTTCAAACAACCATATTAATTTTTTTACATTAATTTTACTACAGCTACAATCAGGGTCTTATTTTCTTCAGTTTTATATGTAGAACCAATCAGTCACTGGTTTTGTAAGCTTTAACAAAGACAATGCCGGCAGCCGTCTCGTCTCCTCTAATATTCCACGTATTATTAATAAATTTTATTGTTATTTTTGCACACACAAACATTAATTCATTAAAAACAAATTCAGAAACATTAATTAAAATATATATGAACAGTAAATAAGTGTTGCTTTCATATTCTTATGTAAAGTAATGACGATATGTTTTCACGTGTGCGCACTTACATACGCGATCTCTCTTTTTTCTTTACCATTATCGTTAGCTACTTCTATTGTTCCATTTATTAACATTAAATAACATTACTTAAAACAACCATATTAATTTTACTACAGCTACAACCAAGGTCTTATTTTCTTCAGTTTTATATGTAGAACCAGTCAGTCACTGGTTTTGTAATCAACGAAAACAATGCTATGTCATTTCCTCGTGTGTTTTAATATTCTACGTATTATTAATGAATTGTATTGCTCATTTTGCACACATAAACATTAATTCAATAAAAAAGACATTCAGTAATAAACAATAATGAATCTTTTGTACATAAGAGAAATGACGCTGTTTACACGATTATGCACGTCGTCTGCACGTTGGCGGGCCGTTCAAACCCGTCGAAATTCAAGTTTCCGCCGTCAAAATTTTTATTTATTTATTTTTTTGTGTGTTCCAATAAAATACGTTAAGAATTAAAAACTCGCGAAATTTGAGAAGCTACTATACGACATTTAACCCTTCAATATGTCTTCAAAGAGGCCATGACGCAGAAAAGGTGGTGCTAGTGCTTCCAGGCATAAGCACAAGTCACTATCTATCCAGGAAAAGGGTGAATTTCCATGGTCCGGCAATTTCCATGGTCGGGCACCGGTCAGGTCCCGAGGTTGCCGGACTAGAGAGGTACAACCTGTATCATCCAAAAACGTATACAGTGGGGGTCTCATTTAGGCGGGTATATCATTCTGGTACACGTCAGAGCATCGGAAATACGTGCAAGAGATGCCATTTAACATGTGTTAAAATCGCTATATAGTACTGGACTCCCCAGACTTTTACTCTAGAATGACTTTGGGTAACAAACTTAACCTTCCCAAAATGACAAGTAATATCACATAACTGCAACTACATTATTAAATAAATATTTTAGAAAAGGCTAGGAAGTTCATTTTGCAAAACTGTACTCACCAAATAGTGGAGGTGAGGGAAGCTCTGGGAGATGATGGGGGTTGGAGGCAGAGATCACCTTCAGACTTGGCTTGTCATTTAATTTTGATGTCAAGTTACAAATTACAAAGGTGTAAAAGTTTTCTAAATTTAATAATTTATATTATTAATCATAAAACATACACCATAAGAAGCTTATCACATGAGAATATAATAATGAATAAATAAAAACAAACTGGCAAACACGGCATGGTCAGTCCCACCCCTCACCCACTTGTTTATGGAGGGAGGGATGACAGAGTCAGAGAAGAGATTACGTATATACAGTACAGTCCCTTCTGATTCAGCTTGTCGTTTTATTTTGAAGTAAAATTATATATCATATTTTGTTTTATTATTAAATAATGCATTTTATATTCTTTATGATAAAACAGACACCATAATAGGCAGATCATATTAGAATATAATAATGAATATATAAAACAAACTGGCAAATGTGGTAACAGCCAGTCCTATCCGTGCCACATGTGAAGTGTCATCTTTTGCACCTATTAGCTCTCGTTAAGCTTTATATTATTAATAATGAAATTAGACCATGCAAAGCTGATCTTATGAGAATATAATTATGAATAAATAAAAGCAAACTGGAAATGTGGCACGGCTAGTCCCCTCCCTCGACAGCCACTCCTCGACTTACGACGGGGTTAGGGACCCAAATCCAGGTCGTAAGTTGAAAATGCCAAGATAATACATAGAAAATCTTAAATGGTTGTCTCTTTTTCTTCTCAGCACCACAAAACTCTAATTTTTAAGCATGCCAGCCATTTTAAAGGGAATTACAAACGAAAATTTTGTCAGTACACAGCGCAATCACTAACGTCGGGACTCGAAAATATGTAATTTGGAAATTTTTTGGTACGACTGGGGCGGTCGTATGTCCGGGTGGTCGTAAGTCGAGGAGTGTGTGTGTGTATACTGTATATATACTGTATATATATTTACCCCCTGTATATATATATATATATATATATATATATATATATATATATATATATATATATATATATATATATATATATATATATATATATATATATATATATATATATATATATATATATATATATATATATATATATATATATATATATATATATATATATATATATATATATATATATATATATATATATATATATATATATATATACTGTATAAAGTTTGTAATTCAATGTAATACTACTTTCATATTTATAAATATTTGAATAGATGTAATAAACTTACAGGTATGTAAGTAATATCTTCTGTATCTTCAAGGTATATCAAACCTCTAGACTGTTACTTACTGTTTACGTTTACGTTCAGTTAATGTAAACCGTAGGGGACCTTTTGGAGAAAACACATGCATGAAAGTCCTCTCCATATCACCATGTTTCCATTCAAGATTATATCGGTGAAGAGTCTGCAAAAACCAAATATAAAATATATATGAGACAAAAGACAATCAAGCACTGGATTGAAATTTAACCCAATGAGTAGTATGAGTTTCTGTCAGCTGAAAAAAATCGCCAGCAGTTAGCCAGAATAAAACATCTAAGTGTGACACTATTCTTTAAAGGGTGAATCAAGATAAGTTTTTACCCATTAAGTGGTAAGGGTTTCTCTCAGCTGAATAAAATCATCTGGCATTAACCAGAATAAAATACCTAAGTGCGATACTACTCCCTAAAGGGAAAATACCCTGTACAACATTTTCTAACTGAGAGAAAGAGTAAAGTGACTTGTGATAGCTTTGTACAGTATTACCCCGCTTTACGCTTTGCACGCTTTACAGCTTTACACGGTTTCACTTTCCACGATTTCTCATTTACGCGGTGCCTTGCCAGGACTTTCACTTTCCGCAGTGCATCTACTCATATACACAGTGAAGTATATTTTTTTTTTTTATTTAGCTCATAAAATTCATACAAATTACCCGGCCAGAATATAATTTACATTGCTGGAATTCTTACAATATGATGATCATTTTGAATATAAACATCATGGATTTTGCATTAGACATATAAATTTTAGATCTAATGTAATAATTTGGTTTACACAAAGCAAATATTTTATCCTTTGTGCAGAATATATGAAGTTTACATTCAAAATATTCCCTGACCTGCAAGGAATCCAGAAATGTCAATTATATTATCCTAACTTTAGTCTGAGTTATTATTTATTACTAAAAATGTAAATATACTATTTTCTCCCAATCGCTTCTCTGGTAGGTAGGGAGGGAGGGAGGGAGGGAGGGACCGACCCAGCTAGGGAGGAGTATTTTGATTGACAGATAGTGTCCTTGAAGAATATTTCTTTGTTTATTTACTGAAGATATATGTCTTAGCTCATAAAATTCATACAAATTACCCGGCCAGAATATAATTTACATTGCTGGAATTCTTACAATATGATGATCATTTTGAATATAAACATCATGGATTTTGCATTAGACATACAAATTTTAGATCTAAAGTAATAATTTGGTTTACACAAAGCAAATATTTTATCTTTTGTGCAAAATATATGAAGCTTACATTCAAAATATTCCCTGACCCAAACATTAATCAGAGAGGTAGGAGCTAGTGAGCTGGGAAGAGGGAGGGGGGGCGATTTGAGTCCATTATTTGAATGGACATTAACCTGGCGACTGTATTTCTCTTAAATATTAATTGTGTGAGCATACCATCATAAAATTTAGATGTTATTTTTACTACAACATGGGTATTGTGTCGGAAAAAGTGGAGTTTGGGGGTCGGGCCAGTCTCTATTGGAATTAATCCCATATGTTCTGTTGTTCACTTTACGCGGTTTTCATTTTTTCCGCGGTACCCTGTGGGTTCAATTGACCGCGTAAATCGGGGTACTACTGTATATGCAGTTATCTTTATTCAAAGGTAGGAAAAACCAGTTCAATTCAGATCAATTAATGACTGACTTATAAGAAAACCACTTGCCTGTAAACTAGTGGTTACTGAAGGAAACACCTCATCTGTTGCTTTAAAAATTACATCAGAGGAAAAGTTACCAAGATGAATCACCTGGTCATGATTTTAAAATTAACCCTCACTTTTTAATTGATAAAGAAAACTACCATGGGAGAAGGGATATAGTCCTTGTTACATTTTTATTTTATTTTATTTTATTTTTTTAACAGGAAATAGCCCACGAGGCTTGGGGGGGCTAAAAAATACAAGTACTGTACTGTAAAAAGAAATTACAAATAGAACAGAAAAAGACTACCGGTATATTAATCTATACCACTAAGATGCCGGAAAACCAGCTTTTTGAAGTGAGACATTGTCAGAGTAAGGAAACACAGAGAAAGGCCTACTATGCAATTTCCTGGTCTTGCCCAGGTCTTCAAGAGAGGGAATAACAGTGAGAAGATCTTTAGGCCATAAGAAATGAGGGGCACAGAGCCTTGACAGCAGAGAAAATAATAATTGGTAAAAGATGATACTGATCCTAAAATCTTGAAAATTCCATGTTCAGAACATAAATCAAACCACAACTTTTACCTAAATAATTTGTGACTTTTAGAAATTCCAAACATACAGCTAGTTAAACTGAAGACAAGGGCATGAGACTATTACTTAAAATGCCCTCTGACTCATAGAAATAGTAGGACTCTTAATGGGCCAAGCATTACAGAATGAGAAAAAACTAAACCTGCCTCAGCTTTGACATATTCTAAGCATAGTAACACTTGAAGAGGACAGGTAAACCAATACCAATAGTTCCAATCTATGGAAAAGGCACATACACTCACTGAATCTCCCAAAGGAATGACAGTCCATATATAAAGAGATGGATAGTATTAGACACCATAAATAAAACTACACTACCTCTTAACAAACTCTCAGTGACAGAAGTCAAGAAAATTCAGGGGCAGATCCAGGAATATCAAAAGGGGGATGTCCAAGAAGTTGTGGGTGAGAGAACATGGCGAGCACAGCGAGCTGGAGGGAGGAATGCTGAAAGCTCCCCCCCCCTTCTGATTTTTTTTTAATCTAACCAATATCATGAGCATTTTGAGGCCATCTGTATTTGATATTAGGAAATATTCTGAGGTCAATAGTAATTACTCTTTATTATACAAAAATGCCTGAGTACAATATAGTACAGTGGTCCCTCAGTTAACGAGCACAATTCGTTCCAGAAGGTTGCTCGTTAACAGAAAAAATTGTTAACCGAAACCATTGATTCAATGGGTTTTTGGGTAATTGGTTCCAGCTCACCGAAAATTACATACAAACTAAAAATAAATGCAGTTAAGTACACTTACTTTGAGGTGTGCATGTAGAAGGCTCCTGGTTGATGATGATGATGGGAATTAGAATGGGGGTGCAGGAGAAGGGAGAAGAGAAGGTAGTGGGGGTGGAAGAGAAGTCACCTCATGCCGCCATTTCGCCCATAAAATTTTAGTTCTCTTGGTGTAATTCAAGATTATTTTCTTTAAATCAACACTGCACTGTGCTATATATTATCAATATGTAAAATACATTTCAAAATGACCAATAATTTGACTGGAAACACAGAAAAAAGCATTTATATTTTAGAGTCTCAAACAAGATGTTCCTTCCTCTGAACTGGTAAACAAACTGACGCCAAGCTTGGTGTGTTGAGTGGCTGTTTGGTGCGCAAAAAACTAGTTTCCTGTACTTCAATTATGTTCAATAATTGTTAAAATGACTAAAAAATTTATTATAAAACTTTTAAAATTATTGAATAGTACAACCTTCTTGATATTTACTAAAATGGTAAGGAATTTAAGCCCTAAAACCGACTACTGTATTGGCAGACTAATACTACAGCTGGTGGGCAGCCAAATGCAGGTGAAAACATGTTGGGAAAAATTCGTAAGGAATTCGTTAACCGAAATTTCGTTAACCGAGGCGCTAGTTAACCGAGGGATCACTGTACTGCATTAAAGAAAAAGTATTGGAATTTTCTGAAGAAAAGTGGGGGGGTCTGCACCCCCAGGACCCCCCTCCCTGGATCTGCCCATGAAATTATGTTGAGACAATGTCAATATGCATGGCTACTTGTTTTACAAGCAAGTCTGAGCAAGTGCTTTGCTTTTGATCGTGACTAGCCTTCAGGCAGGTACAGGTTCTTGTAAATGCCTTTTTAAGGGTGAAGGTAGTATTAGTAGGGGTGGAAGGCTCATTTGCAGATTAAGCCCAACCTATTGAGGGTTTGGGTTTCTATGAGCTCTTAAACTCCAAGCCTTTGGCAGGCATATTCATGAGTCATATGAAAGATTTTTAGGTTTTGAGAAGTTTCATAATTCTCAGTAATTGTACTCAAGCCTCACAATTTTGAAAAAATATATCTATAGTTCACTGAATATTATTTTACCCTATTACAGGTTGACAACCCTTCATCCGAAATTCCGAAAACCGAAAAGCTCTGAAAACCGAATTTTTTTTTTTTTTTTTTTTTTTCTTTTTGGTATTAGCCCACTCGGGCACAGGTCACTGACCCACATCGGGGCCTGGGGGGGGTGAAAATGTAATAGTAATAATAATTATGATAATAATAATAATAATGATAATACAGTAATAATAATAATTATTCATAGTAAATAAAAATTTTAATAAAAAATACACAAAAATAAAATAAGAATGATAACAATAATAATAATAATAATAACAATAATATTGTAATAATAAAATAATAATAATAATAATAAAGAAATTCAAGAATGAAAAAAAGATCAAAAGTGAGAAACACGACCTAGACCTATGAATTATTTTTATTATTATTGTTATTGTTATTATTATTATTGTTATTATTATTATAATTATTATTACAGTACAGTACTCCCTCTTTATCGACGGGGGTTACGTTCTGTAAACGGCCGTCGATAAAGAAACCGTCGATACCGTGATGGTTACGTAATTTTTCTAACTATTATTAGCATATGTTGAATAAATGTACCTTTAAGCATTAATGCGTTTCCTTTACACATAACCTTAAATAATAGTGTATAAATAATAATATAATAAGTGGACAAAAATACTAGCAAACTTACGGTTTCATTTATTGAAGTGAACATCGGTCCTTAAAGTAAACAATACAGTATATACAAGTGTGATGATTGAGGCTTATTAAAAGCCTGACCAGTCAGATGAGTATGATTAGTCAAGGTCTGCATCTTCTTGAGGGGTGTGGGCAGGTACTGCGTCTTGTTGTTGTGAGGTGCCGGCAGCTTCTACGTCTTGTTGTTGTGAGGTGTCGGCAGCTTCTGCCTCCTGTTGCAGAATGCCGGCAGGTTCGGCGATGGCAGGCACTCGGCGACTGAAGAAGTTGGTGATGGTGGTCTGTGCTTTCTTGCTTCTCATTTCCCTCTGCAGTTCTATATATGGCAACATAACATTTTCAATAGCTCTCTTTGCTTTAAGGGACCTATCAAGGGAGGGATCAATGTCATAGAGACGAGCAGAGAGGGCCTTACTCATTCTTATTACTTCACCAAGATTATCTAAAGTTAAGTTCTTATTTTCATCATCACTCACTTCATCTTCTGTTTCATCCTGCAGCTCCACTAATTGTTCTAGTTCATCACTTGTAAATGGATCCCCAACATTTCCCAATAACTCTTCTTGCACCTCTGCCGCTGTTAGGTCAGAGAACCCTTCACCTCCAACTTCATTTGCCATAGTTATTATGTTGCGTAACTGAGGCTCGGCTGTTGGGAACCCTGTGAATGTTGGGACAATTTCAGGCCACAATTTTTTCCAACATGATCGGACACAGTTCTGCGACAGTTCATTGTGGCTTTCAGCGATGAAGTTTATGCACTGTGCAATATCAAATTTCTTCCACATTTCTCTGGGTGTCACATCAGCATCCTTATCAAGGCACTCACGAATCATGCTGAAAGTCTTCTCTGCATATTTAGCCTTAAACACGACAATGACTCCCTGGTCCATTGGCTGGATGATGGAGGTGGTGTTTTTTGGCAGGAAAACCACCTCAATGTTGGGGTGGGCAGTCTTGAGTTCTTCAGAGTGGCCAGGGCAATTATCTAGATATAATACCACTTTGAACTCCATGCCAAGTTCATCCAGATAATTTTTCACCTCTCTAGCAAAGCAGTTTTTCAGCCAATCCACGCACAAATCAGATGTCATCCACGCTTTCTTGTTGTTCCTATAGAAAACTGGTAGCAAGTTCATGTTTTTATTTTTGAGAGCCCGAGGTCGTGCGGCAGTGTATAACAACATGGGCTTAATCATATGCCCTGCCGCATTCCCACATAGCATCACTGTCACTCGGTCCTTCGCAACTTTAAATCCAGGGGCACTTTTTTCCTCTTTAGAGATGTAGGTTCGGCGTGGCATCTTCTTCCACCATAGGCCTGTCTCATCAGCATTAAAAACTTGTTCCGGCCTATAACCCTTTTGTGCTATGTGGTTAGCAAACTCTGCAGGGTATGCTTCCCCTGCCACAGTGTCTGCTGATGCTGCTTCGCCAGTCACTTTTATATTATGCAGCCCATAACGATGTCTGAATTTCTCGAACCATCCTTTGCTAGCTGCAAATTTTTTCAAATTGATTATCACCATCACCCTGATTATCACCATCACCCTGATCATCACCATCACCAACACCATGATCATCACCTTTAGAAAACTTATCATAAAGTTCCTTAGCTTTCTGCCTAATAAATTTCGAGTCAAGTGGTATGCGGCGGCGGTTTAGGTCCTCTATCCAAATGTTCAGTGCTTTTTCCATTTTAATGAGGGCATCATCACGCACATGGCTTGTCACTTTTGATGTCACTGGTGCACTTGAAGCTAAAGCGTGCTTCAGATCCTTTGCACGTCGTTTAATTCCACGCACACTGGATTCGTTGAGCCCAAAGTGGCGGCCAACAGCTGCATAGCTCATACCGCTGTCGAGTTGTTTCAGCACTTCATTCTTCTCATTCAGCGTCAGCACTCGTCTTGCCCTCTTAGGTGTAGATCCAGAGGGAGCAGCAGGTCGTTTGGGAGGCATGGTGATATAAGTTGATGTGATGAACCACCAGCAAAAGTTGAAAATCAAAGACTGTTGCCCACGCGGCTTGGCTGATGTTTGTGTTCAGGGAAGGCGGGCCGCGGGTAGACGCTAGTCACGCCACTAGTGCCGCCTAGCGGCGAAAGTACAAATAAGGCCCGCAGAGTTCAAATAAAGCCAAAATAAAAATCCGGCTAAATAATCCGTCGATAATCGAAACCGTCGATAATCGAAACCGTCGATAAAAAATCCGTCGATAAAGAGGGAGTACTGTATTATATTTTAGCCCCCAGGCCCTAATGTGGGTCAGTGACCTGTGCCCGGGTGGGCCGATCCCTAAAAAAAAAAAAACTAACCATTCCGAAATCCGAAAAATTCCGAAAACCGAAATGCATCTGGTCCCAAGGATTTCGGATAAGGGATTGTCAACCTATAGTAGCATACTTTCTTATAGGGTTGATCAGCTTCCAGCAGAATTTATAAAACAAATGGGCAAGAACAGGATAAAATGTTTGACTAAAATATGTAATTCTATATATAATATACAGTACTTCAATGGAGACCTTCTCAGTGATTTAAAAAAATCAGTATATATTTGTAATATTACCTAAAACTCCAGGAGCCTTAGAGTGCATCCAGTTCATAACAAATGAGCTTAATTAGTCATGCCTGCAAAGTTTTATTAAACATAATTTAAGTAGAATAAAGTTTAGATTAGAAACTAAGTTATCTGAGGAGCAAAGTGGTTTGATAATTTTGAGTGAAAGGGCTTTAGAGGTCCAAAGAAATGTGCACATCTACTTTGATGATTTTGAAAAAGGTTTTGATAAGTAAAGCACATTATATAACCTACAGAAATCTTGGAAAAATACTTTAGGCATTAATGCAGAAGATATTAGAATTACCTACAGTAAAAAGAATCTTTACTGGCAATAGGAAGCTACAAAATAAGTATAAATACTGAAATTACCAATTTGTTCACAGTTAGACAGGAGTAAGACAAGGCTGTGTTCTTTCTCCAACATTTTATACAGTAATATACAGTACGTGTATATTCAAAATTCTTAATGGGAGAAGTTGTAAGTGATAATGAAGGACTAAATGTTAATGGTATAAAATATAAGCTATGGAGATGATACTGCTCGTATTACAGATAATGAAGAGGCATCATAAAAATTTGTTAACAAATTAGTGGGAAAAGGTGAAAAATATGGTTGAAATTAATGGTTGTTTCCAAAATGGAAACAAATTCTAATATAAAAATTATTGTAGGCAACAGGGAACTTAAACAAGTGGAAAATTTTTATACAGTATTTGTGAAGCAACATTAACTGTGATGGTAAATGTATGGAAGAAATCAAAACAAGAATAGGGCAAGCAAAAATAGCATTTAATAATCGAAAAGACATAATGAAAAGAATATAAATGGACAGAGTTGAGAGTAGGAGGGTCAGAGGAAGACAGGGACTGGGATGGATGAATGAAATTAAAAACTGGGTCACCAGAGAGATACAAAACCTTGGAGGATTGGTAACATTTAGAGTGAAGGATGGTGGTTGCCAACCCTCAGATAGGAGGATGGTACTCTGAGTGATTAATTCCGACATATTTTGCAAATTGGAAAAAGGAGACAAACATTTTTATACTGCAGTACTGTATATGTTATTTATAATTACAGTTGAGTCTGCATTTACGCGGTCAATTGAACCCGTGGAGGCTCGAGTAAGACGAGAAAAGCATAAATGAAATAACAGAACATATGGGATTAATTGAAATAGAGACTGGGCCGACCCCCAAACTCCACTTTTTCCGACACAATACCTACGTTGTAGTAAAAATAACATCTTAATTTTATGATGGTATGCACACACAATTAATATTTAAGAGAAATACAGTCGCCCGGTTAATGTCCATTCAAATAATGGACTCAACTCCCACCCCCCCCCTCTCTTCCCACGCTCGCTGGCTCCTACCTCTCTGAGAAATGTTTGGGTGAAAACACTAGATTTTAAGGTATACAGTAGAAGTCCAAAAATCCGGACTGCTTGGGGATTGGGTTGGTCCTGATTTTTGGATTTTCTGGATTCTCAGGCAGTACAGTACTTTTAAAATTCAAATTTAAGGAGGAATAAAGAGGAGATGAACAGGTATATTTTGATAGTTTATTCATTAGCAATTATAGCATGCTTCACTTATCAAAACAAGCAGTTTTAAGGAAAAGGCTGTGAATTCTAGAATTTTATTCTTTGCCTCTTTTATATCATAATTTGTAGACTTTCCAATGTCGTATGCTTCCATTAGAACAGTATTGCTCACACCATGTTCTAGTTTCTTAATTATTTCAAGTTTGTCACTCAATTTCAACGTGTTCTTCTTTCTCTTCACACAACGAAGTTTATCTACTTTAGGAGCCCTTATTATGGGCTTGTACAGTACAGTACTCTGTAAATGGAAAGAGTAGGACTCAAAATTACATAGTCACAGTTTGATTGCTCTTTTTAAAGTGGCGACCACGTGGTCGCTTGTTGTCGCTGTGCAGCTGTGGCACTCACGCATGTGCACATACAGACAAAAGCCCGCTAAACAAAAAAAAAACAAAAACAAAATATTAATTTCCTAAAATTCCGGATTCTCGGGTGGTCCGGATTTCTGGCATCCGGATTTTTGGACTTTTACTGTATTAATAAATAATACCGCATACTAAAGTTAGGATAATATAATTGACATTGCTGGATTCCTTGCAGGACAGGGAATATTTTAAATGTAAACGTCATATATTTTGCACAAAAGATAAAATTTTTGCTCATTTTCATCATGTCCTTAAATTACATCTAAAATTTATATGTCTAATGCAAATTTTAAGATGTTTGTATTTAAAATGATCACCATCTTGTAAGAATTCCAGCAATGTAAATTATATTCTGGCCGGGTAATTTGTATGAATTTTATGAGCTAAAAACAAATTTCTTCAGTAAATACCTGTAAACAAATTATATTTCACCCAGACACTATCTGTCAATCAAAATACCCCACCTCCCGATCCCCCCCTCTTCCCATGCTCGCTGGGTCCCTCCCTCCCTCCCTACCCCCCACCTTCCCTCCGTACCAGAGAAATGGTTTGGGGAAAAACATCACGTTTCAGCAAAACTACTATTTATTTCCGAGAATATATTCATTCAGGCGCAGTTTAGGTAAAATATACGTGTGATGTAACAGTTTTTTAACTGAAAACGATTCGGAAAACATGTACCCTCTAGCCCTGTTCAAGGAGGGGACTGGG
This sequence comes from Homarus americanus, assembly GCF_018991925.1. NCBI lineage: Eukaryota > Metazoa > Arthropoda > Malacostraca > Decapoda > Nephropidae > Homarus > Homarus americanus. The sequence goes on along the minus strand of NW_024741901.1, from coordinate 15,451,781 downwards.
AGAAGCTGTTTGGTGCTGCAGACGATGACAAGGAAAATGATTTGGATGGATTTTAATGAAAATATTCAGAAATATGGTATTGTAGTATTTGTTCAAGTCAATTAGGATAGAATATTATTGTAATACAACAGTTTTTTAACTGAAAACCAATCGAAAAGCGATTACGGTAACATCTTTTGAACGAAAGAAAGCGAAAGTCATTGTTTTTGTCACGATTTTATGCCACTTTCCACTGTAATACGTATGTCATTTCAGGAAAAATATTACATTTCCGTGAATGCATTATATCAAGCGCAGTATGAATAGAATACCATTGTAATATAACAGTATTTTAACCAAAAACTATTAAAAAAACGAGTAACTTCTCTTGATCATCGGAAGGTTAGGTAAAATCTTTTGTTTTCTTCATGTATTTTATCCTATTTTACATTCAAATACATCACGTTTCAGCAAAACTACTATTTATTTCCGAGAGTATATTCATTCAGGCACAGTTAAGGTAAAATATACATGTGTTGTAACAGTTTTTTAACTGAAAACGATTCGAAAAACTCGTGTACCGTCTAGCTGATTGATACACAACAGCTGGTGGTGCGTCATGCGTCGTTGTAAACAATAGGAGGTTGAAGTAGATTACCGGGTATTATATTAAGTGTGAAATATCGAAAAGGTTTTTATTACCGGTATTTTTTGTAGATCAATGAGAACTGTGATACCATATATGATATGATAAGTTAGCCTGTGCTAAGAACTTCAACATAGACTACTGAAAACACGTTGTAAGGTAATTTAGCCTATTGTAAGTTGGTGAGCTTCATTTGCTGAAGGAACTGCACAACTTTTCATTACTAATTGGTACATATTTTACGTTTCCATTGTTTACTGGCAGTAAATGGTAAATATTTTTCATGTCTGAAGCTAAAAGTTGCATCCCCACCCCCACACTAGTGGTGATGTTACATTTAACCAAAAAGACGCTGGTGTTTTATCCCTACAGTGGGTGGACCAGCATTTTAGCTTAAGGTCCGAGTAGGTAATATTCCTAAAAAAAAAAAAAAAAAAAAAGAGTTCGTTCAGATTTTGTCTGAATTATCCAAAATCCGGATTAAAGGGGTCCGAATTAACGAGGGTCGACTGTATTTACATTTTTAGTAATAAATAATACCTCAGACTAAAGTTAGGATTTATATAATTGACATTGCTGGATTCCTTGCAGGACAGGGAATATTTGGAATGTAAACATCATATATTCTGCACAAAAGATAAAATTTTTGCTCATTTTCATATCCTTAAATTACATCTAAAATTTGTATGTCTAATGCAAATTTTAAGATGTTTATATTTAAAATGATCACCATCTTGTAAGGATTCCAGCAATGTAAATTATATATTTTATGAGCTAAAAACATATATATCTTCAGTAAATAAACAAATTATACTTCACCCGTGTAAATGATGAAATTTACCGTGTAATTAAAACATTTCATTCTGGCAAGGTGCCGCGTAAATGACCAAACGCGTAAACAAAAACCGCGTAAATCCAGACTCAACTGTACTTTAATTAAAACCTGGAACAAATGGGTTAAAGTAATTAAATCTAAATTGTTACTTTATAAAACAAATATAACTTACTCTAGCCATCAAGGTGTAAAGCTCTTGTTCAGCAATGCGTCGACCTACACACATTCTAGTGCCATGAGAGAAAGGGATAGAAGCACAAGGATGTATATTTCCAAAAGGTCGATGCCGTAACCATCGTTCAGGTAAAAATTCATTGCATCGTGGGAACTGTCTTTCATCCCAGCCAGAACACGCATTCATCAGCAGCACTGACCACTGGCAAAAGAATAAAAATAGTAAAACAGCAATGAGATTATATGAATAATTGATACTCTATATATCTAGCATTTAATTTTCTCATCTACTTTAGGGAGGGGAGGACCAAGGGGAAATAATAGGAAGTGTTGTGTAAATCATCACCCATCTCTACCCCCTTGCTAGGGCAGAGACTTAGCCATGAAAGTGTGTCTCGGTTTTCCATGCATTGATGCGAAAAGTGTCCTAGATGTTTTCCATTATGGGGTCCCTTCATGTGCAAGCAATTCTCCCCATAAAATGCTGTTTTTTGAGGTTCAGTGTTGAAATGTCACCAGTGTTCAGTAATAGAGTCTTTAACATTATATTTTAACGTTGTATAACCTAACAAGTCAACAACCTACATTCTCTCCCCTTCCTATACCTCCTCCCATGGCCATGTCTCGAAGAACAATTCTCCCCTCTCCCTGCCTAACTTCCTCACCATTTCTCCCCTCAGCTCCCCCTTCTCTTTCACTGTCTATCTTTCCTCAATGCTCCACCATTAGGCACTACAGTATGTGATGTCTAACTTAGAAAATATACAGTTACCCAGAAGAGTATTTGGAGTAAGTAATAGTGAAGTTGGAATATTTACACATGAAGTAACTTGCAGAATAAAGTATAAGAATGAGTCACTAAAGACAGAAACAATTAAAATGTATAAAGTACTGAGACACTGGCTGAAAAAATATTATATCTGTACTATAAAGTAATGAGAAATAAAGATACTATATGTTGATTTTAGGAAATACAGGTAAACCTCTATTTGCAATGGGGTGAAGTTCCTGAAAATCCCAATGCAGGTTGAAACATTGTGAATCAGGTTCATTATAACATTGGGTTCAATGGGATAGATTCCTGAGCAATCGGACACCCATATGTTAAAAAAAAATCCTACAACACAATTAAACAACACTCTTTTCTTTCTTTATTTCTTTTATACTCTTCACCACTGATCGGCTCGTTAGCCGCTTGGTCACATCTCTGTTACACACTGTTGGCAAGTACTGGGCATGCACCGGCTCCAGTGTTGGTCAAGTCTGGTCTTGAAAGGTTCACTCACACTCAGTGCCATCACAACACTTTCTGGCAGATTGTTCCAAGAGTTCACAACTTTCACTCTGAAAAAGTTTGCCCTCACAGTTTTCTGAACCTGCAGCTTCTTCAGCCTTGAGCTGTAACCCCTTGTGGGGCGAGCGTCCGCCAGCTCCAGGTAAGGACACTCGACTGAGTAGTGCCCCTTGAGATGTTTATACACCTCAATTAGGTCGCCCCTTGCCCGTTTGAAGCATAATCTAGGCAAATTCAGGCGCTCCAATCTCTCAGAGTAGCTGAGGTGCCACATCATTATGAACATGTCTGGCTGTCATCAAATGTCCCCTTCAAGGTGGAGTGAAGACATCAACCTGAGTTCCACACAGACTTTGGGGGAATCTGAAGAGTGGACCCTGGAGGTGTAGCCTTCATCCTGGCCTTAAAGATGGTAAGCAAAATGCTTGCCAGACATTTTCAAAGTTACACTACTCACATCACAGTCACAAAAACACGATAATACTGATGGACACTCATTTCTTTTCAGAAAAAAAAATGTTGCAATGGGAGAGTTGTTGGAGATTAGAGGGTCTCATGCTACCGACCTGACCTGACCTGATCAATATCAGGTGGAGGTGAGGTGGGGTGGGATGGTCTCGTGCAATGATCGGTCGCCCAGTGTCAGGGTGGGGGACTAGTGGCTCTCGTGACCTGAAGATGCCTTCAACAAACACGAAAGCGAAGTACAGGTAGTAAATATATTTATGGCTAGAAAATTTGTTTATAAAATTTTATTCCCAACATTTGCCCTTCGAAGGATCTGAGTTTGTGAACCACTTTGGGCAACATTTTCACAGGTGGGAACAGATAGATTGAATTCCAATGGTTCCAATCAATGAGTAGAGCATTTCCTAAAAGAATCGATCGTTCCAGAGATGCATAAATTGGCATCTTGTGATTGTTTTGTGAGGCAAAGAGATCTATTTGTGGAGTCCCAAACCTCCTCACTAGACTCTTAAACTTCGATATCTTTAGGGACCATTCTGTTTCCGTCGATACTGGCCTGAGACGGGACAACGCATCTGCTCAATTGTTTTGTACTCCCGATATGCGAGTTGTTTTGAGGTAAAGTGTTCGTGTTACACAAACTTTGAAATTTTCTTCCCGATAGGATTAGAAGAGGCCAAGATCTGGTTGAGCCTTGATAATTGAGACAAAACCATTCTGTTGTCCATGGCAAACAAAATCGTCATGTTTTTTAAATTTGGGTTTGCCAACAAAAAGAATAGGACTACTGCTAATTCTTTTATGTTTATATGTTTGTTCCAAACGGAGTTGCTCCACTTCCCTTGACGGAACTCTCCTTTTAAGGAATGGTATCCCTATCCTATTTCGGATGCGTCCATACAAACGACCAAGTCTGTTTGAGGGGGAACCCAGAGAGATGAACCAATTAGATTGTCCAAATTTGTCCACCATGACAGATGATTCATGATTTGAATAGGGAGAGAAGAAGCAATATTTCTGTTTCTCTGAAGCAACTTTGACCCCAGATGAGTTAGTTGCTTCTTCCTTACAGTGCAAAAAGGAACTACTAAGGCAAAATTCAACAGACTCAGTAGTTCTTCCAATCATGCCAGAAACCTCTTGCTTTACACAAAAGGCTTTTACTTGGTTTATCACATCTGTTACCTTTGCTTCTGGTGGACTGACTGACTGCTTATTGGTGTCCCAATGGAGACCTAACCAATCCAATTTCTGACATAGTATGAGATTTTATTTGACCTGGTTAATCCTTAATCCAAGGTTTTGAAATAGTACTAGTGTATGTTGGGTCGCCCTTTGACAGTCTTCGGAAGAGTTTTCCACTATCAGCCAATCATCTGGATAAGCAAAAGTTCTTATGCCCTCCTTCGCAAGGATCTCTCTGGGGATGTTTGCCAGTTTTGTAAACACTTTTGGCGCAATTGTAAAGTTGAATGGCATCACTGTGAATTGATAACTTACATCCCCCACTGCAAATACTAGAAACTTTCTGTACCTGGGAGCAACAGGTACGTGATAATAGGCATCTTCGAGATCCACTTTTGAGATCCAAGCATTGGGCGTAAGTAGATGCCTCAGATGATTGTAAGTGAGCATCTTGAAACTTCTTTTGGTAATGAACTTGCTCAGGACGGAAATATCTAAAATCCACCTCAATTTGTCGCTGCCTTTCTTGGGGACTGGGAATAGGCAAGACATGAAACATTTCTCTGACTGCAACAGTTCCATCACACCTCTGTTTAACAGTTGAATTACAAATTCTATGAGTAAAGGGGCTTGGTTTTTTATCCCTTTTTGGTAACACTAGGGGAGGGCGCCTCAACCAAGTCCATGTGAGGCCCCATTTGATTGTCTTGTGCCCATATGGAAGAAGTCCACCTGTTTTCCCAACCCCCGAGACGACCCAGCTGTCTGGCTTTATTGGAAGGGAGTGGTCACTGATGTGGTGGAATAAGGTCTCCTTCCACTTCTGAACAAACGGCTACCCCTACTACGTCTTGAATTGTTTCCTCCTCTAAAGTTTTCTCTAGGTTAATAACTGAACCAAGCAGCTGGTTCTGTTCCCCTGTTAGACCTTCCTCTTTTAAATTTCCAAAAGGTCTGAGGACTCCTGGAAACAGTAATATGAATAGCTTGCTCAACAGCTGATTTATATGTAACTAATGTTTGTTCATCAAACAAAGCAGGAGAAAGAGGGGAAGAACATAGCAATAAATAAGCACTACCACTTGAAGCATTATTAGTGGCTTGCTTCCTTAGCTGGGCTTTTAGTTTTAGGGCTTTCAACAACATTTCCAAAAATGAGTTGTACAGGGAATATGGAATCCCTTGTATAGCAGCAGCAAAATATCTGTCTACTTCTGAACTGTCCTCATAGCCCAGCACAGACTTAGTCAATAACTGACACAACATAACTGAAGACCAAATATCCACTGCCAACTTCCTAAATTTGAATTCTTCAAGCAGCAAGGCAGAAGCAACTGGTTTCAAATTTATTTCATAACTTATGTCAGCATATTTTGGAGCCGACAAATACTGGGAAAGTTCATATAAAGAACTCTTTTTGTCATTAAATTGGAACTTTAAAAAAACTAAACCCTGTGAGCATTCCTATCTGCTGGAATGAATGTTAAGTCTTTCAATATATTAGCCCAGACTTCATCTATTTCAGAGATCATTTTTGGGCAATGCCAGGCAATGAATGATGACCCACAGTTGCTTGGCCTTCCTGTCTCTTTGTAAGTGCTGAGAGATCAGGAAGTTTAGAAACATATTTCATAAAATACCTTGAATAAAGAATCCACAGACTCAGATGTGGTTGAGAACAAAGAAGACTTAGATCTTACCAATGTTACCCAAGGCCTGTTTGGATCATCCTTACACTCAATGTTCTCCATCAGCTGCGTGGGAGTCGACAGCAGCCTGTTTCCACTCATAGTAACCAACACTTTTGCCCCAGATGGAAGAGGTTGCCAAAATGGAGACAAGGTGAAGTTAGTCTCAACAGGTTCTCCCTGCTCTAGTGACTGAACACTATGATTAGAGCCAACTTCCTCATCCTGATTCTGGAATCCACTAAAATTGGGCTGACTAGGTAGAGGTTCTTGTAATCTTCCTACTGCCTCATTATCTTGAATATCCAATAACCTACTTTTCTTAGCAGAAGCAGGTTGGTCTAACCCATAATTCTAAACTTTCTGCCAACTTGGGATCTTTCCAGTGTTTTACATTTAGAAAGTTACTCTTTAAGGCCTTATTCCATCTAATTTTAATTTGGATCTTCAATAATTCTTTATTATCTCCTGCAGCTTGATTAATACAATGTTAAGTTTTAATGTTACAGCGTACAGTAAAAGCTACTTTTAGTGGTGAATATAGTGATCTGAACAGTCTTCATGGGGGAACAGGAGGTAGTGGTGGTGACGGGAGTGTGGTGGTGGGTGGTGTGAGGTAACGGTGGTGGTGGAAGTGTGATGATGGGTGGTGTGAGCTGCGTTACTGTTATTTTCAACTTATATTTTCAGGTAGATACAGTTGTAGTGGCTTACTCTCACTACAACCGCTCCGCCGTCCTTGCCTCAGCCAATCAGCAGCCAGTTCCATACCACAGCCTCTGCCCCTGAATCTCTCGCTGATTGGCCACCTGCCGTACTTGCCCAGCCAATCAGCAGCGCCTTTCATCACACCTCGGATCCTGAGGAGGCAGGAATGTATAAATACCCCCCTGCCTCACCGGGAAGGTCATTCAACTGAACGCTCTCAAACCGACAACACCTCCTCACCACACAGCAACTCCCCAGAACTGCATTGTACAAACAATATATGTGGAGTTATGCTATTCTGAGTTTCCTTTCTCACCTCCATCCTGAGTGCGAGATCTCCTTTATGTACGTGTGTATGTGGTCCTAAAGAAAGAGAAGGTTGGCACAAAAGAAAAAGAAATTTGACTTACTGCACCACATACATTACACAGTACAGTGAACCCTCACTTAACGCGGTTAATTCAACCCACAGGGTACCATGGAAAGTGAGAAACGCGTAAAGTGAACAACATAGCATATGGGATTAATTGAAATAGAGACCGGGCCAACCCCCAAACTCCACTTTTTCAGACACAATACCTACGTTGTAGTAAAAATAACTTCTTAATTTTATGATGGTATGCACACACAATTAATAATTAAGAGAAATATCAATAATATTAGGTTTTTTAACACTTACATTAGTAGAAAAGATGGCTGGGCACACGGGGATGGGGGGTTGGTTCCGAGGCAGAGGGCAGATTATTGGCCCTCACCTGTATCACTTGTATCAATTGTATCACTATCCACCACAGAGGCTTGCAGGGCCTCTTTGTCAAACCCCTCAAAGTCCATATCCTCACTATAATTATCACTATCACTGACTTGGGCCGGCTGTGGTGGGTGACGGGTGAAGAACTTGGTAATGTTTTGATGACTGGGCGACCTTGTGCGCACCCTGCTCGCGCCGCTTACACAACATGGTGGATGGCGGGAGGTTTGGATCCAAAAATGGCGCGGCTCGCCAGCCGCTCTCCGTGTAAAGGGGTACACGCACCGCGGAATGCGAGCATTCCGGTTTCGGCAGGGTACCGCGTAAACGTGGAAACGCGGAATGTGGGACCGCGTAAAGCGAGGGTTGACTGTATACATAATTTTCTTAAATTTTTTAATGTAATTTTTTCATTTTGTATTTACTGTTACATGCACACACAATTGTTCATACAGAATGCGCAAAAAAATTAAAGTAAAAGAAATGATTATCATAAGGCCAAAAACATTTCTTACGTGCATGTAGCTAGCGCATGGATTGTGGGAGGGAGTAGTGTTGAAGATCTCAGCCACTCTAATCTCTTGTTTGTAGTGAAACTAATGCCAACTGGCTACAGTATGTTGTATTGGTTTATATTTTATTTATTGGTATAATTTTCATTTATTCCTCATATTTACTGGTACTACAGTATTCACACAACCCTAGTTCTTAACAGCTTTGGATAATGAGGAATGTATTTAAAAAAATATATGGTGAAAGTTTCCGACTTGGAACGTTTTCCCCCCATTAACATTAATTTTTGTGAAAAATTGCCCTGATATTCACAAATTTGTTATTGGCAATGACTTTCAGGAGTGCATCCTTTGCAATAACCAGGGTATTCCTGTATACTGTATACAGTACATTGAATCAGTTTAGTGATGACAAAAATTTGACACCCTTTCTCATTTAACGTTAAGTCAAAATTCGGTTTAGCAACAACTTGACTCAATGGGAAGGAAAAAAATTGGGGATGGGGTGGACTGTAATGAAACTATAAGAGTCATAGAAAATCATTACAATACTCTAATGTGGCTTAGAAATAAATAAAATAAAATATAAAACTATAAAAAAAAGAACAATGAAGAGCATGGGTGTGTGTGTGTGTGTGTGCGTGAACGCATGTGTGGAGGCAGTGTCCTGTAACTGAGTCGTCGACTCACCAGTTAGCCACGCTCCCTCCCCCTAATGTGATGTCACTATATACACAAGTCTCAGAGTAAGCTGGGACACTACCCGGCTGAAATGCATCATGCTGCCCAGATGATGGCTTAAGTGTGGAAGGAGCTATGTTTTGCACATGAAATATGCACTATTTTATTTTATGACATGCTGTGCATCATTATTTTTTTATTATAGCAATTTTTTTCAATTTTGAAGTACCATGCAAATTGAAATTTGTTCGAATTAGGCTCGCCTTTTGCTCATTAACCCTTAAAAGTCTGACATCATCCTAGAGCACCCGAAGTAGTAGGGGTTTGATGTCGTCAATCTAGCACTCCATTTTTTTTAATTTTCCCGCGTGAGTAGTGTGATTATTTTTGCAGCAATAGCTCATCCCTGCTTCGCCTTGACCGCATCTTAAGCAAATAATCAGTATAACAGTTGTCACCATGGTGGAAGGTCGCATGTCTACCTCTTAGGATTACCCACTTAGAACTCCAGGTCCCAAGCCCTGCCACTCCATGCCACAGAGTTTAACTTTACCTGAAATATGTAGGCAGCTATTTCCATGTGATAGATATTCAGAAAGTGAAGATTCTGAGCTCTCCAGTGAGACAGAAAGTGAAATAGACGATCCGGACAGAGAGTGGGGACATGCGGCATCGCTGCTCCCACCCATGCCAGCTTAGTCACACACACACACACACACACAGAGGATGCTGCCTCACTCACCCTAACCATGCTGCATCTTCTGCCCTAGAACACCCGGGACCTGCTGTTCCACAACAACCTTCACCTGCTGTTCCACAACAGCCTTCCCCTACTGTTCCACAACAACCTGAACTTCCTGTTTATAAACAACATAGGGGCCCACAAGTGCATGGGAAGAGACGGCTTTCCTCAAATCAATGTGCACCTACTCGCACACCACAACCTGTACCAGCTAGTGATTTTGTGTGGTGTAATTGCCAGAATTATGTGCCAAATACATATGTTTTTGATATCTCATACAAAGGTATTACTGCAGCTACAAATGTGGATGACGATAGCAGTTACTTGGATTATTTTTGTATGCTTTTTGATGAGGAATAGATCAGTGATATTGCAAGTGAAACAAATAAGTATTATTTTTTTTTTGTGGTGGTGTACAAGTGTCTTCATATGGCTCACTTGTACAGCACTGGAAAGGAGTGAGACACCACTGTAGCTGAAATGTTCATGTTTCTTGCATTAGCAATGTTGATGCCACCATCAAAGAAACACTCAATGGTTGAGTACTGGTACAAAGACATTCTACTTGCAACACCTGTGTTCAGCAGGTACATGTCTCGTGACAGCTTCAAGCTGCTATTGAAATATCTTCACTTTGCCGATAACACCACCATGAACCGTAGTTACCCGTTGTCCAAAACTCGACCAGTGTTTACTGCATTGAAAAACAAGATGAAAGACCTATTTTTACCGTTCAAGAACTTGGTAATTGATGAGTTTCTTGTCTTGTTCAAAGGTCATCTTGCATTCAAGCAATACATTCCAAGCAAACATCATCGCTTTGGAATCAAAGTGTTTGTTTTATGTGACTGCGAAACGGGAATTGTGCGTGATCTTATTGTGTACACTGGAGCTACAACTGATATTCCTCATGATAATACAACTGGAATTTCAATGGTAATTGTAAAAAAGATGATGGAAACTTATATTGGGAAAGGGCACATCTTGTTTACAGATAATTGGTACTCTAGCCCTGCCCTGTGTATATTTTTACATGTTAACAACACTGGTTCATGTGGTACAGTGCGTAAAAACAGGAAGCACATGCCAGTGTTCAAAGAAAATATTGTAAAGGGTGAAGTTGACAAATATGAGTGCAATAACCTCTTGGCACTGCACTGGAAGGACAAAAGAGAAGTGACAATGCTAACAAATGTACATATGGGGGAGATGATTGATACCAAGAAGATCGACTACAATACTGGAACATAATCATGAAGCCTGATATGTGATTGAGTACACACGGAACATGTGCTTAGTTGACAAGAGCGACATGTAAATCGGTAATATTGAATCCATGCAGAAATCTGTAAAATGGTACAAGAAAATATTTTTCCATTTGGTTGATATAGCTGTACTCAATTCCTACAACTATTACCTCGTAAAGACTGGCAAAAAGATCAAGTTAAGGGAATTTGTACATGATGTTGTGTACCAGATTCTTGAGAAATATGGCACAGTGAAGTCAGGAATTTGTGGTAGTGTTGCCTTCCAACCACTTGGTCCTGACCGTCTTGCTGCACGAAACTACACCTCCAGAAGTACCAGGGAGCACAAGGAAACACCGAGTCAAGGGTCAGCGTCGCTGCAGGGTGTGTTCATCTACGTCCAAATGACCTCAGATAAAGAAACTCACAACAGGGATGTGTGCCAAATGCAAAGTGCCACTGTGCATTCCATGTTTCCATGAGTTCCACTTGTAAACACACCTCTAAAAAGTGGTGAATATACTGTATATAGTGTATAATCATGTAAAGGTGCTGTGAGGTTGGTAGTGCACCACCGTTCACTCCCAGATGGGCGATAACTGCCAGACGGGTGCTGAAGTACGATGTCTTGCCGACTTCTCCGACTTGCCAATAACCATAGGTAGTGAGTACAGTAATAATTATGTTATTTCCTATTGACTAATAGCATTTATATATAAGTTTGGTGTTAATGAATAATTTTTTGAACTTTGAAACCATTTATAAAAAACTTTTTTATTATTACCACCCTGCCAATTTGAATCTGTTGTTTGTCTTCCGTTCTTTGGTGTTTAACAATAATTTAGCTGAATGTCAGGTTTTTAAGGAATGCAACCCCATTATTAAATGAGGAATACCTCAACCCAAAGTGGGCCATATACTGTAAACTCTTATTAAGTAGTGGTGCTGATGTTGTACTGTATCTTATTGTCAAAGAAGACACACTTTTATGAGTAGGCTACATATTCTTATGGAATCCTTTAAATATCAAATATTCAAATGAATTCTAACATGGCTGCCAGTTATGTACACGGGTATTTTATTTCTTAAATCGCAATTTTACCTTGAAAAATACATTGCGAATTGTGGGTACATATAAATTATTGTACAGTGGTCCCTCGGTTAACGAACACAATCCGTTCCAGCAGGTTGTTCGTTAACCGAAAAATTCGTTAACCGAAACCATTGTTTCAATGGGTTTTTGGGTAATTGATTCCAGCTCACCGAAAATTGCCTAAATTCAACAAAAATGGTAGAAAAGTTCACTTACTTTGAGGTGTGTATGTAGAAGGCTCCTGGATGATGATGATGATGATGATGATGGGAATTAGAATGGGGGTGGAGGAGAAGGCATTGGGGTGGAAGAGAAGTCACCCCATGGCACCATTTCACCCATAAAATTTTAGTTCTCTTGGTATATTTCAAGATTATTTTCTTTAAATCAACACAGCACTGCATTATATATTGTCAATATGTAAAATATATTTCAAAATGACCAATAATTTGCTTGGAAACACAGAAAAAGCGTTTAGTTGAAGAGAGTCTCAAGCAAGATGTTACCTCCAGTGAAAACAGAGAGAGACTAACGCCTGTTTGCTGTGTTAAGAGGCTGGATGCCGCGCATTAAACTAGTCACTTTACCTTCAATTATGTTCAATAATTGTTAAAATGACTAAAAATTGAATATTAAACTTTTAAAATTATTGAATAGTATAAACTTCTTGATATTTACTAAAATAGTAAGGAATTTAAGCCCTAGAACCGATTAATGTATTGGCGGACTAATACTAAAGCTGGTTGACCGGCCAGTGCAAGCGAAAACATGTTGAGGTCGGTTCATAAGAAATTCGTTAACCGAATTTTTGTTCATTAACTGAATTTAAGAATCTTATGGGAGGCAGTTCGTTAACCGAAATTTCGTTAACCGAGGGACCACTGTACACCAAATAATATAACTTAGAGAGAAAAAGAGGCATCTGGCAGTCTTATTACATTGTATGTTTGTGGTGCATAGCATTTATCAACCAAAAGCCTGCATTTCCTTGCTGAATTCTACTGAACATACTGAAAGACTGGAACCTTCCTCTGAATTCCACTGAATATACTGAGTTAAAGCATTTCTATGTTAACCTGGCCCATAAGCCACTCCCCTCTTCTATAAAAATAGCTGATTGGTTCATAGAAAATGTTCAAATTGCTCTCCATTTATTCAAACTAAATATGTTCACAATTGGTAAGCGGACCTGTTATTTGCTAAAATAATGTTAAATATCTGGGATATCAAAATGCAACTGATTTCATGGCATTAGCACTTCAGAGAGGATGTTGGAAAATTTTTAATATTTATCATAAAAGGTCAAAGCCAAGATGAAATTTGCTTTTGAATGAAGGCTTTTAATTATTTCTTTGATATGTACCAAACATAAAGCAAACAGAAACAAATGATACCAAACATTGAAATACAATTTGTACAACTGGATATATCCCAAATCATTCATAAAACTGATAAAACTCGGTATAAATACGGGGAATAGCCCACCCGGGCACAGGTCATCGACCCACAACGGAGCCTGGGGGGCGAAAAGATCGGAGTAAAAAGAAATTAAAAATAGAAGAGAAAAAGACTGAATTAATCTACACCACGAAGATGCCGGAAAACCAGCATTTTGAAGCGAGACAGATTGTAAGAGTATGGAAACACAAAAGAAGGAAGAGCATTCCACAGTTTGGCTGTATGAGGAAAGAAGGATGTACTATAATGGGTTATTCTAGTGTGACTGATATCCACACAGTAACAGTGGACACCACAAGCAAGACGAGTGTTACGAGCCCACGGCCTTGCCAGCAGTACACAGGATGTTAAATCCACTGAACAATATAATATGTAATATGTTATAATATGTAAAAAAATAAATAAAAACGTAATAAACTGGCTAGGCATGAGATGGAAAGAGAGATGTTGACTATATAATAGTACAGTACACTTAAACAAGTACAGTATACTGGCAAATGACTAAATCGTATTATTTTTTGTTGCATGGCAGGTTCAAATGAAGTGTGTTGGTGGAAAGGTACAGAGTACTCTGTCAGCTTTAATTGTGAAAAGAAACAAACAGTCACTTGAAGAACAGAATAAAGCTGAAGACCCAATACAGCCTAAGCCTATACTGCATAAGTCTGATGAACATGACAAAGGGCAGGATTCTACCTATGATCTATCAACTTCAGAAGAAGCACACTCTTCAACAAGACATTGTTTGAATTCTGATAATGGCAAAGAAAGATTTATTGGTGCTAAATTTGATGATGCTATGAAAGAGAAATTATTGCAGTCTCCATCGACATGTACTCGTTCTTATAACCCCAAGAGACAGTTGAGGATTCTGTTGGTGTGGATGGAAAGGTTTCCCTGGCTAGCTTATTTTAAAAAACATGCAGGTGGTTTTTGTAAGAGATGGGTCCTTTTTGGTAAAGAGTTTGTTGGCAAAGGTAGTCATTAAATATATATTTTTTAAAACATACTGGTTCTTTTCTGCTAATAATTATTCACCTTTAATGCCACAATAAAATGCACATAACTAAATGATTATTTGTTTTTATGTCTTGGAGAGTAAATGCCTTGAACCACTCTTTGGTCCCCTGAATCCCCCCAAACATAATTTCTAGATACGGCCTTGCTGTATGTACTTACTCCTTTCTGTAAAATATATCGTCCGAGAAGTATGTCCTCTTGAAGGATTCGCATGGGTCCAAACATTGGTGGCATTAGTCTACAAGCAGAGAGAAATACTGTAAATAACACAGTTGAACAATATTTATGGCTAAATTTATTTTCAGACTAATAATTGGGTTAGTAATAATGTACGGCAATAAATAAAATCTTATATTCAGATTAAAAAAAAAGATTATATATGAGTAAAACTTCATCATGTAATAGTCCCTGTAATAGAAAAGTACTGTAACAGACTACAGTACATGTATTATCTGTTACTTTGCCTTATATTACTAGACAGCTAAAATATTATGATTCCTTACCATTGCATGATAAATTATGTAATAGTCTACTACTATTGCCTCATGTCTGGCTGTAACTGTAAGATTGTTGATTACAGAGGGGAGCAAACACCCAAGCCACTAGACTTCATCATAACAAACGAGGATGGTATGGTGGCCAAAGTGGAACACCTTGCCCCAGTTGGCACCAGTCATCATATAGTGTTGTCATTCAGATTTAACTGTTACCTAGTTCAACATAAGGCCAGGCCAAGTTGCAAATATTACAGGTAAAATTACAACGGGATGAGGGAAGAGATGAGGGGTATCCACGGGCCTGACTCATTAAGGCACAAGAACGCAGACACTACGCTGAATATCATAAATAGTAAAGTGGCCCAATATCATAACTAGTAAAGTGGTCGACAAAGTTAAGAAGAAAACCCAGAAATTCAAGACGTGGGTTGGGTCAAATGATGAGCAGGACAGGAGGATGTATGCAAGAGCCAGAAACCAAGCCAAGATAGAATGTAGAAGGGCTGAAAAGGAGATCCAGAGGCTGGTTGCAAGCGAGGTCAAGTCAAACCCAAAGGCGTTTTACCGCTATGCAAAGTCGAAATTAATAACGTGAGTAGGAGTATCAGACCAGAGGCTTGAAGATGGTAGTTACGCAGATTCTGATCAGGATAAAGCTGAGGCATTGAACAGCTTCTTTTCCTCGGTGTTCACAAGAGAGGATGCGATTAACCTTCCTGAGTTTGAGGACAGACGGTTTGACACAGCACTGATCCACATTGTGTTCTCAGAAGAGGGTATTAAAAATAAACTGTCAAAGCTAAAGGTCCATAAAAGTCCCAGCCCTGACATGGTGCATCCTAGAGTGCTAAAAGAGTTGAGCAACAAGCTTGCCGAGCCCCTGAAGATCCTGTTTTGTAAATGTCTGGATGAACGAAAGGTCTCCAGTGAATGGAAAGTGGCTTATGTGAGTCCTATCTTCAAGAAGGGCGATCGTCACTCCACGAACAACTATAGACCGGTGAGCCTGACCAGCATAATATGTAAAGTACTTGAGAGTATTATCAGAGATGCCGCGATGGAACATCTACTACGAAACAACCTTGTAAAGGATTGCCAACACGGTTTTATGCCGGGGCGCTCCTGCTTAACGCAATTGCTCAAGGTATTGGACATTTGGACCCATATTCTGAAACAGGGTGGTAATATCGACAATATTTACCTAGATTTTGCCAAGGCTTTCGACAGTGTACCCCACGAAAGGCTGAAAATCAAACTGGAATGGTACGGAATTCAGGGAAATGTCCTAGCGTGGATAGAAGACTTTCTACATGACTGCAAGCAGTGTGTGGTGATTAATGGCATGAAATCATCATCCGTACCTGTCACAAGCAGGGTACCATAGGGCAGTGTATTGGGCCCGCTGTTGTTTGTTTGTTTCATAAATAACATGCCTGACATTGTACACTCCTCCATACAAATGTTTGCCAATGACGCCAAGTTATTTCGGGATATCAAGAACCAAGCAGACTGTGAAGAGCTGCAGAAGGACCTCTGTGGGCTCCATGAATGGTCGAAGAAATTGCTGCTGAGATTCAATGTCACGAAGTGTAAGAGGATGCACCTGGGGCGTACCAACGGTAAGGAGGCATATCGTATATCCCAACGGGATGAAGAAACTGCACTATTTGAGACTGAATGTGAGAAGGACCTAGGTGAGTATGTTGACAATGAGCTGAAGTTCTCGGGCCATTGCGAGAAGAAGGTAAATCAGGCAAATAAATTATTGGGTCTTATAAAAGGTCGTTCAGATATCTAGACGGTCCGTCCCTCGTAACGATCTTCAAGAGTGAAGTGCTTCCCCAATTGGAGTACTGTCACCTCGTCTGGTCCCCGAGATATGCTAGGGACTGTCAGTTGGTTGAAAATATTCAAAGGAGGGCCACCAGACTGGTGCCTGCCTTTCGGTACCTCAGCTACCCTGAGAGATTGGAGCGCCTGAACTTGCCTAGCTTATACTACAGACGGGAAAGGGGGGACCTAATAGAGGTTTATAAGTATTGTATCTCGAGAGTCACTACTCAGTCGAGTGTCCTTACTTGGAGCTGGAGGACGCTCGCCCCACAAGGGGTCACAGCTCAAGATTGAAGAAACAGCAAGACCAGAAAACTGTGAGGGCAAACTTTTTCGGAGTGAAAGTTGTGAACTCTTGGAACAATCTACCAGAAAGTGTTGTGACGGCACCGAGTGTGAGCTCTTTCAAGACAAGACTTGACCAACACTGGAGCAGGTTCAGGTAAATTCAGGAGCTAGTGCATGCCCAGTACTTGCCAACAGTGCATAACAGAGACGTGACCGATCGCCCAAGCGGCTAACGAGCCGATCTTTTGGTGAAGAGGATAAAAGAAAATGAAAAGTAATCAGAGACATGACCGATCGCCCAAGCGGCTAACGAGCCGATCAGTGGTGAAGAGGATAAAAGCAAAGTAAGTAAAAGTGAAGTCAAATTTACAAACCTATGATCCTCAAAGATTATTTATGCAGGTTAGAAGAGAAAATGTCTATGTCATATCCAAACTTTTATATGAACCAATCTGAACAGAAGCAATACTATACCTATTGCATTCCTTCAAAACAGCTTTAGTGTAAGAGAGCTGAGCAAGTTGATGTGCAGTGACATTTCCGGAGCCATTGCCTAAAACGTAATCTAGTTCTTCCTGCACCTTGGTTTGGACTCTCGGATTTTTAGCCAAGAGATAAAGAAGTACAGCAGCATTATCAGAGGTCTGAAAAAAAGAGAGGTTCAACAAGCATTATGTTTGTTGAAAATTATCTGAATATAAAACTATGATATTCATGTGTTCTCTGTTTTCTCACTGCTGTACTTGCATCTTTCATTTGTATACAGTAATACCCTTCTTAACACTCGGGATATATTCACAGAGGAGAGTGCCAACTTAACCAACTCTAAGAAGGGTCATTATACCTTTATACAGGGTGTACCATAAATACCTGTCATAATTCAGGGGGTGTATTCCTGAGACATAAATAAAGATAAATTACTAAATGACCAAATTTTCAATTCTCAATAGTTTTGGAATTACAGAACATGACAGATTTGATAGGAATGTGATGAAACCTATGGTTACCTGACATAACTCCCCTTGACTTCTACCTGTGGGGTCACATAAAAAGCAAGGTGTATGTTACAGAGGTTCGCAAACCGAAAGGAATTGTGGCGCCATGTACAGGACAGTGCGACAAACATTCGCAACACCCCTGGGGTCTTTGAACTTGTGCGACACTCACTAGTGCGACAGGCTGAACCCTGCATTGAGCAAGAGGGGCGGAACTTGAACATTTCCTCTAAATGTTAATACCAATACAAATCATATGGCATTATTATTGTAAATAAACGTCACTAGAACAGTGTATTGGATGTTTCATAGACACCCCATATAGATTTCATCACATTCCTACCAAGCATATCATGTGCCGTAACTGCAAAACTATTGAGAATTGACGGTTTGGTCATTTAGTCATTTATCTTTATTTATGTCTCAGGAATACACCGCCTAATTTATGAAAGGTATTTACGGAACACCCTTATATAAGATGTGTTCCTATAGTAGTTACACTTACCAATGGGTGCCATGAATGTTTCATTAGGATATTCGTAAACCCAGTGTCACAGTATTATAGCATTTCTTTAACCTGAAAAATGCGACATACATCATATGATGGAACACAAGTTATAAAATTTGCATGTGTGGGGAGGCATGTAAAAGGCATACGGTGGAATAGGGAGGCGTCTATAAGATGTGGGATGGGTTGGGGAGGCGTCTAGAAGGCATAGGGTGGCATGGGTGTGGCATGGGGAGGTGTGTAGAAGACATGGGGAGGCATGGAAAGGCATGGGGGGAGTGTGGGGAGGCATGTAAGCATGGGAAGGTGCATAAGGGGTGCAGAGGCATGTGGGCTTATATTTGTTTTTTTCCATACAGAACTTCTGCATGCAATCTTTAATGTCATAGGTGTAAATTGGTTTTAGAGAAATATATTTTACTGTAATTTTTCATAGATGGGCTGTATGCCCTGGAAAACCTAATTGATCAGTTCTTGGGTTAAGGAGTGGTGGTCTTGCTAGAAATTTATATTTTGTCTGCAATATTAAATGTTGTCCTAATTGCCCACACTGACCAGATGCTCGGCCACTTTGGACTTCCCAGTACTATCACTCACAGACCTTTTACCCAAGTTTATGAAGGAAAGTGATCAAATTCATATCTGTAAAAAGCCTTTTATCCCACAATAACAATGATCATGTACTGGTATATAATCAGAATCTTTCTGTGCCATAATTTTTAAGTTTGATGCCTGATTTCAACTTGAGTAAATTATTGTTATTCATGGCAACTTTTCCTCCCTGCATTGGTCTCTCTCTTCATCTCTCCCTGCACAAGAAGCATTTTTGTCATCATGCACTTGCACTTGATATTTCCAGTGAGGCATTGTGTGGAAAACCCCTCACAACAGTAGTGTTGCATTGACACCCAGAAAAACAAGTAAAATATTATGGGAATCAAGAGAATGAGGGTGGGAATGAAGAGCAGTAGATTCTCCGAGTGAATTCAGCAACGACAGAACCATCACAGTTCTGAACAACATACCTTTGGTGTATAAAACTTGGTGATTTTAGGGGGCATGTGTATACAAGAAAATATGGTCCTGTGTACCTCTTTTTTGTACACAAGGTGGGAGTGCAACTGATACTCCACTCAACTGTCTCCCCCAACAGTAAAGTTATGCACCCATTTAAGGCTGAGTGAACTGGGAGTATCCTGGGTGCAAACAAACAACCCTTAGAATAGGAGGCTGGCACACCTTTAGTACATTTTCAATATTTACTAGTTACATATGATGAGGAAGAAAGGTAACTGGTCCATCACTTGAAAAAAAAAAAAGTTTTACAGAAAATCCTCGATAACTCAGTATTCGATATCTCGGAATTTCATATAAATTGGCACGTACTGTATACGGTCTCGGAATTTGTCATAAAATAACTCAGGGAATGCCAAATTACAGTATTACCCCGCTTTACACGGTTTCACTTTCAACGATTTCTCATTTACGCGGTACCTTGCCAGAACCGGACTTTCACTTTCCGAGGTGCATCTACTCATATACACAGTGAAGTATAATTTATTTATTTTTTTTTTTATTTAGCTCATAAAATTCATACAAATTCCCCTGCCAGAATATAATTTACATTGCTGGAATTCTTACAGTATGATGATCATTTTGAATATAAACATCATGGATTTTGCATTAGACATACAAATTTTAGATCTAATGTAATAATTT
The DNA here is from genome assembly GCF_018991925.1 of Homarus americanus. Classification (NCBI taxonomy): domain Eukaryota; kingdom Metazoa; phylum Arthropoda; class Malacostraca; order Decapoda; family Nephropidae; genus Homarus; species Homarus americanus. Next base: position 15,431,460 of record NW_024741901.1, on the reverse strand, counting down.
GGTTTACACAAAGCAAATATTTTATCGTTTGTGCAAAATATATGAAGTTTACATTCAAAATATTCCCTGACCTATAAGGAATCTAGAAATGTCAATTATATTATCCTAACTTTAGTCTGAGGTATTATTTATTACTAAACGTTAAAATCTAGTGTTTTCACCCAAACATTTCTCAGAGAGGTAGGAGCTAGTGAGCTGGGAAGAGGGGGGGGGGATTTGAGTCCATTATTTGAATGGACATTAACCTGGTGACTGTATTTCTCTTAAATATTAATTGTGTGAGCATACCATCATAAAATTTAGATGTTATTTTTACTACAACATAGGTATTGTGTCGGAAAAAGTGGAGTTTGGGGGTCGGGCCAGTCTCTATTGGAATTAATCCCATATGTTCTGTTGTTCACTTCACGAGGTTTTCACTGTACTACTGTATATAAAATTACCTGGGAAAATCATGCCATATTTGGCCACGTGCGTAATATTTGCCACATTGCGCTCCACACTTGGTCAGTCTGGTGTTTGTTATTGTTGTGGTTGGATGTGTGCTGTAGCATCCCAATATTTTGGGTATAAAGAACTATACAATGCACCACAGAGTATCGAGGGCACTAGAAATAATATTCAGCACTCCCTGATAAAATTTGGTACCTGCAGTATTAACCCAGTAATGTCCAACAACCTCCCCGATTCATGTCAGGTCAGCCACTGTACGCAGAACGTCTCCAATATTTCGATAAATCCAATGTTGTAGACCCTATTTAATTTACAGTGCAATTAATTTTATGCAAATTCCAACTACCTGCATATGAATCTTCCAGGTATTCCAACTTTATCCCCTTCAGTAAAAGTTCTAACAATCTGAAAGCAACTGAAGTCATTTATTAGCGTGACTGACACTTGTAGTACTATAACCACTTTAAAACAAAAAATTGCTGTGATAAACAATAAAATTGATACACAGCAAGTTCACTGCCTTCACATATTTTCCCCTACCACACACACACACACACACAAACACAACTATGCTCTTTATTTTCTTACCTTATAGTTTATATATTAATTTTTTTTTCTAAGCCACATTAGAGTACTGTATTTAAATGTTTACTCTTTTGCTCTGTAATAACGAAACTGGATTTACTAGAGTGAACTACAATATCCTTAGTGATATAAGTTACATGTTTATTTACATACTCAAGACTTGAATTATACAGTATGTAGAGAAAACAATTATTTTTGTTAAAAATTTTTCTTTATTTTGTATAAGTGACCAAAGTACAGTAGTATGCATAAGTGCCACACTGTTTACTGTTTATGAAGTGTTTCCCCTTCATCACCTGCATCACCTACCATTCCCCAGTATCACTTACCATTCACTTGCATCACCTACCATGCCTTTTGCCTACTGCAATGCTGGGAAGTGTTACTTTTTGGAAATTAATAATTACATGTATACGTAGTATACTGTATATGAGCCGATAATTTTTATTGTTGCATTTTTGTAGGGGGGGGAAGAGTGCCTTGATAAGTAGGAATTTAGGATAATTCAGTGAGGCCAGAGCCTCATGCATGCCGAGTTATCAAGGTTTTACTACTTGCAATCTAAAGACTTACTGTATTTGTACCACCCGGAATAAGATCCACCATAAAAGTGATAACATCTTTATGGGAGAGGCCTGGTTCTTGTAGAAGTTGCTCAACCAAGTTGAGCTGGCAATCTGGATCATGAGCTCTTTTTTGCATATCACTTTCCATTCTTTGGACAACAGTTTCACAGGTTCTGAAAAAGATGCACAGTCAACAATAAAATTTTTCCATAATATATATTGTGGATATATTAGTGGAAATATTCAGGGGGGTGAGGGGCAAAGGGGGCACATAACTCCAGGAAATGCAAATGGCTTCATCTTCTGAAATTAATGTTGCCTATAATCAGACATGGGTCCAGGGGATGGGAGGTTCTCTTGGTGTTGTGCTCAGCAGCCTGTACACTAACTTTGTTACCAAGTTGGGCAGTGGTGGTCACTTTGGTACCGTATTAGGGTACAGTATGTCAAGTCAACTCACAGACCAACATGGCATTGCTAACATGACTGGTACACAGGCTGTGATAATGTTGACCATGAATTATGACATGTTGGATGCTTTTGGTCAGTCTCAATAGAAGCCATGTGAATATAATCAATGCTAACCAGACTATTGTCACATGTCACATATAACGGGTCTGATGCCAGTAAGTTACTACAGCTTTGCAAGTGACTGAATAACCAACCTTCTGATTGGGTCTTCATTGGATCAATTCATGAACCCGTGAATACCTTCGCGTAAAAACTGAAAGCAAATAAATGGAGAAAATAGAGACATATGATTAATTGCAGAGCCGGTTGGGCCCAGGCTCCGACTGTCGCGTGCCAATCATATCTTATGATGGTGTTGATTAGAAATATCAATGGCTGTTGGTTATTGAAAGATGGCTGGACACCTTGCAGGGGAAGGAGGAGTTGGTTTTCTGAGGCAGAGACGGGTGTACCTGTATCCTTATATCAATTGTCCTCTCCATGATTTTAAGATCTTGTCAAATTCCTCAAACTCCATATCCTCATTATCACTACAGTAAAAGTCCAAAAATCCGGATGCCAGAAATCCGGACCACCTGAGAATCCGGACTTTTCAAAAACTATTTTTTTTTTTTTTAATGGGCTTTTGTGTGTATGTGCGCAAGCGTGAGCGCCACAGCTGCACAACGACAACAAGCGACCACGTGGTCGCCACTTTAAAACGAGCATTCAAACTGTGACAACATACCGTATATACTCATCTATAACCCCCCTCGTTTATAGGTCGACCCTGATTTTTTGACCAAAAATTCGTTAATTTATGATATTCCTTGTTTATAGGTCGACCCAAGTTTTTGAGGGTAATGGAACAACAAAACCCTCAGTAAAAACGTTCTACGTCCCATAAACTGAGGCTCGCCGTGTCTGAAACACGAGTGCCGAAGGCAAATTGTTTACCATTTATTATTACAACACTTTACACTGAAACGCTGGTAGTTTCAACAAAAATATTGTATATTTCCATTCAAGTATTTTTTCAAGTCAATTAGGAGGGAATATCATTGCAATACAACAGTTTTTTAACTAAACCATTCAAAAAGCGATTACGGTAACATCTTTTGAACGAAAGAAAGCGAAAGTCATTGTTTTCGTCATGATTTTATCCCACTTTCCACTGTAATACGTACGTAATTTCAGCAAAAATATTACATTTCCGTGAATGTATTATATCAAGCACGGGATGAATAGAATATCATTGTAATATAACAGAATTTTAACCGAAAACTATTAAAAAAACGAGTAATATCTGAAGAACATCGGAAGCTTAGGTAAAGTCTTTTGTTTTCGTCATGTATTTTATCCTATTTTACACTGAAATACATCACGTTTCAGCAAAACTACCATTTATTTCCGAGAATATATTCATTTAGGCGCAGTTTAGGTAAAATATACGTGTGATGTAATACTTTTTTAACTGAAAACGATTCGAAAAACACGTACCCTCTAGCCCTGTTCAAGGAGAGGACTGGGAGAAGCTGTTTGGTGCTGCAGACGATGACAAGGAAAATGATTTTGATGGATTTTAATGAAAATATTCAGAAATATGGTATCGTAATATTTATTCAAGTCAATTAGGGTAGAATATTATTGCAATACAACAGTTTTTGAACTGAAAACCATTCGAAAAGCGATTAAGGTAACACCTTTTGAACGAAAGAAAGCGAAAGTCATTGTTTTCGTCACGATTTTATCCCACTTTCCACTGTAATACATACGTCATTTCAGCAAAAATATTACATTTCCGTGAATGCATTATATCAAGCACAGTATGAATAGAATACCATTGTAATATAACAATATTTTGAGTCCTATTCTTTCCATTTACAGAGTACTGTACAAGCCCATAATAATGGCTCTTAAAGTAGATAAACTTCATTGTGTGAAGAGAAAGAAGAACAAGTTGAAATTGAGTGACAAACTTGAAATAATTAAGAAACTAGAACGTGGTGTGAGCAATACTGTTCTAATGGAAACATACAACATTGGAAAGTCTACAATTTATGATATAAAAAAGACAAAGAATAAAATTCTAGAATTCACAGCTTTTTCATTAAAACTGCTCGTTTTGATAAATAAAGCATGCTATATTTGCCAATGAATAAACTATCAAAATGTACCTGTTCATCTCTTCTTTATTCCTCCATAAATTTGAATTTTAAAAGTACTGCCTGAGAATCCGGAAAATCCGAAAATCCAGACCGACCCAATCCCCAAGCAGCCCGGATTTTTGGACTTCTACTGTATCACTGGCTTGGGCCGGCTGTGGTGGGTGAAGAACTCAGTAATGTTCTGATGACTGGGCGACGTTGTTCGCACCCTGCCCGCGCCGCTTCCCACGTAAATGACCAAATTTACCGCATAATTAAAGCATTTCAATTCTGGCAAGGTACCGCGTAAACGACCAAACGCGTAAACAAAAACCCCATAAATCCAGACTCAACTGTATTGGAAAATACAGCGGGTCCTCGCTGTATGTTGTACCTGTACCGATATACGTCGCTAACATATACGTATAGGAAGATATTTTCATTATACAGTCATGCGCCGGTTAGTGTCCTAGATACGTTCTTGGAAACGTGACGTTAACCGAAATGGACGTTGTCCGATCATCACATAAACTTTGTATTTATACTTTCGTGTATGTGGAATACTATATACGTACATATACACTTTTACTCTTAAATCACTACTGTAATGTGATACAAGTGATTAATTTTTATCTCTTGTGCAAAATACATGACGTTTATATTAAAATTATTCACTGTTTTACAAGGATTCCAGCAACGCCGGGCAGATGGGGGGAAAGGGAGCGAGCGAGCAAGCAAGAGGGCGTGGGGGGAGAGGAGGTAGTACGTTTGACAGTTGGCACAAGCCCAGGTCTAACGCGTGTATATTTATCAGTTCTTAAGTGACTAAGCTTCTCTCTTATAAAAAGCCAGTGAAATGACCTGGGTGAATATAATTAACATTGCTGGGATTCTTGTAACATACTGATTAATTTGAATATAAACATGCTGTAATTCACACTAGACAAAACAATTTTAGGTCCGTAATCAAATTAGTACATGTGCACTCCAGCTTTGCACTAAGGTCATTTATTTCTTTTATGTTTCTTTTAGTATGGTGTGTGCATGCAAATGGGTGAAAATAAATGAAGAAATCTATGTAAATCTACCCAAAAATACAGTTGAAAAACTTTTTATAAAATGTACTACAGTACTGTACACTAATGTACAACATATGACGTTTATATTCAAATTATTGGCTGTCTTGCAAGGATTACAGCAATGCAAATTATAATCTCCTAACTTTAGTCTGAGATATTATATAAGATAAAAACTGGAAGCCTAAAACCCTGGCTGGGGGAGAGGGACGGAACCAGCCAGCCAGCGAGGGGTGGGAGGGGGGTTGAGGTGATATGTTTGACAGTTTGAGCCGAAGGTCTCTGTGTGTTTATTTAACAGTCTTACTAAGCTTCTCTCCTTTTAAAATGCCAGTGATATAACCTAGGAGAATATAATTAACATTGCTGGGATTCTTGTAAGATACTGATTTATTTGAATATAAACATGTTGTAATTCACACTAGACATAACAATTTTAGTACCGTAATCAAATTAGTGCATGTGCACTCCAGCTTTGCACTAAGGTCATTTATTTCTTTTACGTTTCTTTTAGTATGGTGTGTGCATGTAAATGGATGAAAATAAATGAAGAAATTTATGTAAATCTACCCAAAAATACAGTTGAAAAACTTTTTATAAAATGTACTACAGTATTGTACACAAATGTACTACATTTTTTAAAACTTGAGCAAAATATATGACGCTTATATTTAAATTAATCTCTGTCTTGCAAGGATTTCAGCAAAGCAATTTATATTATCCTAACTTTAGTTTGAGATATTATATAAAATAAACATAAAGAAATCACCAATCTTTAGTCTGGGAACACAAGGAGGGAGGTAGCCAGCCGAGTGTGAGAAAAGGGGGGGGGAACAGGGGGGGGAGGAGAGGTGACAGAGTGTCTTTATTTATTTGAGATAAGATTTGACAGTTGGAACTGAAGGCCTGCGTGTTTATTTATCATTACTTAAGAGTGACTAAGCTCTTCTTATAATTTGCCACCCAAACGATCTGGGTGAATATACAGTAACTTACATTGCTGGGATTCTTGTAAGATAGTAATTTATTTGAATACCTGTATAAACAAGCTATATTTGCAATTCAATTTCAATTTCAATTGTTTATTCCCTGATAGAAGAAGCGGGATCCTAGGGCTATCACTTGGTACCCCTGTACCATAACAGCAGAAGCAACTGGCCAGTGTCACAAGTACAGTACTCCCTCTTTATCGACGGGGGTTACGTTCTGTAGACGGCCGTCGATAAAGAAACCGTCGATACCGTGATGGTTACGTAATTTTTCTAACTATTATTAGCATATGTTGAATAAATGTACCTTTAAGCATTAATGCGTTTCCTTTACACATAACCTTAAATAATAGTGTATAAATAATAATATAATAAGTGGACAAAAATACTAGCAAACTTACGATTTCATTTATTGAAGTGAACATCGGTCCTTACAGTAAACAATACAGTGTACAGTATATACAAGTGTGATGATTGAGGCTTATTAAAAGCCTGACCAGTCAGATGAGAATGATGAGTCAAGGTCTGCATCTTCTTGAGGGGTGTGGGCAGGTACTGCGTCTTGTTGTTGTGAGGTGCCGGCAGCTTCTACGTCTTGTTGTTGTGAGGTGTCGGCAGCTTCTGCCTCCTGTTGCAGAATGCCGGCAGGTTCGGCGATGGCAGGCACTCGGCGACTGAAGAAGTTGGTGATGGTGGTCTGTGCTTTCTTGCTTCTCATTTCCCTCTGCAGTTCTATATATGGCAACATAACATTTTCAATAGCTCTCTTTGCTTTAAGGGACCTATCAAGGGAGGGATCAATGTCATAGAGACGAGCAGAGAGGGCCTTACTCATTCTTATTACTTCACCAAGATTATCTAAAGTTAAGTTCTTATTTTCATCATCACTCACTTCATCTTCTGTTTCATCCTGCAGCTCCACTAATTGTTCTAGTTCATCACTTGTAAATGGATCCCCAACATTTCCCAATAACTCTTCTTGCACCTCTGCCGCTGTTAAGTCAGAGAACCCTTCACCTCCAACTTCATTTGCCATAGTTATTATGTTGCGTAACTGAGGCTCGGCTGTTGGGAACCCTGTGAATGTTGGGACAATTTCAGGCCACAATTTTTTCCAACATGATCGGACACAGTTCTGCGACAGTTCATTGTGGCTTTCAGCGATGAAGTTTATGCACTGTGCAATATCAAATTTCTTCCACATTTCTCTGGGTGTCACATCAGCATCCTTATCAAGGCACTCACGAATCATGCTGAAAGTCTTCTCTGCATATTTAGCCTTAAACACGACAATGACTCCCTGGTCCATTGGCTGGATGATGGAGGTGGTGTTTTTTGGCAGGAAAACCACCTCAATGTTGGGGTGGGCAGTCTTGAGTTCTTCAGAGTGGCCAGGGCAATTATCTAGATATAATACCACTTTGAACTCCATGCCAAGTTCATCCAGATAATCTTTCACCTCTCTAGCAAAGCAGTTTTTCAGCCAATCCACGCACAAATCAGATGTCATCCACGCTTTCTTGTTGTTCCTGTAGAAAACTGGTAGCAAGTTCATGTTTTTATTTTTGAGAGCCCGAGGTCGTGCGGCAGTGTATAACAACATGGGCTTAATCATATGCCCTGCCGCATTCCCACATAGCATCACTGTCACTCGGTCCTTCGCAACTTTAAATCCAGGGGCACTTTTTTCCTCTTTAGAGATGTAGGTTCGGCGTGGCATCTTCTTCCACCATAGGCCTGACTCATCAGCATTAAAAACTTGTTCCGGCCTATAACCCTTTTGTTCTATGTGGTTAGCAAACTCTGCAGGGTATGCTTCCCCTGCCACAGTGTCTGCTGATGCTGCTTCGCCAGTCACTTTTATATTATGCAGCCCATAACGATGTCTGAATTTCTCGAACCATCCTTTGCTAGCTGCAAATTTTTTCAAATTGTCACCATCACCCTGATTATCACCATCACCCTGATTATCACCATCACCCTGATCATCACCATCACCAACACCATGATCATCACCTTTAGAAAACTTATCATAAAGTTCCTTAGCTTTCTGCCTAATAAATTTCGAGTCAAGTGGTATGCGGCGGCGGTTTAGGTCCTCTATCCAAATGTTCAGTGCTTTTTCCATTTTAATGAGGGCATCATCACGCACATGGCTTGTCACTTTTGATGTCACTGGTGCACTTGAAGCTAAAGCGTGCTTCAGATCCTTTGCACGTCGTTTAATTCCACGCACACTGGATTCGTTGAGCCCAAAGTGGCGGCCAACAGCTGTGTAGCTCATACCGCTGTCGAGTTGTTTCAGCACTTCATTCTTCTCATTCAGCGTCAGCACTCGTCTTGCCCTCTTAGGTGTAGATCCAGAGGGAGCAGCAGGTCGTTTGGGAGGCATGGTGATATAAGTTGATGTGATGAACCACCAGCAAAAGTTGAAAATCAAAGACTGTTGCCCACGCGGCTTGGCTGATGTCTGTGTTCAGGGAAGGCAGGCCGCGGGTAGACGCTAGTCACGCCACTAGTGCCGCCTAGCGGCGAAAGTACAAACAAGGCCCGCAGAGTTCAAATAAAGCCAAAATAAAAATCCGTCTAAATAATCCGTCGATAATCGAAACCGTCGATAAAAAATCCGTCGATAAAGAGGGAGTACTGTATATACAGTACAGTCATCCCTTGGTTATCGCGCCTAATTGGGACCCGCGATAACGAAAGTACGGAACCTATGAGATTTATTCTAATTGGTTCCAGGCACCCAAGACCCAACCCCAAGTTTCCCATTTTACAACCATTTAGACCCACTAAATATTTATATAATGTTATGGTAAATATCATAAACACACATAGGCATGGCTAGGTTTATTACAAAGTAATGAAAAGGGTACGCTTAATACTGTAGTCCACAAAACATGTAGCTATGCTTTTTTTATTTGGTCCCCCATCATACGAGTCTGTTTTCTCTCACATCAAGATGCCTGAGTCCTCCGTTTTCTCTCTTAATCTTAGAGTGCACCAGAGACTTAGTTATTCCTTAGTAATGCCACAGAATTTGAAATTGCAACCCCAATTGCAACTGCGGTTGCAATTGTTGAGGCAACTAGATATGTCTGATTACAGCAAATGTGTTATTGTCAATTTGTAGGTGAAAGATTTTATCCTCAATAGATGTAGGTTAACATTACACCTGGAGTCAAATGCTTAAAAAAAGCCTAAGTAAGGAAGCATATTCCTTTAACACATAATATCTGACCAGTATGGGGACGATCATCGTGTCTCCGTCAGTGGGGTCGTGGAGTGGTGGTCCAGCAGGCGTCACGGAAGTTTTCATTTTGGGGGAGGGGGGAGGGGCAAGGACGTATATGCGATCGGACGTTGTTCGGTCGGACGTTAACCGGCGCATGACTGTACATTAATTGTTTCGCAAATAAGTCATCAGTATCATCCACTAAGTCTGTGTGTATTCGAGTATGATGCATAAATATTGCTAAAAGCACATAATATAATGTATTAACACTGTAACCATAATAAGTAAAAAAATGCTCTACAAGTGTTAAGTTTCTACCAGGCAAAAATACCTCAGTCCTCAAACAATTGAGCACTAATTCCATTGTTATGTGTTATATAACACAATTTGTGAAAAAGTAATTTCAATGTGCTAGTGCACTTAATGAATAAAGAAAATACAGTGATATCTCCGTTAGCCGGAACAATTGGTGCAGAGCACTTCCAGGGATGAGAGATTTCTGGCTAACCAGACGACTTTCTTAAACCCGTAAAAATCCCCCATCCCAGGAAATATTTCCGATTATTGGAAAAAACTTTCCGAGTGTCTAAACTATGCATCTTGCACAGACAGACACTAGCCGCAACCGTCGTCGTCATAATAATAATAATAATAATAATAATAATAATAATAATAATACAGGTTGTACCTCTCTAGTCCGGCTTTCTGTGGTCAGGAAACTCCCGTGGTTCGGCACGATTTTAGTTTGTCCAATAGGCAGCTAGGCAGCTTTTTTTTTATTTTTATTTTTTTATCTACATTATTATTACAGGAGTATTAAATTTTTGCCCCTCAGGCCCCAATGTGGGTCAGTGACCTATGCCCGGGTGGGCTAATCCCCATAAAAAAACAACAACAACAAAGCTGCGGGAAATTAAGGTTTGTTTACATCCGGCAGTTCGGCTGCTCTCTCTCTCTCTCTGCTTGTCTATACAGAGTACAACATTTAACCCTTCAATATATATGAGCAGTAAATAAGTGTTGCTTTCATATTCTTATGTAAAGTAATGACGATATGTTTTCACATGTGCGCACTTACATACGCGCAGTCTCATTTTTTTTTCTTTACCATTAATGGTTAGCTACTTATATTGTTCCATTTATTACATTAAATAACATTACTTCAAACAAGCATATTAATTTTTTTACATTAATTTTACTACAGCTACAATCAGGGTCATATTTTCTTCAGTTTTATATGTAGAACCAATCAGTCACTGGTTTTGTAAGCATTAACGAAAAGAATGCCGGCAGCCATCTTGTCTCCTCGTGTTAATATTCAACGTATTACTAATGAATTGTATTGTTCATTTTGCACACACAAACATTAATTCAATAAAATAAATTCAGAAACATTAATAAAAATATATATGAACGGTAAATTAGTGTTGCTTTCATATACTTATATAGACTAATGACGATATGTTTTTACATGTGCGCACTTACATACGCGATCTCTCTCTTTTTTCTTTACCATTATCGTAAGCTACTTCTACTGTTCCATTTATTCACATTAAATAACATTACTTAAAACAACCATATTAATTTTACTACGGCTCCAGCCAGGGTCTTATTTTCTTCATTTTTTTATGTAGAACCAGTCAGTCACTGGTTTTGTAAACAACGAAAACAATGCTGTCTCATTTCCTTGTGTGTTTTAATATTCTACGTATTATTAATGAATTGCATTGCCCATTTTGCACACATAAACATTAATTCAATCAAAAAGACATTCAGTAATAAACAATAATGAATCTTTTGTACATAAGAGAAATGACGCTGTTTACATGATTGTGCACGTCATTTGAACGTTGGTGGGCCGTTCAAACACGTTGAAATTCGAGTTTCCGCCGTCAAAATTTAAATTGCTTTGTTTTTTGGTGTGTTCAAAAAAAAAACGTCGAATTAAAAACTCACGAAATTTGAGAAGCTACTGTACTGTATGACACTTAACCCTTCAATATGTCTTCAAAGAGACCTTGAAGAAGAGAAAGTGGTGCTAGTGCTTCCAAGCATAAGCACAAGTCACTATCTATCCAGGAAAAGGGTGAATTTCCATGGTCCGGCACCGGTCAGGTCCCAAGGTTGCCGGACTAGACGACGACGACGACGACAACGACAACAACAACAATAATAATAATAATTAACGGTTTTTTGAAAAAGTATGGCAACCGGGAGGCTGAAAATGTACAATTACATAATTGGGGAATGGGTCTCTTGATTGACAAATGATATACAGTGAACCCTCACTTTACGCGGTCAATTGAACCCACAGAGGCCCGCGTAAAGCGAGAAACGCGTAAAGTGAACAACATAACATATGGGATTAATTGAAATAGAGACTGGGACGACCCCCAAACTCCAGTTTTTCCTGAAACAATACGTACGTTTTAGTAAAAATAACATCTTAACTTTATGATGGTATGCACACACACATAATATAGAAGAGAACAATCAATAAGAGAATAATATACTGTAGGTTAGGTTTGAAAAAACAAGGTTAGGTTTAACACTTACGTTAGTAGAAGAGATGGGTCGGCGTACGGGAACTGAGGCTGGTTCCGAGGCAGAGGGCAGACTACTGGCCCTCACATGAGTCATCATCACTGCCATCCACACTTATCAGTGCCTCCCAGACAAATCCCTCAAAGTCACCATCACTGTCTCTGTCTGTCACTATCACTGGCTTGGGCTGGCTGTGGTGGGTTGCAGGCGAAGAACTCGGTAATACTTTATTGACGGCTAGTGTTGATGTTGTCGTGATACACCTTGATGTAGGGCTCCACAGTCTGCAACAGCTGGGTAATGAAGACTTCATACCGGTTATCGTCAGGGTCGTCGGAAAGGAGGAGCTTGAGTTTCTCAACACACTCGATGGCACCTCTTATATTACTATGCGATAACTTGCGTTCTTCTTGGGGTGACGCACCACCTGCCTCTTCACTGACGTCATCATCATCTAACATCTCGTCGGCAGTCACATCAGGATCCCTTATCACCTCTATAATGTCGTCGTTGGTGGTCTCGGAGAAGCATGCAGCTGTAACACTCTGCACAGCTTCTCTGGCAAGGTCCACTGCTACTGCAACAGTCAGAACCTCACCAGTCACACATTGACTCTGCCTCCCACCTGGAATACCTTGCAACACATGTCTCCATGCGTGACAAACCGCTGCTACAGACAGCTGATCCCATGCCTCCACCAAGAAGTCCACAGCTTTCTTGACATTGAAGTTTCTCCAAAAATGTTTCACAAGTACTTCTTGCTCTGCCAACTGTTGTTCCTCGTCCTCTTCGCTCTTGCTATCGGTGTCACCCAGGTTACGCAACTCATCCTTGGTGTTGGTATAGTCATTCAGGAGCTTAAACTTCTTTGCAGAGAATGCAGCTTTCACATTGCAGATTAATTCTTGGTCCATGGGCTGTATTAATGACATAGTGTTGGGAGGAAGGAAGACCACTTTTACGTTGGGGTGACGATCCAACAGTAGGGGCGAGTGTCCTGGTGCGTTGTCAAGCAGCAACAAAATCTTGAATGGAACATTCTGTTGCTCACAGAATTTCTTCACGTCGGGAACGAAACAGTCATCAAACCAGGAGAGGGACAGAGTAGAGAACATCCACGCCTTATGTGTGGTCAGCCAGTGGACATTTAGCTTGGTCATGTCCATGCTCTTGTAGGAGTGCGGCTTGCGTGCTGTGTGGATCACCGATAACTTGAGCTTACAGGTACCGGAAGCATTGGTGGTAAACAGGACGGTGATGCGCTCCTTCTGCAACTTCCGGCCCCGACACTTGCTGGCATTCTTCACAACGAAGGTCTTAGAAGGTAGCTTTTTCCCAAAAAGACCAGATTCGTCCATGTTAAACACCTGATCATCGGAGTACTGTCCTTCCTCCATAATCTCACGTAAAAACGGAGGAAAATCCCTAGCCGCAACACGGTCAGCACTCGCTTCTTCACCACCAATGTTAATGTTGGCGATTTTGTTCCTCTTCTTAAACCTCTGCAACCACCCAGAGGAAGCATTGAAGGGTTTGGGCTCTGCAATTCCCATCTTACGTGACACTGCAGCATACAGTAAACGTGCATACTCCTTGTCTGAGCGCGTGTCCACCGCCATGTTCCGTCGTGCCTGACGAATCAAGTAGCTCACAAGTAATTTCTCAGTCTTGAGAAGCACCTGGTTGTGGCAATACTTGATCATAGAAGCACCTGTAGACTTTGTGATGTTCAGGTGCTCCTTTATCTTGGCTGCATCCTTCTTGATCGTCCGGATCGTAGATTCGTTAACACCATGCCGGCGCACGAGATCAACCTGTCTTGTTCCTTTCTCCAACTCTTGGATGATCTTGTATTTAATTTCGTAGCTTAGGGAACGTCGTATCTTCTTTGGCTTAGGGCGGCTGGGTCCAGGTAATGCAAGGTTTCTTTGTGGTGGTCCGGTGGAAGCCATTCTTATGGAACAATAGATACCGATATACACGGTGTAGCCAGGAGGGGTGTAACTGACGCAGGTAGGTCAACAGGCTTGAACGCTCCCGCGGAGGGGCACGTCATATTACATTAAACCAATCACAGCTAGCGGGGGAGGGAGGTAAGGATGCTTGGCCCAACCACAGTCCGATACGTCATATGACGTCACCGATAACGCAACAAAGACATACACTGCACAACCTACTCGCGCCGCTTACCCAACATGGCGGGAGGTTTGAGTCCAAAAATGGCGCGTCACTAGATGACCGCCAGCTGCTCTTCGCGTAAAAGAGTACACGCACTGCGTAAAGTGAGCATTCCGGGTCTGGCAGGGTACCTCATAAACGTGGAAACGAGTAAAAAAAAAAAACGCGTAAAGCGGGGTAATACTGTACAGTACAAGTAACATAAGTGATACAAATATGATATATAATAATTAGGTGGGGAGAAGTCTCAAACTACAGGGCATTTCAACATAGTGACAGTGCAAAAAGTAAGATTGACTGGGAGTGAATGCACTGGTTGATTACAAGTTATTGATAATTTTTACAATGGTTGGGACTGGGCTGTTCTTATAGCAATCAGTTCGTGCTCGTATGGGCTGGATGCGGTTGTGGTGTTGAACACCAATTCTCGGGCAAGGGATCTCGGGTGGTAGTAGGAGCCAGTGTCGAGGATGGTGCAGAAGCTTCTCAACAAATTTGCAGATGAGGTCGTGGTGATGGTCAGAAAGAGCCGAGAGGGTCAGTGTGTTGAGCACTTCTTGATATGTGGAGTAGGAAGGGGAGAGAATAATCTTGCATGCCCTCTTTTGCACTTTTTCTAGGCATTTACGTTGTGTGGCATATAGTGAGGAAGACCAGATAGGGGAGGCATAGGTAAGCTTGGGAAGTTGAGTAAACACTGAGGAGCTCGGGTGCAGGAGCTCTGAGGGACTTGAGTCGGCGGAGGAGGTGGAGACAGAGACTTTGAGGATTTGACAACTTCACTGAAGTGTGGTTTCCAATTTAGTTTTGTTGTCTATGGTGACACCGAGGAGCTTAGTGTAATCTACAACCTGAAGTGTGTTGGGACCTAAAGTAATGGAAGGGGGCGGGACAACATCAGAGGAGAGGTTGATGTGCATAACCATGGTCTTGGTATGGTTGATGGTGACGTGGTTGTTGGTGGCCCAGTTTTGGAGACTGTTCAATAAATCCTGAAGGGCGGTATAGTTGGGAGCAGAGTTGTTGACACTGATCCCAATGGTGGAGTCGTCGACATACTTCCAGCGAGCAGGGGTTTCTCTTACGGCATCATTGATGAGCATAAGGAAGCATAAAGATCTCATCTTGGTGCCTTGGGGGACACCACAGGTGAGTGGCTGAAAGGTGGAGACAGCCCCTCGGAAGCGTACAGCTTGTTGTCGGTTACCGAGGAAGTCTGTAAGCCATGGTATAAGACTTATTCGAAACCCGAGGTTGATAGCTTGGTTGATGATTAAATTGTGGTCGACTAGGTCAAATGCTTTGGTGTAAGTCAATGAGGGCGACAGCTACAGACGTTTTTCGTTTTTCCAGATGGCGGTATATGTAGTCGAGAAAGCTGACAAGACAGTGAGTGGTGGCGGAAGTTTTCATATTACCAAATTGTTGAGGATCTACGGCACCTGCAATATCAGCATAAGCCCAGTCAAACACAAAACTTTCAGATTAAGCTGGGTATTGGGGTGATTGCAATGGGTCGTAGCTGATTTAAGGATTGTGGGCTGGTTGACTTGGGCACTGGTGACACATATGAAGTCTTCCAGTCAGCTGGCTTGACTGAAGGAAGCATTGATGATGGAGCAGAGGGGTTTAGCTAACTCTGGGGAGAACTCCTTGAAGAGTTTCATTGATAAGTCAATGTGGGTGGTGGAGCGTTTTAACTTCAGTTTGTCCAGACGTTTTGCTACTTCAAATTCTTCTACCAAGTCAGAAGGGAAAGGGGGCTGGTAGGTAAGCAGGGAGATTGGTTGTGTCAAGTCGGGGGAGCGTCTGGCATACACACTCTTCGACTTATGACCACCCGGACATACGACCGCCCCAGTCGTACCAAAATATTTTCTAATTACATATTTTCGAGTCCCGACGTTAGTGATTGCGCTGTGTACTGACAAAATTTTCGTTTGTAATTCTCTTTAACATGGCTGGCATGCTTAAAAATGAGAGTTTTGTGGTGCTGAGAAGAAAAAGAGACACCCATTTTAGATTTTCTATTTATTATCTTCGCATTTTCAACTTACGACCTGGATTTGGGTCCCTAACCCCGTCGTAAGTCGAGGAGTGGCTGTAGTAGCGAAATGGTTGATTGATTGCTCAGCTGCGTCAACATTAGTGAGATGGCTAAGGAAGGGGAGAGGGTGTGTCTTATTTTTAAGTCTGTAGAGCTCTTTAAGCTTACCATACCACTGACTGATGTTGGTCTCATTCAGGTGATGCAATTTGGTTGGGTAGAGAGACTTTTTTGCAGTGCGTATTTGGCGGATAACTCGCTTGCGAAGGGACCTGTAGCAGTTGTGGTCATTGAGATGAAAGGCTCTGTCTCTCTGTTGCATAAGTCTTTTGATCCGAGGTGTGATTCAGGGCAAGTCAGCTGGGTGAGATCTGACGGACTTCTAGGGGAAGAAGTGGTGGTGAGCTTTCGTGGTGGTGTTGGTACAATTTATCCATTTGGTGTCCACGTCATCCACACTAAGTACTTCAATCATGGGATGGTGAACTATCCACTGCCCGAAGAGATGCACTGCAGAGTCAGTAATCGGCTTGTAGGTCTTGATGTGGGATCTCTGTACAGTGACCCCTCGTTTAACGAACACCTCGGTTAACGTAATTTCGATTAACGAACTGCCTTCCATAAGGATCTTCAATTCGGTTAACGAAAAAAAATTCGGCTAACGAAGTTCTTACGAACCGACCTCAACATGTTTTCGCTTGCACTGACCGGGCAACCAGCTTTAGTATCAGTCCGCCAATACATTAATCGGTTCTAGGGCTTAAATTCCTTACTATTTTAGTAAATATCAAGAAGTTTATACTATTCAATAATTTTAAAAGTTTACTATTCAATTTTTTAGTCATTTTAACAATTATTGAACATAATTGAAGGTAAAGTGACTAGTTTAATGCACGGCATCCAGCCTCTTAACACAGCAAACAGGAGTTAGTCTCTCTCTGTTTTCACTGGAGGTAACATCTTGCTTGAGACTCTCTTCAACTAAAAGCTTTTTTTCTGTGTTTCCAAGCAAATTATTGGTCATTTTGAAATATATTTTACATATTGACAATATATAATGCAGTGCAGTGTTGATTTAAAGAAAATAATCTTGAATTACACCAGAGCTAAAATTTTATGGGTGAAATGGCGCCATGGGGTGACTTCTCTTCCACCCCAATGCCTTCTCTTCTTCCTTCTCCTCCACCCCCATTCTAAATCCCATCATTATCATCATCATCATCCAGGAGCCTTCTACATACACAACTCAAAGTAAGTGAACTTTTCTACCATTTTTGTTGAATTTAGGAAATTTTCGGTGAGCTGGAACCAATTACCCAAAAACCCATTGAAACAATGGTTTCGGTTAACGAACTTTTCGGTTAACGAACGACCTTCTGGAACGGATTGAGTTCGTTAACGGAGGGGTCACTGTACTTGAGTGGCAGCTTGGGACCAGAGCACTGATAGGTGTGCCAAACCCAGGAGAGTTATGCTCCCGGTAATCCATCCACAATGATGCACACAAGAATAATTAACTAGCACATACAGTCAGGATGAGTTATTACAGGGCTTTCGCCAACTTGGACAAAAACACAGCAGTGCATTCACACTCAGTAGCTCAGTGAAACCGCAAATGGGCTCATGCTTTGAAGCAGAGTCCAGGCCATGAACACACACACATACAGAGAGAGAGAGACAGAGACAGACAGACAGACAGACAGAGAGACAGAGAGAGAGAGAGAGAGAGAGAGAGAGAGAGAGAGAGAGAGAGAGAGAGAGAGAGTCGGATGAAGTCGATGAAGGGAATATGCATTGTAGGGGTGTGTGGGTGGTATAGGGGGTGTGTGGGTGGTGTAGGGGATTTGGTGCAGGGGTGCATGGGTGGTCTTGGAGGGTGAAACTATGGACATGTTTCTTTACGCCATTTCCCTGTCTACCCAGCAGCAATT
The DNA here is from genome assembly GCF_018991925.1 of Homarus americanus. Taxonomy (NCBI): domain Eukaryota; kingdom Metazoa; phylum Arthropoda; class Malacostraca; order Decapoda; family Nephropidae; genus Homarus; species Homarus americanus. The sequence goes on along the minus strand of NW_024741901.1, from coordinate 15,413,256 downwards.
GGGAACCTGGATGTTAACCCGATTTGTAGAATATGATGTGGATTGTAATGGTTAGCCAGTGCAGTTAGCAAGTTGTCCGGTCCTCTCGGACTATTCATTGACACTGGGTCATGCAGTTCGTTAATTTAGGGTGTGGTTGTTGTGTTGGTGGCAGCTTCTACACCTTAAACACTTCCAAACCTAAGTGGCCCTTGGGCCGGCCATCCTCGTTACACAAGGGGCAAGCATTATTATTATTATTATTATAAAAATAATAATAATAATAATTAACGGTTTATTGAAAAAGTTCTGCAGCCCGAAGGCTGAAAATATACATTGGACATTAATGACTTATTACATAAATTGGTGGTTTAACAAAAGTCTTCATTAGAGAAAGGTAAAGGATCACATAGTGAACATACAGATTAATGTTGGTGTTGAACAGCAAACACGTAGTGTAGTAACTCCCTCCCAGATGGTGTTAGGAGGGACCTCACGTGGTGTAGTAATTCTCTCACTGATGGTGTTATGACGGCATCACGTGGTGTAATAATTCCCTCACAGATGGTGTTATGAGGGGCATCACGTGGTGTAGTAATTCCCTCACAGATGATGTTACGAGGGACCTCACGTGGTATAGTAATTCCCTCACAGATGGTGTTATGAGGGGCATGACGTGGTGTAGTAATTCCCTCACAGATGGTGTTATGAGGGGCCTGACGTGGTGTAGTAATTCCCTCACAGATGGTGTTACGAGGGGCCTGACATGGTGTAGTAATTCCTTCACAGATGGTGTTATGAGGGGCCTGACATGGTGTAGTAACTCCCTCACAGATGGTATTATGAGGGGCACCACGTGGAGTACGAATTCACTCACAGATGGTGTTATGAGGGGCCTGGTGTGGTGTAGTAATTCTCCCACAGATGGTGTTATGAGGGACCTCACGTGGAGTACGAATTCCCTCACAGATGGTGTTATGAGGGGCCTTGCGTGGTGTAGTAATTCTCTCACAGATGGTGTTATGAGGGACCTCACGTGGTGTAATAATTCCCTCAGAGATGGTGTTATATGAGTGAGGTTTGGTCCCAGGCCTTCCTATCGTAGACGGATTAACACATCGCTGGTTGTTGTTGAGTCTCACAGGCAGTTATCACTGGGTACCTGGGACCTCACTGTGTGAAGATTAACTTGGGTATGACTCGGATGTTACTGTGAGTTGCTCTCACTGACTTAAGCACTGTTCACCTCTGTTCAACACTGGTTCCATTCCTTTCGTAAATGAAATTGTAACTTCTGGCGCGAACTTATTGATATTCCGGTGGGGATGTGGGTTCAAGGGAGGGAGTTGGTATGGGCCAACTTAACAGTTGACCTGGCTGCTCTGGGAGCGCCAGGAACGTCTTGACATTCAGTGGTCAAGGATGTAGGGGTGTATGTGTGTGATGTGGGTGGCATTGGTGTGTGGAGCACAGTGTGGGTAATGTTGATATGTGTAGTACAGTGTGGATAATGTGGGCTGAGTGTTGTTGGCAGAAGCAAACCTTTTTTGGGGGGTGAGAGGAAGGGTCGTGCAGTCAGTTTTCTTTTCCCCTCCCTCACTCAAGTGTGGCTAATTGTGATAGGGAGATGAATTTGATACCATAATGATCCATAATAAATTCTCTACGAGACATTTCCAATAAAATATCCTTAAAAAAATATTTTGATATGATATAATGATGAGAATTCCATTCTTTTATAAAGAAACAGAACAAATGGTGTTACCGTAATCAATAACATCAGTTCTAATTTCGTTAGCCACCATTTTATATCAAAATAATCCTGACTACTTTACCAAAAAGTTTGGTTAAATAAATATATTAAAAAAAAAGATCTATATGATACAGGCATGAATAGAGCTCTGTGCGGCAAACAATCAGTGAGGCAATCTTTGAGGGGGGGAGAGCTGCGCAGTCACATTTACCCCCCAATGGACCCTTCCCCCTGCTCCCTCCATTCCTCACAGCATTTGTTATAAACTTCTATTTGTGTTAGAGAGATGAATTTGATAAGCACAATGTTCCTGAATAAGTTCTCTATGAGACATTTCCAATAGGATATCCTTAAATGACAAGTTGAATAATAAGTATTTTACTGTATATGAAGGGTACTGGTATTAAAAAGCTCAAATTTTTAGTTTCTATCTCCAAGTCTCTATGTACAGATCTAAACAAAGAATTTTTTTTAAATACTCTGTAATATTCGATACCATAATAACCTGACCACTGGGGCTAGATATACAGAACCTTTCCCTGTGAAAAAGCCATAATTTTGAGCAACATATTACTGTACTCATTTTGTACTCAAATGTTCTAAGCTAAAGGACTAAAATTTTTATCTCTTGTCCAAACACCCGGTTTCCTCCTGTACTAATACTGGATAGATCGCCCAAACTGCTAGTTAGCCGATAGGTGGCGAATATGATAAAAAAAAATTATTGCTGTCTTGCAAGGATTCCAGCATGGGATAAGGTTAATTGTGTTATAATAAATAGTAAAAGAGGAAAAAATATCACACAAAAACTTAACTGACTTACTCTGTTAGTTTTTGCATGGAATCTTGTAGCTGCCTGAATATCTTTGAAGGAAATATCTTCCACAGCTTTAAGCCAGATTCACACTCTTTGAAAGCATTCATGAAGTCTATAGCTGCCTTAATTATCAATGTTGGCTCTGAATCAGGAGACAGGTTGGGATCAAAGCATCCAACTCGTTGATTTAAGGCAACAAGGCATATACCTGGGAAAAAAAAGTTTAATCAATACAGTAATACCCATAGCTTGCAAGAATTTATCGTTCACGAATACAGTTATGCCATTCACGGACAATATAAATATGGTAATATCTTTTTTACCTTCCACATCACCTTTCACAGTCAGACTTCAAAGCAAGAAATAAAAACAAGGTAAAAAAACAAAAGGCGGTTTGATGTAATATACAATATAGCTACAAGGGAAACCTGTAAGCATAGAGTAAACATTACATGTGAGTATGGCAAGTAGGCATGTTGGGATTCACTTGCAAATATGGATTGCAATTTATTTTTCAACAATTTAAAACTGATTTCATTAGTGTACTTGGATTCCTTGAAAACTGCATAAATTTTTTGAAAAACAAAAAACAAAAACATAATTGAATAAAAAAATAATTTCTGGCTTGTAAATACTTTGGAGATGGCGGTACATTATATATGACTTGTTATCACTGCCACTACCTTCACATTATCCTCCCAACAAATGCTTGCATCATGCTTTGCAATTTAATTTTACTATGTGATGTAAATACTGTACAGTAATACCCCGATTTACACGGTTCCCGTTTATGCGTTTCCACATTTACGCGGTACCCCGCCAGAGCCAGAATGCTCACTTTATGCGGTGCATCTACTCATATACGCGGAGAGCAGCTGGCTGTCCTGCCACGCCGCCATTTTTGGATTCAAACCTCCCGCCATCTCGGGCACGCAGCGCGAGTAGGGTGCGCACTGGATGCCTCTGTTGCGTTATCGCTGACGTCATATAACGCATCCTTACCTCCCTCCGCCGCTAGCTGTGATTGGTTTAATATGACGTGCCTTCCCGCTGGCGGGTAGAAGGCGCTTCACCTAGCCGTGTCAGTTACATCCCTCCCGGCCACACTGTGTATACAGGTATTTATTGTTCCGTAAGAATGGCTGCCACCGGATCACCACCACCACCACCACAGAAAAACCTTGCATTACCTGGACCCAGCCGCCCTAAGCCAAAGAAGATACGACGTGCCCTAAGTTACGATGTGAAGTACAAGATTATTCAAGAGTTGGAGAAAGGAACAAGACAAGTTGATTTGGTGCGCCAGCATGGCGAGAACGTATCTACGATACGGACGATAAAGAAGGAAGCATCCAAGATAAAAGATCACATGAACATCACAAAGTCTGCAGGTGCTTCAATGATCAAGTATTGCCAGAACAAGGTGCTTCTAAAGACAGAAAATTTACTTGTGTGTTACTTGATTTGTCAGGCAAGACGGAACATGGCGGTCGACACGCGGTCAGTTCAGGAGTACGCACGTGAACTGTACGCAGCAGTGTCACGTAAGATGGGAATTACAGAGCCCAAACCCTTCAATGCTTCCTCTGGGTGGCTGCAAAGGTTTAAGAAGAGGAACAAGATCACCAACATTAACATTGGTGGTGAAGAAGCGAGTGCTAACAGTGTTGCGGCTAGGGATTTTCCTCCGTTCTTAAGTGAGATTATGGAGGAAGGACAGTACACCTACGACCAGGTGTTCAACATGGACGAATCCAGTCTGTTTTGGAAAAAGCTACCTTCCAAGACCTTCGTTGTCCAGTCTGCCAGCAAGTGTCAGGGCCGGAAGTTGCAGAAGGAGCGCATCACCGTCCTGTTTACCACTAATGCCTCCGGTACCTGTAAACTCAAGTTATCAGTGATCCACACAGCCCGCAAGCCGCACGCCTACAAGAACGTGGACATGACCAAGCTAAATGTCCACTGGCTGACTGCACGTAAGGCGTGGATGTTCTCTGCTCTGTTCCTGTCCTGGTTTGATGACTGTTTCGTTCCCGACGTGAAGAAATTCTGCGAGCAACAGAATGTTCCATTCAAGATTTTGTTGCTCATTGACAACGCACCAGGACACTCGCCCCTACTGTTGGATCGTCACCCCAACGTAAAAGTGGTCTTCCTTCCTCTCAACACTACGTCATTAATCCAGCCCATGGACCAAGAATTAATCTGCAATGTGAAAGCTGCATACTCTGCAAAGAAGTTTAAGCTCCTGAACGACTGTACCAACACCAAGGATGAGTTGCGTAACCTGGGTGACACCAATAACACGAGCGACGAGGACGAGGAACAACAGTTGGCGGATCAAGAAGTTCTCGGGAAACACTTTTGGAAGAAATTTAACGTCAAGAAAGCTATGGACTTCTTGGTGGAGGCATGGGATCAGCTGTCTGTAGCAACGGTTCGTCACGCATGGAGGCATGTGTTGCAAGGTATCCCAGGTGGGAGGCAGAGTCAACCTGTGACTGGTGAGGTTCAGTCTGTTGCAGTGGCAGTGGTCATTGCAAGAGAAGCTGCGCAGAGTGTTACAGCTGCAGGCTTCTCGGAGACCACCAATGAAGACATCCTGGAGGTGATCAGGGATCCTGAGGTGACTGCCGACGAGATGTTAGAAGACTATCACGTCAGTGAAGAGGCAGGTGGTGCGTCATCCCGAGAAGAACACAAGTTAACGCATGGTAATGTTAGGGGTGCCATCAAGTGTGCAGAGAAACTGAAGCTCCTCCTTTCCGACGACCCTAACGATAACCGGTATGAAGTCTTCACTACCCAGCTGTAGCGTGCTCAAGGCCATGACTACCCATGGTTCAACAAAATCGCTGGTTTAGCATCGATACGGCCCCAATGGTACTAGAAAATCGGTGGTCGACCTGTATTGAATTGAATTGAAACAGTTTATTTAGCCAGAAAAACACAGGTACAGAGTGGATAATAATAACAATATTAACATGGCTGACCCAGTTGAGAACCTGAGCGCTTTTTTAGGCACCTGATATATACTATACATTTATCTCAAGGAAGTATTATGTAACATTTAGTATCATCTGGAATAGTACAATAGTGTAATTTATGTATATGCTTATAATATAAATAAAAAAAATAAAAAAATATATATAAATAAAATAAATAAATACTGAAGTGATAACCATGGTAACATTATGAGATATTCTTATTACCACCATGACCTTGAGCACGCTACCACTTCCGTAGCCTCCGACCCAACAGTTATATACTACATACTAACTCTAAAGCACTCTGGGCTGCCAGAAAATCAATATGACATAACATAAGCAATTGGCCACTGTTTCTGCCAGTAAGAAATTTAAAAGATATCCCCACTCATTTTGAAAACAATTACGGGCTATTGGAAATTTCTGTGGAGTTACAGAAAATTTTTTGATTCGGCAAGCTTGCCAACACATGCCTGTACTCTACATCAAATTTATATTTTCTACCTCATATCAATCATAATATGCACGCATGTATGCACAATGATGTCAGGATCAGCTGAGTGGCTTTTCCACAAAGCGCACTACAGTGAATTCTGCTATAACGCGTGTTTTGATAACGCGAATTTGCTCTAACACGATTTATGAATAGAGAAACGATATTTGTATAACGCGAACGCTTGTTTGCTGTAACGCGATTTTTGCTTACTATTTCTACAATTTTGTGGTATCAACTGTGAATATGGTAAAGAAGAATATCTCCAAGAAGCGTTCTGGTGATCGAATTCCCGGTGATGATCGTAAAAGAAAGGATATAACACTTGAAGAGAAGCTCGATGTTATCAACCTCAAAATCACCCTTCTCCCCCATCAAGTTATATTCATATTTTTTCAAGGTAACGTGTTACATTTACTGTATGATTTCATTATTAGATATGAATGCAACATTTATTTAGACTGTGCTATCCTTTGTGTTAGGCTAACTACTAATTTTTTTTCGATTTCGAGTAGTAATCTGCACCTAACCCTATTTTCTCCATAAGCCGTTATTTCTATTACGCGATTTTCTATAACACGATATTTTACAAGAACACAACTATCGCGTTATAGCAGAACTGAATGTACCCTAGGGTGACAATAAAAAGTGAAAGTTTTTATTTTTAGATGGCCATTTGTCCAATACTGCGTACCCATGAAAAAAGAACACAGGCGAAATCCTGGGTCATTTGGACAATATTTAGAGGTGGCTCAAGCCATTTGAAGTTAACACTACTGAAATTATTATTGATTTTTTCTAATTTCTTTATTTATGAACCGATTACTATGAAACTTTGCAGGTATATGTAGAATGCAAATTCAAACTAAAGTTGTTCCTAACATTTTTTCTAAAAATGAGTAATGAGTATTTTGGCTGGTGCAGCTATTGGCAATGCAGAGGGGAGGGAGAGGCGGGTGTCAGTCGGGGTAGGGGGAAGAGGTTGTGTGCCAGTGTCTGACTGGTACAGTAGCATCAGTTGTGTGTGAGACGTGACGGTGGGTGTGTGTGCGTCGCTCTTGTTGCGTGCTACTCTCAAAGTTATCACCCCTGAATTGTCAAGTACATTGGACCGCACTGGGATCAGTCACCGCTCTGCTCTCCGGATCGTCAGTGCCACGGCTGCTAGTCTAGGTCATGACCCAACGGAACTAGTTTTAAACTATGAGACAGTGCGTACTTCGCGAGCGACCCACCGTTCTGGGATTGCCAACGAAATTAAAGAAAAATTTCAACCTAGTGAAGTGCTCACTGTGCACTGGGATGGAAAAATTATTCCTGATGAACAAGGAGCGAGTGTTGACCGAATCGCCATTCTTGTCTCCGGAATCAATACTGAAAAGCTGCTTGGTGTCCCGAAACTATTGTCAGGGACTGGACAGGCCATTGCTACAGCAGTCAGTGCAGCGCTGGAAGAGTGGAAAATATCAGAGAATGTTTCAGCACTCAGTTTTGACACAACAGCTTCAAACACTGGGCACTTGTCGGGGGCATGTGTCATTCTGGAGCAGAAACTCGGCCGCCGTCTTCTGCATCTCGCGTGTCGTCACCACATCCTTGAGCTTGTTGCCGAGAAAGCGTATGTGGAATGCATGGGGCCTTCCTCTGGACCAGATAATACTCTCTTCTCTCGCTTCAAGCATAAGTGGAAGGACATCAGTCAAGATGACTACAGCCCTCTCTCAGACCTCCCTCCAAGTTTGTACGAGAAACGAGATGACCTCATCTGTTGCTGGAAACATCATCTGGGCAAGAAGCAGCAGCCACGTGATGATTACCGTGAGGTACTGGAGCTAGCAATCAGGTGTCTCGATGGAGCTCTACCCAAGTTTAATCTCCGACGGCCCGGAGCACTTCACCGAGCACGGTGGATGGCTAAGCTCATTTATGTCATGAAGATCCTGATTTTTGCTAATCAGTTTAAACTAACTGCTCGTGAGACATTAGGCTTGAAACGATTCACATTCTTTGTGCTAGAGGTGTATGTCAGTGCATGGTTCACGGCCTCCGTTCCATCCTCCGCTCCTGCTAATGATTTGCGGCTCCTCCAAGACCTGTCAGAGTACCACGACGTCAAAATATCAAGAACATGTCTCACAGTCTTCGGTCGTCACCTGTGGTACCTCAGTGAAGGCTTGGTGGGTCTTGCACTCTTCGATCCACAAGTTAATGCAACAATGAAGACAAACATAGTTCGGGCAATCGTTGAGAGGAAGGCGACCGAGGATTCACCAAAACGTGCTGCTCTTCCTGCCACATCTTCCCTTCCCACAAAGCAGCTCTCAGACTTTGCTTCTAGAGGATCAAACTTTCTATTTGAAAGTCTCAAAATGAAGACTTCTTTTTTGTCCAAGGAACCTGACACATGGTCTGATGATGAAGACTTCAAAACTGGCGTCGCAGTTGTGGGTGGTCTCAGAGTCATCAACGACACTGCAGAGAGAGGGATTGCCTTGATACAGGCATTCAACAGCAAGATCACGAAGAGTGAAGACCAGCGTCAACATCTGCTGCAGGTTGTTGAAGAGCAGAGGCGGTCACAACCAGGGACATCAAAACAGGACCTTACAAGCAAAAAGCGAAAACAATGAATGGGTTGTCCACACCTCTCCCACCCATTGATGTAAGCGTGTTCACTGCAGTTTCATTTTAAAAAGGAATTAATCATTTATATGTACAGTGTACACATAAACTTGCTCAATATGTAAATTTTAAAATAAACCGGCATATTATGAATATTCGTATTTTTTGCCAAAAGGATAAAACTTCAATTGACTTGAGCTACCTCTAAATATTGTCCAAATGACCCAGGGTTTCGCCTGTGTTCTTTTTTCATGGGTACGCAGTATTGGACCAATGGCCATTCCATTTAATCAATTTTAGAAATTCACCCCTATGCACTATTGTCACCCTAATGTACCCGTAACATTCGTCTTAAACAACACCTTTTTATATGTGAATATGTGGCTGTTTATACTATACAGTCAATGATCCCTCGGTTAACGAATGCTTCGGCTAACGAAATTTCGGTTAACAAATTACCTTCCATAAGAATATTAAATTCGGTTAACAAAAAAAATTTGGTTAACGAATTCCTTACGAATTTTTCCCAACATGTTTTCGCCTGCTCACCAGCTGTAGTATTAGGCTGCCAATACAGTAATCGGTTTTAGGGCTTAAATTCGTTACCATTTGAGTAAATATCAAGAAGGTTGTACTATTCAATAATTTTCCAAGTCTTATATTAAATTTTTTAGTAATTTTAACAATTATTTAACAGGGAACTAGTTTTTAGCACGCCAAACAGCCACTTGACTCCCCCAGAATGGCGTCACTTTGTGTCTCTGCTCGGTGGAGGAAGCATCTTGCTTGACTCTCTCTTGAACATAAACTATTTTTACGTTTTTACAGTACAATTATTGGGCATTCTGAAATTTATTTTACATATTGACAATATATAATGCAGTGAGGTGTTGATTTAAAGAAAATAATCTTGAATTACACCTAGTGAACTTAAAATTTTATGGGTGAAATGGCGGCATGAAGAATGGAGTGACTTCTCTTCCACCCCACTGCCTTCTCTTCTCCCTTCTCCTCCACCCCCACTTCTAATTCCCATCATCATCATCATCATCATCATCATCAACCAGGAGCCTTCTACATGCACACCTCAAAGTACAGGTAGTTCTGCTATAACGCGATAATTGTGTTCTTGTAAAATATCGTGTTATAGAAAATCGCGTAATAGAAATAACAGGGCTTATGGAGAAAATAGGGTTAGGTGCAGATTACTCGAAATCGAAAAAATTTAGTAGTTAGCCTAACACAAAGGATAGCACAGTCTAAATAAATGTTACATTCATATCTAATAATGAAATCATACAGTAAATTTAACACTTTACCTTGAAAAAATATGAATGTAACTTGATGGGGAGAAGGGTGATTTTGAGGTTGATAACATCAAGCTTCTCTTCAAGTGTTATATCCTTTCTTTTACGATAATCACCGGGAATTCTATCATCAGAATGCTTTTTGGAGATATTCTTCTTTACCATATTCACAGTTAATACCACAAAATTGGAGAAATAGTAAGCAAAAATCGCGTTATAGCAAACAAGCGATCGCGTTATACAAATATTGTTCCGAATTCATAAATCGCGTTAGAGCAAATTCGCGTTATCAAAACACGTGTTATAGCAGAACTCACTGTAAGTGTACTTTACTGCATTTTTTTTTAATTTTAGGTAATTTTCGGTGAGCTGGAACCAATTACTGTACCCAAAAACCCATTGAAACAATGGTTTCGGTTAACAAAATTTTAGGTTAACGAACGACCTTCTGGAAGGAACTGTATAGTCTCATTTTACGCGGTCAATTAAACCCATGGAGGTCCGCGTATAACGTGAAACGCGTAAACGAAATACAGTATTACCCCGCTTTACGCGGTTTCACTTAACGCGATTTCTCATATACGCGGTGCCTCGCCAGAACCGAACTTTCACTTAACGCGGTTCATCTACTCATATACGCGGTGAAGTATATATTTTTTTTTTATTTAGCTCATAAAATTCATTCAAATTACCCGGCCAGAATATAATATACATTGCTGGAATTCTTACAATATGATGATCATTTTGAATATAAACATCATAGATTTTGCATTAGACATACAAATTTTAGATATAATGTTTACTCTGAGTAAATATGTTATCTTTTGTGCAAAATATATGACATTTATATTCAAAATATTCCTGGTCTTACAAGGAATCCAGCAATATCAATTATATTATCCTAACTTTAGTTTGAGGTATTATTTATTACTAAAAAGGTAAATATTCTGGTTTTCCCACACATCTGGTAGGGAGAGTTGGTGGGGGGTGGGGGGGAGGGAGGGACCGACCGACCATCTGGCACAGTGTGAAGAATATATTTTTTTTATTAACTGAAGATATTTGTTTTAGCTCATAAAATTCATACAAATTACCCGGCCAGAATATAATTTATATTGCTGGAATTCTTATAATTTGATGATCATTTTGAATATAAACATCATAGATTTTGCATTAGACATACAAATTTTAGATATAATGTTTACTCTGAGTAAATATGTTATCTTTTGTGCAAAATATATAACATTTATATTCAAAATATTCCTGGTCTTACAAGGAATCCAGCAATGTCAATTATATTATCCTAACTTTAGTTTGAGGTATTATTTATTAAAATCTAGTGGTTTTCCCCCCAAAATTTCTCAGAGAGGGAAGAGCCAGCAGTGTAGTGTGAGAAGAGGGGGAGGGAGTCGAGTCCATTATTTGAATGGACATTAACTTGGCGACTGTATTTCTCTATTTCTCTTAAGTATTAATTGTGTGCATGTACCATCATAAAATTAAGAGGTTATTTTTACTAGAACAGGTATTGTGTCGGAAAAAGTAGAGTTTAGGGGTAGGGCCAGTCTCTATTGGAATTAATCCCATATGTTCTGTTGTTCACTTAACGCGGTACCCTGTGGGTTCAATTGACCGCGCAAAGCGGGGTACAACTGTAACAGAATATATGGGATTAATTGAAATAGAGACTCAGCCAACTCCCAGACTACCCTTTTTCTGACACAATACGTACGTTGTAGTAAAAATAACATCTTAATTTTATGATGGTATGCACACACAATTAATATTTAAAAGAAATATCAATAATATTAGGTTTTTTAACACTTACGTTAGTAGAAGAGATGGCTGGGCACACGGGGATGGGGGGTTGGTTCCGAGGCAGAGGGCAGATTATTGGCCCTCACCTGTATCACTATCCACCACAGAGGCTAGCGGGGCCTCCTTTTCAAACCCCTCAAAGTCCAAATCCTCACTATCACTGACTTGAGCTGGCTGTGGTGGGTGGCAGGCACGAGGGAGTATACGCGGAGACGGGAGACAATGGGACTGACGCAGTCAAGGTCATCAACTCATCGCCCCTAGTGGCAGGGCAAGCAAAGTTAAATAGACCAATCACAGCTCGCTGCGGAGGGGGTGCGTGGGTGGTAAGGATACATAGCCCAATCACAATCCGAAACGTCATCTGACGTCAGCGGAGACGTAAGAGCGACTTGTCTGCGCCGCTTCCCGCGTAAATTCAGGAATGTACCGCGTAACTAATAATTGGCGTGTCTGGACTGGTGCCGTGTAAATGGCCAACCGCGTATAAAAAATCCGCGTAAACCGAGACTATACTGTACTTGATTCTACTCTTTATAAAATGGTCATTAACATCCACTGCTTTATATGTTTGGTGTCATCTGTCTTGATATACATAATAGTTCGTCAAAAGAGAAGAAGTAGCGGTAAATGTGTTCCCTGAAAGTGTGAATTTGTTTGTGACTTCAACGGTAAACATTCTATATTTCAAACTTTTTCCACTCGTATCTTGAGAGTTAATGTTTTCAAGCAGTTATAATTTTACATACATTAAATCCAGTGTTAAAGTGAGGCAGAACTGTGTATCTTTAACAGTTATACTGTATATGGATATATTTGCAATACTGTACTTATATCAATATTAATCGAACAATACAGTATGTATGAGCCAATGAGCCTAGTACTGTCGGCAAAAAAAAAACACAAAAAAACTGCAGTAGAGTCGGCCCTTAACATACGCGGGGGTTACGTAACAGAGATACCCGTGGATGTTAAAAATCCGCGTATTTTTGCTACCCCACCCCACCCCAAAAAAAAATCCCTGGCCCCCCCATGTCCTTATTTACCATATATACCTGTGTGTAGTTCGAGTTTTTAAGACCAAATTATTTGGCCAAAAATTGGGGGTTGACCTCTAAACAGGTAATAGTTTCGTAAGGTTGAAAAATATTTACCAGTAACTACCAGTAAACAATGGAAACGATGCACCAACGCACCACCAGCTGTGAGTGTCGGTACAGTTGCCAGGGCAGATCTCTTGCGTCATCATAGCAAGCCCAAAGTAGCCAAATCCATGGTACGGTAGCACAGGACGATGTAAAACATAAAGTATTCATTTATTAAAGTTTATTTATAGATACTGTACATAAATTTTTGTCCATTACATTTGAAACATCAATCTTTGTTAATTAAATTTGAAACAAAAAAAAACTACGATACCTTATTTTCATTAAAATATTACATAACAAGTATATTTTACCTAACTGTGACTGAATGAATATACATACGTATTCTCAGAAATAAATATGGAAATATAATATTTTTGCTGGAATGACGTACATATTACAGTGGAAAGTGGGATAAAATCATGACGAAAACAATGACTTTCGCTTTCTTTCGTTATTCAAAAGATGTTACCGTAATCGCTTTTCGAATGGTTTTCAGTTAAAAAAACTGTTGTACTCGTACTGTATTACAATAATATTCTATCCTATCATTAGCCTTATGATCCCACAACTGAAAACCATTCGAAAAGCGATTACGGTAACATCTTTTGAACGAAAGAAAGAGAGTCATTGCTTTCGTCACAATTTTATCCCACTTTCCACTGTAATACGTACATCATTTCAGCAAAAATATTACATTTCCATGTTCTCAGAAATAAATGGTAGTTTTGTTGAAATGTAATGTACAGTATTTAATATTAAAATGCAAAAATAGCTATAAAAACAATTAATACAGTGACCCCTCGTTTAACGAACACCTCGGTTAACATAATTTCGATTAACGAACTGCCTTCTATAAGGATCTTCAATTCGGTTAACGAAAAAAAATTCGGTTAACGAAAAAAAATTCGGTTAACGAAGTTCTTACGAACCGACCTCAACATGTTTTCGCTTGCACTGCTTAGGAGTGAAGTAGCTATGGCATTTGTACAGCATTCCCAACTTTCGGGAGGCAGCTTTAGCAATGTTGAGAATGTGTGGCTTCCATGATATATTTGACAAAATGGTGAGGTATACTCAAAAGAAACCGTGCAAAGTGATTAACAAATATTTAGCAGGAGAATCAGAGACAGAGGGAAGTGTAATTATACCACACCAAGATGCCACTTGATCTGGAAGTGGATAACAAGTAAATACTAATAAAACAATGAGAATCACTTACACTCTAAGGACCATTTGTTTAATTCTTCTAAGAAATCTACAGTTACTTCCCCTTCACTATTTCTCAGTGTGGAAATTCTGAAAACAGAAAGAACAAGAACATATCTAATTCATTCTAAAATTAGTAAGAGATATCAGTGAAAAATTAAATCTCAACTCTTTCTCTGGTTCAGTAATTATGAAGCTATGGTCCTGTTGATAAATAATTACAACTCAATAATCACAACACAATTTGTGCTATCTGCACAGGTACAGACCCTTGAAACTGGATCTCAGAATACCCGAGATTCTCAAATTTAAAACATTTTCTTCCCGAGCTACAAGTTTTGTTTCCACGCAAACACACACACACCAACTCGGTTGAATGTTTGCTTTACAGTGCTTCTTAAATAACACAATAATAATTTCAAAAACTTTGTGAAAACTATAATAACATTTTACTAATACTGTACAGTACAGTATACTGTATATAAATGTAAATAAAGATAATCAAAGTACTGCATAGGGTTATTTATTCAATTAGACAATACGGTAATTATTTGTGAGCACTATTTCTGGCAGATGTCATGACTCACTTGAAGAGTACAGTAATATAAAGAATAAGAGAATAAAAACTTTGCCATTTAACAACCCTTGGCTAACACAGCACTCAGAAATTTTTCCCCGATTTTATATATTTTCCGAATTTTATCCCACTTCTAGCTGGATGGTCCTAAAAGCCATTTGTCAACTACTGTATGAACAAACTCATTGTCATCCAAACACTGCAAATACACTTACCTGTCTAAAAAGTCTAGTGTCACCTGATCCACATCTTTGAGATAATTATGAACATTTTTGGGTTTCAAAACTGGTGCCTGGACTTTGCTTCGTACTCGCCACCATTCCTCACCATTTCTGAAAGAAATTATCAGAGAATTAGTGGTACAGCAGTAATGTGCGTATCTCTCACCAATATGTCAAGGGTTTGAGTCCTTCTTCACCTGGACACATGTGAAAAGGAAGTTATCCAGTGGAGGAAACATCACAGGTTTCCTCCAGACACTCTAGTTTCCTCCTGTACTAACATTGGATAGACCAACAGCCCAACCCAAGACACGGTAGTTGCATTCCTGAAAAACACCACGTTATAGAAAATTCTCATTGTAGGAACGATTGATTCAATGGGAAATAAGGGCTAAGGGGTTAATAGGTTCAAGAACACCAACATGATTGACAGATTTTCTTTACAAATTGTTACATTATTGTTATTTTTTTTGTGTTCTTTATAATAACCCATCTTTAAATTGCCACCTTGCAGTCACACACTTTTGCATCAGTTAACCCCGCACAAATTTGTCATACCATATAAGACCCTCACTCTGGATCCCACGTCCACGTTGACTGGGATGTGTGTGTGTGTGTGTGTGTAATAATAATAATAATAAACGGTTTATTAATAGAGTTGCAGCCGGTGGCTGAAAAATATACACTTACATTTGATTTAGACATGATGATATATGCATTGAATATATTTACAGGGCTATACAGTACATAAATCAGGCGTTGTTTATTATTTTAACAATAGATGGGATGGTGCTATTCTTAAATCTATCGGTGCGGGCTCTTATGGGCTGAAATTTGTTGTAGTGGCGGACTGCGCGAGGTGGGTGGGGGGCAGGAGGTGGCGATGACGAGGGTGGTGCAATAGTTGGCTGCCAAACCATTCCAGCGCTTGGTGGTGGAGGTCATTGAGGGATGGCATTTCCAGAGTGGAGAGAGTGTTGGTGTAGCTGGAGTAGTCAGCGCCGAGCATGATTCTGCAGGCCCTTTTCTGTACCTTCTCTAGCTGACGTTGTTGGGTGGAGTTGAGGAAAGACGACCAGGCTGGTGATGCATACATTAGTTTGGGGAGAATAAAGGCGTTGTAGATGGTCCTCAGCTCTGGCGTGGGTGTCCCAAGTGACCTAAGCCGTCGTAGCATGTAGAGACGGTACGAAGCTGCCTTGACTGTGTTATTTACATGGGCCTTCCAGTCAAGTTTGTTGTCTATAGTTACACCCAGGAGTTTGGCAGACTGCACCAGCTGGAGAGGATGGGCACCCACTGTGACTGCTGGGGCATGCACTGGAGTGGTGGCGGTATTGATGTGCATGACTACGGTTTTGGTGTGGTTGATGGTGACCTTGTTCTCCGTAGTCCATGCCTGTAGCCTGTCCAGGGTGCCTTGTAGCGCTGAGTAGTCTGGTGCGGTGTTGTCCACTGAAACCCCCACAGTGCAGTCATCCACGTGTGTGTGTGTGTGTGTGTGTGTGTGTGTGTGTTTGTGGTAATGGTGTATGTGTGTGTGATGAAGTGGTGTGTGAGGTGGTGTTGGGGTGTGTGGGGGGGGGTGTGTGGGTGGCTGGGTGTGAGGGGGGGTGTTGGGGGGGTGAGGGCACAGGTGGGGGTTGGGGGTGAGGGTGGCGTTGGGGGTGTGAGGGTGGCGTTGGGGGTGTGAGGGTTGGGGGTGTGAGGGTGGCGTTGGGGTGTGAGGCGGGCGTTGGGGGGTGTGGGCGGGGGTGGGGTGGGTGGTAGCGACGATTATAGTTGAAGGAGTGTGAGAAGCAGAGTGTGTGTCTGTAAGAAACAGTGTGTGGTTGGGTGGGAGGGAGGCCTTGCCTCGTTCATCAGTGTTTTTACAGTAAGTCCTCGTTTAACATTACCCCCGACAACATTGTTTCGTTATAACGTCGCTATTCTTTAGATACCCATGATTCGGACAACGTCCCGCTGATTCAGCATATCGTCATCATGGACTACTTTGTATGGCGCATCACCCTCTCTCATCTTGGCGCACTACGCTCTCTCTCGCAGAGCGTCACAGCATCCCCAAGTGTTGCCAGCCTTTGTTAGGCTTCCACAGCGTTCGTGCGTGTTTAAGTGTTTTTGCTCTAAATACAGTACTGTACTATAACCATTCAAAATGACTTCCAAGCACCCATCAAGTGCTACTGATGCTAGTGTTGTGATTAAGCAATGCAAGACCATTGGCCTTGCTACGAAAATGGAACAAAAGAACATAAGAATGGAGGAAACTGAAGCGGGCCTATCGGCCCATACTGTACAGTCCCATTTACACCCAACCCCTATTGCTCATATATCCATCCAACCTATGTTTGAAGCTATCCAGCATATTCGAGTTACCGGGGGTAATAAGAACATGAGAAAATAAGGAGTCTGCAATAGGCCGGTTGGCCTGTGCATGGCAGCTCCTGTCGAGAGCTACAACCACTCTCTATCGTCCATGAATCGATCTAGCTTCCTTTTAAAACCTTCCAGCATCCCAGCACTTACTACAAAGTTGCTAAGCTTGTTCCACTCGTCTACTACCCTATTTATGAACCAGTTTCTTCCTATCCCTCCTTAAACTAAACTTATCCAACTTAAATCCACTGCTACGAGTCCTATCCTGCTTCAACATTATAAGAACTTTATCTATATCTCCTTTATTGACTCCTTTCACCCACTTAAATACTTCTATCATATCTCCCAGCACTCTTCGTCTTTCTAGGGAATGCAAGTTTAGTTTCTTTAACCCTTAGGCCCCGGGTGATGTTCCAGAACGTCCGCCTATTTTCCTACCATTTCTTTTTTTAAATTATTTTTGGAAAAGTTGATTTTTCTTTTCAATTCAACCCCACGGGGGGGGGGGTACTGCCAGTAGCACCCTAACCCGGTGCTTAAGGGTTAATCTATCTTGATATGGAAGGTTTCTAAGTCCTGGAATCACATTCATCATTCTTCGCTGCACCGACTCCAGTGAATCGATATCCATTCTATTGTAAGGGCGCCAGAACTGAACAGCATAATCGAGGTGCGGCCTGGAGAGGAGGAACCTCAGTCAGAGAGAGAGGAGGAGCCACCCGCCTGGTCTCAGTGACTCGCCACACCCTCCTCCTCTCCACTACCCATCACACACTCGCTCCACCTCCGCCCATCAGTGAGTACAATACAAAATTATTTAGTTTATTTATATATATACTATTTTCTATAAAAATGCCATTGAATTTATGTACTGTATATGTAATGTATTTTATGGACCAAAGGGAGGCCGGGGAACGTAACTCCTGCATTTTACCTATTTCTTATGAGGAAAATTGATTCTGTTAACATTGTTTCCGTTAACGTCGCGGTTTTCAGGAAAGGAACCACGACGTTAAGCGAGGACTTACTATTTTTTACCTGTATTCATTATTACATATTCTTGTATGATCAGCCTCTTCAGGTGTATGTTTTATCATTGATAATATAAAATATTAAATACTATAGAAAAAAATACATCATATAAATAGTAGATTGATATCAAAATTTAAAGACAAGCCGAATTAAAAGGTAATCTTTTTCCGAGACCTCTGCATTGGAGGGGGATGGCGGGTAGGACTGGCCATTGCCAAGTTTAACACTTTTTTTTATTTATTCATTACAGTACTGATACATTAAAAAAATGCACTAAATATTGTACAGTCTATTATGGGTAGAGGCATTAATAAGCACAGATTATTATAGATTTATGTCCGCTAAGGTAAGGGACACCCAGGTTTAGGGTGTATATTAATGTCCTTGAAAATTTTAGAATTCCTGCTAATCTCCATGGGCTCTCGAGCTATAAATAAACATCTTGAGTTGTCTGGCATACAACCCCGCAGGCAATCACGTGATTGGGCCTCGTACTCTTGGCAACACGCCGGTACCTTCACCTGTCCCACCTGTAAGGATGTCGTCACGTCATGCTATCAGTGACGCCGAAATAATCTCTATCCTCTTTAATGAGGCTGCTCCTTGTGATGCTGAGGAGCCATTAGGAAAGGACAGTGATTTGAGTGATTCTGATTATGTCAATGAAACTGATAACCCACATAATGACAAGGATAGTGAGAGTGATGTTGATGACTCTAGCACCATAATCCAAATTCCATTACCAAATGCATCGCTCCTTCAGCCACAATGTCAACCCCAAGACTAGGATGAGGCTTTACAAGCCACACTGTCCAAGACTATACCTCCAACATGCATCTGGTTGACAAGTTTGACAGCATGATCTACAGTATAGATTGTGCACATAAGACCAGGAAATGGTACAAAAAATTATTCTCCCTTATGAATGCACACATTCTTCATCTAGTGAAGACAGGTACAAAACCTACACTCCACAAGTTTTCACCGAATGTGGTAAGGCAGCTTTGGGAGACCAATACGGTACCTTGTCAAAGACCTAGAGGACGTCGCATAGCTGGTGGTGAACTCCCATTGTGAATGACTACTCAATACTTCCCTTCAGTGATTCCTTCCACCGGGGCAAAGCCGTATTCCCAGAAAAATGACATGTGTGCCATATGAGTGAAATCTGACCAAAGTATGCAAAAACACTCACTATCAGTGTATTCAGTGTGATGTTGCTCTGTGCCCGATTCCATGCTTCCAACAATACCACACCCATCAAAAGTAATAAAGCACAGGAAACACTTTTGTAAATAGTGTAGTAGTATAGAGTAAATATATATAATTTCTCATTATTTTTAGGTATCAGCACAATGTGATGTGGTGGTGGCATTGTGACAGTGTATTGGTGGTAAAACTGTACTGTATAAATTTGTACCTTACCTGATAGTACAGTATATGTCATGTGTCGACTCCTAAAAAGTGCCTCAGTGAATAATATCTACATATTTGAGTACAATAAATAGTAAAATTAGTGAAGAATTATGTAAATGTAACTTGTTTTATGTACAGTATAGTCTGCATTTATGCAGTCAATTGAACCCGTGGATGTCCGTGTAAAACGAGAAATGCGTAAACGAAATAACAGAACATATGGGATTAATTGAAATAGAGACTGGGTCGACCCCTAAACTCCACTTTTTCCGACACAATACGTACGTTGTAGTAAAAATAGTATCTTAATTTTATGATGGTATGCACACACACATAATATAGAAGAGAAATATCAATAAGAGAATAATATACTGTACCAGGTAAAAGAAAAATCAAGGTTTAACACTTACGTTAGTAGAAGAGATGGGTCGGCATACGAGAATGGCGGCTGGTTCCGAGGCAGAGGGCAGATTAGTTGCCCTCCGGTGAATCACTATCACTATTCACAAGGGTTTACAGGGCCTACCTGACAAACTCCTCAAAGTCCATATCGTCACTGTCACTATCACCGACTTGGGCTGGCTATGGTTGTGGTGGGTTGCGGGCGAGACTAGCATTGATGTTGTCGTGATACATCTGGACATACGGCTCCATAATTTTCGACAGAAGGTTATTAGACACTTCATGCCGATGCTTGACTGTGTCTTTGTCAAGGATGAGCTTGATTTTCTCCCCCAACTCGATGACTTCCTTCACATAATCATGGCTTGGTCCAGGTTCAAGGTTTTTCTGGGGTGGTGGGGGTCCAGCGGAAGCCATTGTGACGGGAATAGCGGGCACAAGAGAGAACTGTATACGTGGAGAACTGAGAACAATGAGAGTGGCCCGGCGAGGTCAGCGACTCCTTCCCTCTGGTGGCAGGGCATGTCATGTTACATTAAACCAATCACAGCTAGCGGAGGAGGGAGGTAAGGATGCGTAGCCCAATCACAGTCCAATACGTTAAATGACGTCAGCGATAACGTAAGAGTGACCTAATGCGCACCCCTCACCGCGCCGCTTCCATGTACTGTATGGTCAAGAATGGACCGTGCGAGTACAAAATGGCGCGTCTGGACCTCTCCAGCCGCTCGCCGTGTAAATGATGAAATTTACCGCGTAATTAAAACATTTCATTCTGGCAAGGTGATGCGTAAATGACCAAAACGCGTATTAACAAAATCCGCGTAAATCGAGACTATACTGTACTGTACTGTATATAGCAGAGTGGACAGTGTATGCTTACTGTAGGCTAGTATGTAGAGGCGTACATATAGTATACAGCACTTGTACCATCCCTCCTTCATGGAGGGAGAGGAGAGTAACAGTTAACCCTCTCAACCTCGGAGCCTGAGACACATGCGTGCATGAAAACTTAAGCTCAGCCTCAGAGGTTGTTGCCAAAAAATTATTTAAATTTTTGTTTTTGGGGCTCATTTCACTGCCATGGAATTGTTTCTTTAATTGTAATGGGGTCTCTTCTGGCATAAATTTGTCTGACAAATTGTATGAAACCATAAAAAAAATCAAATTCTTGAAATTTAAGCCACTTTCTTTGAGTAAAAGTTGAAAAAGCAGGAAATGTTTAGTAACATCTCGATTTCATTCACATTTTGCTTGTATTATGGTGTTCATTGATATGTACTTTTTTTCCAAAATAAAGAACAAAGCCTGTAGAATAAGGAAAAAAAATATAACAAATACTTATGGAATAATTTAAAGGGCCGAGCAGTGCACCCTCTTCTTGCTCTAATGGCCAGAGCGACACCACACGCCACTCACACGGTGACCAAGACTGTCAAGGGGAAGGTATTAAGGCCCATACAAAGAAAACAACATCTGTCAACTGGCATCCAAAGCTCAGTCAGTTTCACAGAATAGTTTGTGAGTTATTTGAAAATATAGCCCATTGGACGCCACATTGGCGTCGCGAGGTTGAGCTTAAGTTTTTTCGCCTTTTATGTTCGACACCACTATGGCGTCGTGTGAGGATGAGAGGGTTAATAACACCTGCTACAGTAGATGGTACAGGACAAAGGCAAACCATCCTTTATCATCATATCACCATTTGGCATAGTTTAGACTTTCAGAAATCTTTCGCAATTACCCAGAAAATTTGGGGGATGTGCGATAGTGTGTCTGTGGGAGATGTGTAGTTTAGACTCTCGGAAACTTTCTCCAATTCCCGGAAAAATTCCAGAGATATACAATTTTTTCCGGGGAAGAGAAAATTTGTATTCCTACCCGGAAATCTCTCATTCCAGTAACAGCTCTGCACCACTTATGAATGGGATTCCAATATATTAATAACATTATTCTGTAACTAAATCCCATTTTTTTTACATTACTTTATTTTCATTATTCTATATATAGTTTAAAATCACTTTATTTACATTTTTTTTTATGTATGGGATATTAATGTTGTTTTATATGGCCAGGGTTGTACTTTAACCAAACCTAACCTAACCTAACCTAACTTAGCCTATGGAATTAACACTTCCGACTTACGAACAGATCGACTTACAAGCAGACTGACTTACGAACAAGGTCCAGGAATGTTACCGTTCACAACTCGGGAATTGCCTGTACAAAAGTAAATAAGTAGAAATCCATACAAGAATTATTACTTACTCTGTCACTATTCCAGCTTTCTTTTCATAAAATGGGTTAATATATCTGGCCATCTTGAGGGCTTCCATTTCATTTCTCACTGGATTATCTTGTGTCAGTTTTAGAATTTTCTCAGCATCTTCAGGCCGGGAGATCAACACCAGTACAGGCTGACCTGGGTACTTTACCTTTACGATTGGGCCATGTACTTTGAAGAGTTTCAAGAAATAATGGTACGAGCTCTCTGCAAAATAAACGGAAATCAGTATATTTAACTTTCCCAAATACTGTATTAAGTGCATGTATGATAAGTTCTCCTTCGATCACATGCACTTGAAATATTGGTCAGAAGAGTAATAAAGACGGATTGTTAAAAAAAAAAATCACATGCTATTTAATAAGAACCTCCAGCTAAGGCACTAGAGGGTCAGAATCAATAGACACAGACTCTTTACTAATTTAATATCTTTAAAAGATTTAACAAGGGCATGTAATATCAATTTAGTCTACCAATTGTTTTTAATTTCTAAGAGGAAATACAAATGCCATGATTTTTTTTTCTGTGGAAGTTCATTCAGACATTCTGGCAACTAATGATCTCCCAAATTTCCAAACAGTGACTCAAATGAAGCACAAATTATTAGAAAAACACTACATGTTGGTCTGGGTAAAATTGTGAAAAAAAAAGCAAGACTATCAGTTATTGTGGTCTAAGGATTCATATGAATTTGAGACCCCCTACTGATATCCCCTTTGAAAGGTATGTATGTATAGTGTTTAAAAATAATATAAGCTTAATGGCGGCTAATTACAGGTGTACTATATATAAGAGATAAGATCAGCTGATTCAACAGAAACCTTAAATTTAATGGGAATGTAAAATATACATCTTCTCAGGACTCAGGGTGTGCAGTAAGACTCTTGGATTTCCTTTGCAGAAAGTGAAAATCATTTGAAATTTTTTTTATTTCCTTCGCAATTTTAATCTGAAATTTAAAAAATAAACATGTGGTGTCATGCCACACGAATAAATAATACACATAAGGCAAAATTCTTCCCAATTTATTGATAAACAAGCTATGGTAGTTCAAAAACTTCTACAGTATCTATGAATAAGTATGTAACCATCAATATTCCAGTTTCTCAGTGCATTGAAATAAAAGTACCGGAAGCTAAAGGCAAATTTGCCAAACTTGTAGCTCTGAGCTTTGAAATTTATATATCTCAAGATATAAGTAGTTTTAAGTTTTTAAAACCACAATTACAGAACCAAAAAACAAAGACATAGCTAAAACACTTACAGTAGTAATCTTACTACTGTACTAATTTATATTTGGATGCAATGTAAGTACCAAGTTTAAAAAAATAATGTAGATTTTCAAATCTTATTCCATTTTAGCAAATTATTGAAAGCAATTTCGTAGACTTGCAGTATTTGAACTAAAAACGCTTATACAGTCAACCCTCACTTTACGCGGTCCCACTTTACGCGTTTCCACGTTTACGTGGTACCCTGCCGAAACCGGAATGCTCACTTTCCGTGGTGTGTGTACCCTTTTACGCGGAGAGCGGCGGGAGCAGGGTGCGCACAAGGTCGCCCAGTCATCAAAACATTACCGAGTTCTTCACCCGCCACCCACCACAGCCGGCCCAAGTCAGTGATAGTGATAATGATAGTGAGGATATGGACTTATATGGACTTTGAGGGGTTTGACAAAGAGGCCCTGCAAGCCTCTGTGTGGATAGTGATACAATTGATACAAGTGATACAGGTGAGGGCCAATATTCTGCCCTCTGCCTCGGAACCAATCCCCCATCCCCGTGTGCCTAGCCATCTTTTCTACTAATGCAAGTGTTAAAAAACCTAATATTATTGATATTTCTCTTAATTATTAATTGTGTGTGCATACCATCATAAAATTAAGAAGTTATTTTTACTACAACGTAGGTATTGTGTCTGAAAAAGTGGAGTTTGGGGGTCGGCCCGGTCTCTATTTCAATTAATCCCATATGTTATGTTGTTCACTTTACGTGGGCCGCCGTGGGTTGAATTAACCGTGTAAAGTGAGGGTTCACTGTAATAAAATATTCCATTTTAGCTACCGGTAATTATTGAAGAATGCAATACGTATATGTAGTACAGTAGACTACCAGTAATTGAAGAAAAAAGTTTATAATAAAATACATAGGTACATTTTCTTGGACTTTTCAGCACAAAAGCTTAGATTGGAATTATATGTTTCAAACAAATAATTACAAGAACTTGAGTTACATAATTGTATTCAGTAATCAAAGTTGAAAATTCACAAATTGCAGCATAAAAACACGAGTGTTTCACCAGTGTCGGCATTAAGATGACTTCGATGTGGAGTGTATAAATTACCACCAATGCTGAATAATCTTTCACTCTCCAATGATGGTGAAGAAGATGCTTGTTTGCAAGGAGACTTAATCTTGGAAGTACAGGTATGTTCTTATTGGTTTACCACCAATCTAAAGGATTTCCATTATGTGCTTGCAACTGTAATGTTTGGTATCTGTCCATTTAAGCTCTGAGAAATGAAGTTGTTGCACTTTTTTTTTATTCTTGGAAAAAATCCTTGGAATTGATTTTAGTTCAATAGACTGTGAATGATCACTATCACCCTCTGTCTCTAAATGGTCTACACATTTATCAAAATCAAAGTCACTTATTTGCACAAGACTCTCTAGGTTCTACACTAGAATGTGCACTGGAATACAGTGTACTCACATTCTTCCCCTTCTTGTATAGTTTGCTTCCTCTTCTTGTACAGTATAGCTGGCAATCACTCTCTGTAGATTAACTTCATGTATTTTAGACACTTTATCACCTTCAGTTCAATACAGGGTATCCTTGTATTCGGGATTAAGATATGTTGCCAGTTTTGGACTTTTGTCATCTAGATATTTATGAAATCAGTTCTCCATTAATGCCTTGATGGCATTGAGAGTACTGCCTAACCCAGAAAAATGAGCATCTGCTGATGCTTTTAGTTATGAAACTTGATTTGAGGGATTACACAACTGAACAGTAGTCTTGTGGAAAATTTTCATTAGAGTAGAGAGCTTCCCAATCAGGTTCCATTTGTTTGCATCAAATACATGGAGGTTAGGGCCTTTAAGGCAGTAGTTTACATGAAATACGTGCTGTTCCAACGAGTGGAGACATATTGTATTAATATTGTTCTGCACATTGAACAAAAATAGAATGTGTTTATTGACCGAAAACATTTAATATATGTTAGCGAAAATAAGACTGCTAGTTGTATTCCAGAGCAGTTCACTCACAGTAAGATCTGCCATATGTGTAATAATGGAAATGCAAAGTTTTGGATGCCAGAGGCAAAAATTACAGAAATAAAATTAGGAAAGTATCAGCTGAAAATTGGTCAATACCTATATTCCAAATATAGGCCTCAGTACATCTCTAGTGGAAAGGTTAATAAAAATCTGTTTATATGAGACTTTTCAAAACCCATCATGAAATATTCAAGGTTTAATTCTGGAAAGTCCTAATAACTCCGAGAAAAGCTTAATGTGTCGTACACTAAGCTTATCGGCCCCCCCTGGGCCTGGTGTACAGTAAACCCTTGCCATTTGCGAGGGATAGGTTCCAAGAAATGGCACGAATTGGCAAAACCACGAATAGCCACTTATATAATAACTTAGTGCACTAATTTACAGGTACACCTATACCTGTACTGTGTTTGAGAAACTTAAGTCACAATACTGTACTTACATTCGTAGGTGGAAGTCTGGAGCTTGAAGAAGGTGCACTGTACATAGGGGTACATCTGGTTAATGAAGTATACTGGGTAGGTGGATCATCAAGATCACTGGTGGAAAAGGGTGATGCAGTGGTGGTTGGTGGAGAGGAGCATGACTCGGGGGTGGCGCGCGACCCGGAGGTGGCATGCGGCCGAGAGGCGGGTGGTGAGGTAGCGAGTGACTGGGAGGAAGAGGGTGGAGTGGTAGTACTAGCTTGTTCTTTCTAAAAACACATGGTGATTGGTACAGTAAGTCCTTGCTTAACGTCGGGGTTACGTTCCTGAAAACGCGACGTTATACGAAACAATGTTAAGCGGTTCAATTTTCCCCATAAGAAATAGATAGAATACGAGAGTTACGTTCCTGAGCCTCCCTTTGCCTCATGAAATACATTGCATATACAGTGGGGTATGCTATAATGAATCTAATTGGTTCTAGAACCTTGTTCGTTATAGCATTCGTTCGTTATAGGATTAATCCGTCCCAGGCCCCCAAATACAACCACTTAACACTGAAAAATTTCTGTGGAAAATGTAAAAAATATGGTACTTTATCTTACCATAATGTTGTTCAGCATGCGGGACAGGAGGCAGAGAGGGAGGGGGGGAGGAGAGAATTATGGAGAAGAGGTGGAAGGAGAGGAGTCATCCTTCCTAGCCTTCTTTGGTGACTGTCTTACAGGCACTTTGTCTGTAGGGTCTTTTGCTACTTTTTTAAAGAAGGAATCCAGGGTTGGCTGCTTCAACCTTGATTTCTGGACCTTCTAAAAGTAGTTCATCACATTGTCATTAAACACACTGATGGCTTTTTCCACAGCACCAACATCAGGATGATAATCCTCCGCAAGCTTAGACAGTTTGCTCCAGCAAAAGAACACATCCTTGAGATCTTTGGCTGGAATGATGCAGCTTTCCTCCTTGTCCTCATCCTCCCGACTCCTCAGAAGTTAAGCTCCGCTTCAGTGTCTCATTTTCTTCTTTGTGAAGCTCAAGCAGCTCCACAGTGGACAGCTCCTTACTGTGCTCTTCCACCAACTCCTCAACATCATCATCATCATCCACTTCCAGGCCCATGGAATTGCCCAGAGACAATATTTCATGTACAACAGCCTCTTCCTCTAACTCTTCGAAGCCTTCAAAGTCTCTTTGAAGCACACATTCAGGCCACAATGTCCTCCAAGCAGCACAAAGACACCTCATAGTAACCTCTTTCCAGGCTGACGCAATTAAAAACACAGCGTCTGCTATTATGAAGTGACTCTTCCAAAATTCCTTCAAACTAACATCACTGGAAGAAGTGGAGGCAAAACATTTTCTAAACAGTGCCTCTGTGTATAGCTTCTTAAAGTTAGAAAATACCTGCTGATCCATGGGCTGGATGAGAGGTTTTGTGTTGGGTGGCAAGAAGTGCACAGTGATGAAGTTGAACTCCTCTGGCAATTCAACCATCAAATTAGGAGGGTGGGCTGGTGCATTGTCCATCACCAACAAAGCTTTCAGTGGAAGATTATTCTCCCTGAGGTATTCCCGAACACTGGGCCCAAACACCTCAATCACCCACTCAGAGAAAAGACTCCTGGTCACCCAAGCCTTTGGGTTTGACCGCCACATAACATCTAGGCGGTTCTTCCTAATGTTTTTGAAAGCTCTGGGGTTTTCTGCATGGTACATATGGAGTGGTTTTATTTTGCAGTCACCAGAAGCATTAGCACAAAGAAGGAGGGTAAGCCTGTCTTTCATTGGCTTATGGCCAGGGACAGAAGTTTTCTCCCTTGTAATGTATGTACGGCGAGGCATATTTTCCAAAAAAGTCCAGTTTCATCACAGTTGAATACCTGCTGAGAAACAAAGCCTCCCTCTTTAATCACATTCCAAAAAATGTCATGGTGTTCCTTAGCTGCTTCCTTATCTGCACTAGCAGCATCACCATGTCTCACAACACTGTGTAATATATTTCTCCTTCTGAAACCAGTAAACTACCCCTTGGTACCCCTAAACACTGGCACATCACTGTCACTTCTTCCACTAGGAGTCTTGGCTTTAAGGTCCTCAAACAATTGTCTGGCCTTCTCACAAATTATGGCTTCACTAATGCTATCACCTGCCATTTCTTTCTCCTTTATCCACACTAAGAGTAAATTTTCCATCTCCTCAATCACATTACACCTTGCTTTGCTAAGTCTAGAGATTCCCTTAGCCACTTGCACAGTTTTCAACTCCTTTATCCTTAAAATCGTACATATAGTCGATTTAGCCATCCCATATTCATCACTAAGTTTCGCAATGCTTGTTCCATTCTCACGTTTCTTTGTGATTTCTTTCTTAGTTTCAAGAGTTATAAGCTTTCTCACTCGCTTTGGACGATTCACTGTTACAATTGTACACTTGTATAACAAAATATTTATACAAATAACTCATATTTCCACATCAAAAGACGAAATTTCAACAATAACAGTGGTGCACTGGCTACACAATGAGACAAAGATGGCGCCTGACGCTCTTGTTGTGGGTCGCGGTACAACAATATTCATGCGCCAGACGAAATAGTCCTGTATTCATCCGCGTTCGTTGTAGGAGTTGCGTTCGTTATAGCATTCTTAATTTTATAGGTAAAATAGTTCGTTATAGGAATATTTGAAGTAGGATCCGTTCGTTATAGCATACCCCACTGTACTGTACATAAATTCAAAGCTCCTTGTGATGCCTGGTGAGGTACTTGTATGCATTACTATAAAGTCATTCATTGAGATTTATAAGAGAAAAACTCAAAACTCCTCTACATAACAGATAAATAAATACCATTAGGTAACCTTGGTAGGCCAGCGGGCTGGCGCCAGCTGTCATAATACATCACCTCCCCCTCCGAACTTCCGGCAAGATTGAAGGTTGTTTAGCCTTAAAGTTTTTATCTTATAAAATGGTACAGACTAAAATTAATAGAATATAAATTGCATTACTGGAATCCTTGCAAGACATAGAATAATATGAATATAGACATCATATATTTTGCACAAGAGATAAAAAATTTAGTCCCTTAAGTACATTTAAGTGCTGTACATGTTTTTCCAGCTTATTTTTCGGTAAATATAGTAACTTTCTTCATTTATTTTTACTCCTTTACATGCACACACCATCCTTAAATACATATTGTGAAAAAGGTAAATGAAATATTTGTCCTAAGGGAGAGGGTGATGCGCTGTAAAAAGAAGTCCGTGGCGAGGCAAACGACTTAGTACCGAGTCACCGGGACGTTAAAAAAAATTTTGGTCTCTAAAGATTAGCAACGTAATACTGAAACAACGTTAAGCGGGCCTACGCTAAGTGAGGACTTACTGTACCTGGTTGATTCCTCGAACCATCTTAAGGCTGTGTTCCATGGAAGGGTCATGGTCAACAATGAAATCATTCACCATCTTTACTCGATGAAATAGTTCACCAAAATATTCCAAGCTCCAACCTTCTTGTTGCAATTCCATAATATCTTCCTCAGCACTTTTTACCAACTCTTCCAAATCCTCTCCATGCCCATCAATCAGCTCTTCCACGTCTTCAGCAGCCATGTCCACAAACCCCTCACCATCCAACTGACATGCAACACTCGCAATGTCATTCACATCCTTTACTATGAACGGAAATCCCTGAAAATTATTCACACACTCAGGCCATAAGGTGCACCAACAAGCATTCACTGTCTCTGGTTTAAATTAACTGAATGATTCAATGAATGTTGGTAATGCAGTCTGCAATGTTATACTCCTTCTAACACTTGGTAACATCAAGGTCAGGGTCTTCAAACATGGCACTACGGATATAACCAAAAGAGCGGCATGTATAATATGCCTTGAAGGTGCGTATTACACCCTGATTGAGAGGCTGGATAAGAGCAATGGGTAGAAACACCACCTGGATGGCTAAACTGCAAACTTTCTGCATGGCCTGGTGCATCATCTGTCAATAATAACCACATAAATTCCATCTTCTTGGAAGCAAGGTATTTTTCCACTTCCAGGATGAAGTACAGTGATCCCTCGGTTAACGAAATTTCGGTTAACGAATTACCTTCCATAAGAATATTAAATTCTGTTTACGAACAAAAATTTGGTTAACAAAATTTTTACAAATCGTGTCAACATGTTTTCGCTTGCTCACCAGCTGAAATATTAGTCCGCCAATACAGTAATCGGTTCTAGGGCTTAAATAATTTTCCAAGTTTTCCAAGTTTGTAGTAATTTTAACAATTACTTAATATAATTGCAGTACAGGAAACTAGTTCTTGGTGCGACAATCAGCCACTTCACTCACCCAGCAAGGCGTCAGTTTGTATCTCTGGTCAGTGGAGGTAACATCTCGCTTGTGACTCTCTTGAACATAAACTATTTTTACGTTTTTACAGTACAATTATTGGTCATTCTGAAATTTATTTTACATATTGACAATATATAGTGCTGTGTAGTGTTGATTTAAAGAAAATAATCTTGAATTACACCTAGTGAACTTAAAATTTTATGGGTGAAATGACGGCATGAAGCATGGGGGTAATTTCTCTTCCACCCCCACTTCCTTCTCCTCCACCCCCACTTCTAATTCCCATCATCATCATCCAGGAGCCTTCTACATACACACCTCAAAGTAAGTGTTCTTTACTGCATTTTGGTTTTACTTTGTATGTACTTTTCTGTGAGCTGGAAACAATTACCCAGTATCCCTTTGAAATAATGGATTCGGTAAACGAAATTTTTGGTTAATGAACGACCTTCTGGAACGAATTGTGTTCGTTAACCGAGGGACCACTGTATTTGTATATGAATGTAATATCGGATCACAGTGTTTCCTCCACTGAACAGAGACACAAACTGACGCCTTGGTGGGTGAGTGAAGTGGCTAATGGGCACACCAAAAACTAGTTCCCTGTACTGCAATTATGTTAAATAAGTGTTAAAATGACTAATAATTTTAATATAAAACTTGGAAAAATATTGAATAACACAACCTTCTTGATATTTACTCCAATGGAAACGAATATAAGCCCTAGAACTGATTGCTGTATTGGTGGACTAATCTTCCAGCTGGTGAGCAAGCAAAAACATGTTGACACGTTTTCGTAAGAATTTTGTTAACCGAAATGAAGATTCTTATGGAAGGTAATTCGTTAATCAAAATTTTGTTAACCGAGGCGTTCGTTAACTGAGGGACCACTGTATACTTGTATGATTTACTGCATTTTGATACTATTTCTACCTCAATTAATGAGGAAACAATTATCAATACAGTGGTCCCTCGATTAACGAACAGTTCAATTAACGAATTAGCTCCCATAAGGACTTTCAGTTCCATTAACGAACAAAACTTCGATTAACGAAAGCCTTTGGAGAAACACGCTTTGTTGTGTGCATCAGGTGATCAGCTAGTCCGCCAATACAGTAATTGGTTCTATGTTTACATTCGTTTCCAGTGGAGTAAATATCAAGAAAGTTGTGTTCTTGAATATTTTTGCATTTTTTATATTAAAATTATTGGTCATTCTAAAATTTTGCCATCCAAGTTCTGTCTACATAAAGTTATACTAATATTTTTGGCTCGATATATGTAACTTTATTCATTTATTTTTACTCGTTTACATGCATACACTGTCCCAAGGGCAAAGCTGTACTGTACATGTACTCAAAATAATGTACAAAATGATTACTAAGATTTTTGTCTAGTGCAAACTATAGCAGGTATACTGTATATTCAAATTAGTCATTATCTTATAAGAATTCCAACAATGTAAATTATATTCTCCCCGGTCACTTCTATGACATTTTATAAGCCAAAAAGAAAAACTCAATCTAAAGGAAATAAATAAACAAATAAATACTTCACTGGACCTTCGGCGCTGTAAGGGCGGTAACGATCTTCCTGCTCGTTACCGCTGCTCACTCGCTCGTTTGCTGGCGCGACTCCCACTTGGGGGGGGGGTTAGACGGAGGTTAGGAAGTCACTGCTACCAGCGACGCGGACAGACATTACACAGATTTCAAACCAGTCACACCTCCCCGCTGCTCTTCCAAATTCTGGTGGTGCTCTCATCAAAGGCTCTGGACTCGTGGGCTGTGTCCCCAGACCTTCACCTATCGACTGTCAATCTCTGGACACCTACCCCAACCACTACCGAGGCTGCCAGTTCATCTCCCCCGTCTGTGCCCCGGTGTTTCTCCTGCTGTAGCAAGACATCGGCCACCACCGCTCGAGTGAGGAAGCCTGACTGGACCATTTCCAGGGCCACTGCCGTAGGAAATATCTGTTCATTGTTTGATTCTCTAAAGTGTTTGATTCCATTAATTGCTGACTCCCATTGATTGTTTGATTCCATTAACTGTTTGATTCCATTAATTGTTGACTCCAATTAATTTGTTGATTCCATTAATTGTTGATTCTCTTAATTGTTTGACTCCCGTAATTGTTATTTCATGTTTGTTGATTGGGGTCAGAGTTTTGTGTTATATTTTTATAGTAAATAGATGTCAATCTCGAATGGTTGTTTGTTATTCCTCAGAAAACCATGGTCCTTGACTTTCCTTTTATAAGATCCTGATTAGGCTGGGAAGGGATTTCTATCCCTAAGTCCCATGCCTTTACAGGCGCCAACTGTCAAACCTGTCACTGTCACCTCCTCCCAGCCAGGGTTTGGTGGTTTTAGGCTTACAGTTTTTATCTTATATAATATCACAGACTAGAGTTGAGAATATAATTTGCATTGCTGGAATACTTGCAAGACAGTGAATAATCTGAATATACTAAACGTCATATGTTTTGCACGAGATAAAAATTTTAGTACATTAGTTTAGTACATTTTAATAATGTACAAGCTTTTCAACTGTATTTTTAGGTAGATTTATATAAATTTCTTCATTTATTTTTATTCATTTACATGCACACACCATACTAAAAGAAACGTAAAAGAAATAAATGACCTAAGTGCAAACCTGTACCGTATAATTATGTACTAATGATTACAGTACTAAAATTTTCATGTCTAGTGCAAATTATAGCTTGTTTATATTCAAATTAATCACTATCTTACAAGAATCCCAGCAATGTAAATTATATTCTCCCAGGTCGTTTCAGTGGCATTTTATAAGAGAAAAGCTTAGTCACGTTTAAGGACTGATAAATAAACACGCATTAGACCTTCAGCGCCAACTGTCAAACATATCACCTCACCTCCCCCTCCCCCATCTGCCCAGCCATTTTAGGCTTACAGTTTTTATCTTATATAACATCACAGACTAAAGTTAGGAGAATATAATTTGCATTGCTGGAATCCTTGCAAGACAGCGAATAATTTGAATATAAACGTCATATATTCTGCACGAGATAAAAATTAATCACTTGTATCACATTACTGTACAGTGGTCCCTCGGTTAACGAGCACAATTCGTTCCAGAAGGTTGCTCGTTAACCGAAAAATTCGTTAACCAAAACCATTGTTTCAATGGGTTTTTGGGTAATTGGTTCCAGCTCACCGAAAATTGCATAAAGTCAACAAAAAAGGTAGTAAAGTACACTTACTTTGAGGTGTGTATGTAGAAGGCTCCTGAATGATAATGCTGATGTGAATTTGAAGTGGGATGTGGAGGAGGAGAAGGGAGCAGAGAAGGAAGTGGAGGTGGAGGAGAAGCATTTTACTGCTTCTTGGAAGGTGAGTCACCTTCCATGAAAATGTCAGGAACCTCTGGACTGACAGATTCTCCAGCAGGAACATCCACTCTCCTTCTTGAAGTGGAAGGCTGAGGGCTAGCATCTTGTTCCCACTGCCTTTTAATGAAGAAACTGATGTTTGAAGAAGGAGACCACTGTGTCCTCAACATTACACAAAGCAAGTTCTGCTTTTTCCACATTAGGGTGCCTTGATGCCAGATTCCTGAACTTCTCCCAGTAGTGAGCAGCATCTTTCAAATCTAAAGTAGACATATGGTCATCACTTTCCTTTTCCTCCTCACCACCGTCAGCCTATAACATCTCATCCAGTTGCTGTAAGTTTTCAGGAATAAGTTCCTGCTCATGAGACATCACAAGCTCTTCTACATCATCCTCCTCCACTTCAAGGCCCAATGACTGACCAATGGACACAATCTCCTGGTCCAACTCTGCTTCTTCCTCAAATCCCTCAAAATCATGGACTACTGATGGCCACAGTGCTTCTCATGAAGAATTGAGGGATCTAGTGGAGACTTCTTGCCATGAGGACACAATCAATTTTACAGCCTCCAGGATGTTAAATTGTCTTCCAGAACAGTGCCAGTGTTAGTTCAGGATCAGTGGAAGTTGCCTGATGACACATCCTGAACATTTTCTTCATGTACAGCTTCTTAAAGTTGCTGATCACATTCTGGTCCATTGGATGTATGATTGATGTAGTGGTGGGAGGCAAAAACAACACTTGACAAAGTCAAATTGAGACTTCAAAGTGCTGGCAAGTTGAGGGTCATGACCAGGGGCATTATCCATAAGGAGAAGAACCTTTAAAGGAAGTTTATTGGTGGTTAGGTAGCTCTTCACAGAAGGGCAAAACACCTCAACTGCCCATTCATTAAAGAGCTGTCTTGTCACCCATGCCTTACGGTTGGACTTCCAATAAACTCCAAGCCGTCCTCTTACCACTTTTTGTTGCTTGAACACCCTGGAGTTCTCAGAGTGGTAGACAAGCATAGGCTTCAGTCGGAAATCCCCTGAAGCATTGGCACCAAGCAATAGAGTGAGACGGTCTTTCATGGGTTTATGCCCAGGTAAAGAGGCTTCATCTCTGGTGATGAATGTCCTTTTGGGCATCTTTTTCCAGAACAGTTTTGTCCACACTGAACACTTGCTGTGGAAGATAATTTTCTTCATCCACCAGTTCTTTAAAGTCCACTAAAAATTTTGCTGCTCCTTCCTTATCAGCACTGGCAGCCTCACCATGCCTAACAACACTAAAAATGTCACTTCTTTTCTTAAATTTTTCGAACCAACCCTTGCTGGCCCTCAACTCTTCAAACTCTGTGCCTGAAGAACCAGGTTGATCTGCCTTTAAATGTTCGTAAATCTCCCTGGCTCTTTCACAAATAAATATGGTCGAAACTGAATCACCTTTCATTTGTTTTTCCCTAATCCAAATGAGAAGTAACCTCTCTGTTTCTGCTATTAGGGATCTACCATTAAACACTCTGGTAGATTTGTCTCTCACTTTCACTCCCTTGAATTTGTCTTTCTGTGAAAGAATTGTCGACACAGTTGATGTCGACATGCCATATTCTTTGCTAAGCACATTTGTTCTGATGCCTTCTTCATGTTTCTTAATAATTTCCTGTTGCACCTGGATAGAAATTGCTTTTCTGGATTTCTTGGGACCCATGCTGGATTCAAAAATAATTTCAACACTAAAATTTTAAGTTTAATTGCTGTAAATAAAGAATATTTTCTTTAAATCAACACTGCACTGTGCTATATATCATCAATATGTAAAATAAATTTCAAAATGACCAATAATTTCACTGTAAAAACAGAAAAAATAGTTTATGTTGAAGAAACTGAAAAGACAAAGGGACTGACGCCTGTTTGGTGTGTTGAGTGGCTGTTTGGCGTGCTAAAAACTAGTTTCCCTGTACTTAAATTATGTTAAATAATTGTTAAAATGACTAACAATTTTAATATAAGATTTTTAAAATTATTAAATAGTACAAACTTCTTGATATTTACTAAAATAGTAAAGAATTTAAGCCCTAGAACCAATTACTGTATTGGCGGACTAATACGATAACTAGTGAGCAAGCGAAAACATGTTGAGGGGTGCTCGTAAGGAATTCGTTAATCGAGAGATTGCTCTTTAACCGAAGTGAAGAATCTTATGGAAGGTAATTCGTTAACCGAAATTTCGTTAACCGAGGGATCACTGTACAGTAATGATTTAAGAGTTCTAGTGTATATGTACGTTTATATAAACTGTAGTGATTTAAGGACGATTTCAGGGATTTTTAGGTGTTTTTCTGATTTTATGCGTTTTTTGGCTTTACTTTGTATGTACCTTTTCTGTGAGTTGGAACCAATTACTCATTATCTCATTGAAATAATAGACTCCGTTAGCGAAATTTTCGGTAAACAAACGATTCTGTGGAACCAATTGTGTTCGTTAATCGAGGGACCACTGTATAATGTATCATCTTATGATTTGTGCTGGCAAAGGAACATTATCAAATACACATTATAAGACGATGTCATGAAGTCCTTCCAGGGATTGACAATCACTCTGGAAACATTACAGGCAACTCGAGGTAGCATCATCGCCCTTCACGACATAGGCCTAGCAACAAGCATTGATTTATAGCTATAATGTTATTCAGAAAGTGACATTTCTCCATGTTCGTCAGTGCAAGCTGTGTTTTCCAATGAGTCTCGGGTACTGTACTAGTGTTGGTCATGGATTTCCAGCAGTAAACACCCACTATTTGACTGCCGTTGACATGTTTTCGCTACATTAATATACAGGTAATTATATTATTCTACTAAAGATGGAGCACGGTGATTCACCGTAATTACAACAAATGCCAAAAATAATAACTGACAACCTCACAGATATTAGGAAGGCAGGTCTACCAACATAATGCAGGAATCACAACTAGTGATCGGAAATATATGTCCATTGTGACACATTGTATCGATGAGAAAAAGGGGCTGATACTTTAGGGGAGGTGTGTAACAGCACCATTTGTATTATATAAATATTCACCCAAATGTATAATACTTATATGTATAATACCCAACCATTCTCGTTGCCACAATGTTGCTTCACTCTCTCTCTTTTACAGGTACTTTAACGGGCAATGTTCAGTGGATTTGGCTTCCTGTGTACCACCAGCAAGGCCGTGGGCTCGTAACACACGTCTTGCCCGTGGTGCCCACCGTTTCTCTGTGGATGTCAGTCACACTAGAATAACCCGTTATAGTACATCCTTCTTTCCTCACACAGCCAAACTGTGGAATGCTCTGCCTTCTTCTGTATTTCCATACTTATACAATCTGTTTCACTTTAAAAAGCTGGTTTTCCGGCATCTTCGTGGT
The DNA here is from genome assembly GCF_018991925.1 of Homarus americanus. Taxonomy (NCBI): domain Eukaryota; kingdom Metazoa; phylum Arthropoda; class Malacostraca; order Decapoda; family Nephropidae; genus Homarus; species Homarus americanus. The sequence goes on along the minus strand of NW_024741901.1, from coordinate 15,375,988 downwards.
GTAGATTAACACAGTATAACCTTTTTCTTCTCTACAGTTGTACCCCACTTAACGCGGTCAATTGAACCCAGAGGGTCCCGCGTTAAGTGAACAACAGAACATATGGGATTAATTCCAATAGAAACCGGCCCGACCCCCAAACTCCACTTTTTGAAGGCACATACCTATGTTGTAGTAAAAATAACATCTTAATTTTATGATGGTACATGCACACAATTAATACTTAAGAGAAATAGAGAAATACAGTCGCCAAGTTAATGTCCATTCAAATAATGGACTCAACTCCCTCCCCCTCTCACACTACACAGCCGGCTAACAGATGGTCGGTCGGTCCCTCCCTCCCCCCCCCCACCCCCCACCAACCGTCCCAAGGAGATGTGTGGGATAACCTCAAACTAAAGTTAGGAAAATATAATTGACATTGCTGGATTCCTTGTAAGACCAGGAATATTTTGAATATAAATGTCATATAATTTGGACAAAAGATACCATAGTTACCTAGAGAAAAATTTTTATCTAAAAATTGTAAGTTTAAAGCAAAATATATGATGTTTATATTCAAAATGATCACCAAATTATAAGAATTCCAGCAATGTAAATTATATTCTGACCGGGTAATTTGTATGAATTTTATGAGCTAAAACAAATATCTTCAGTTAATAAAAAAAAAATAATCTTCACGACACTATCTGTCAATCAAAGTACCCCACCTTGCCTCCCCCCCTCTTCCAACCGTGCGGTCAGTCCCAACCCTCCCCCCCACCCCCCACCAATCCTCCCTTCCAGAGTTTTTAACATTTAGTATTAAATAATACCTCAGATTAAAGTTAGGATAATATAATTGACATTGCTGGATTCCTTGTAAGACCAGGAATATTTTGAATATAAATGTCATATATTTTGCACAAAAGATACCATAGTTACCTAGAGAAAAATTTTTATCTAAAAATTGTAAGTTTAAAGCAAAATCTATGATGTTTATATTCAAAATGATCACCAAATTATAAGAATTCCAGCAATGTAAATTATATTCTGACCGGGTAATTTGTATGAATTTTATGAGCTAAAACAAATATCTTCAGTTAATAAAAAAAAATAATAATTCTTCACAGGGTAACAGATGGTCGGTCGGTCCCTCCCTCCCCCCCACCCCCCACCAACCGTCCCAAGGAGATGTGTGGGATAACCACTAAATTTTAATAAATAATACCTCAAACTAAAGTTAGGATAATATAATTGACATTGCTGGATTCCTTGTAAGACCAGGAATATTTTGAATATAAATGTCATATATTTTGCACAAAAGATACCATAGTTACCTAGAGAAAAAATTTTATCTAAAAATTGTAAGTTTAAAGCAAAATATATGATGTTTATATTCAAAATGATCACCAAATTATAAGAATTCCAGCAATGTAAATTATATTCTGGCCTGGTAATTTGTATGAATTTTATGAGCTAAAACAGGCAGTCAGGCAGGGTGGCGGGTGGGGCAAATCTAAAAATAGCGTCTCGGACACTCACCGCGTATATGTGGAAAAAATCTGCGTTAAGTGAAAGTTCAGCTTTGGCAAGGCACCGCGTATATGCGAAAACGCCTTAAGTGAAACCGCGTTAGGCGGGGTAAAACTGTAGTCCAGAATGTAACGTCAAGCTTTATACCTAGGTATGTAAATGCCTAGCATTAACTCGCCAGGCCAACATTCAGGCAATTAAAACATCTAATAATTACTTAAGTACGTAATATTAGGAGGAAACGTCGTTACCTGGCATTTAATTGCAATTCTCAAAACCCTCCATCACACGCATTGCTACCGTCATCTCTTGCCCTAGTGCAAGCAGTAAACAAATGTCAACTCTCGAGGGGTGGAGATGGGTGGGATATGTTGATGTCGCAACAGGTATGAGAATCAGTGAGCTGATTTCAATTTCCAATAATCCATCATTATTGGTATTTTCTGAGGAAGATGTCACCTTTTTCCTACAGAGATTCTAAGAAAAAATGAAAGGGAGGATTTTCAAGCTCAACCTATCAGGATAAAATGGCTAATGGGTGAGACAAGGGTTCCTCATATATTGTGCCCAGATAAGATTTTTCAAGAATGGTTTATCAGATTCCCTAATCGAGGCTCCTATGTATTCTCATCACAAGATGGTAAGAAATTGTCTCCTAGTCAAATGACAAAATATTTATCTCAGTTAGTGAGTCAAGCAGACACTGGCAAAAATTTTTTTTGCACATGACACCAGGAAATATGCAGGGTCTGTGGCCTTTCTGCGGCATATGAGCCTCAGTCAGATCAAAGAAGTGGGCTTTTTGAAATCTTCAAAAACCTTTTAAAACAGCTATCTTCATCTATCTCTGAAAGATGCTTCATATGTGGTGGTACTGGGGTCCCCTCCCCCACCTAGTCAATCTTCACAACCGTAACCTTCTTCTTCCTCATCAGAATAAAGTGAGTATCCTAATTAGGATATGTAAATTAACATTTTACCTTCCGGTGAATGTTCCTAATATTGGAAAATATTCCAAAAAGTTTATACTTATAATCTGGACCTAAGCTGATCCTTATACGCAATGTCACCTCCCTCTCCACCTCCTGCTCGGGTAATCAATGCTAGATGTCGCATTCTGGATTGAACAAAAAAGTTATTCAACAATGACCTAGCAGTTATTCGACCATGACTCTGTAGTTGTTCATGTCATACATGCTGAGGTCTGTAACTTCATCAGAAGTTGAGTGAGGTCAAGCTGATTTTGCAAATACCTCGCCCGCTCCTCCTTGCGTCTCACGCCTGAGCAGGAGAGAGCGGGCAGACTCATATCACTTGTTACCCAGTGAACACCTCACTTAAACGTTCTCCTATAAGTGCACTAAGACACTTCCCTTAGCAGAGAAGGTACAATATACTCTCAACTGAACTCAGTACCTGTGAAACTATATTTTTCCACAATAAAGCAAACACCAGCAAAGTGTTTATTTCAGCCCTGCCACTTACTAGTTCCAAAACTAATATATATATATATATATATATATATATATATATATATATATATATATATATATATATATATATATATATATATATATATATATATATATATATATATATATATATATATATATATATATATATATATATATATATATACTTGTGCGTGATATATATCTATAAAAAAGGACCAACACAAGTGTACACTCATGCTGAAAAGTCTTGTCGCCTCACCTGCCTCTTCATGAACCCAAAGATTCAGAGACCTCTGGGTTCATGAAGAGGCAGCTGGCAAACAGGACTTAATGTTAGGGAGATACATCTCTTGTGACCAATGTATGACAGACCCTTCTCTGTTGTAAACATGAGTAATTTATTTACGTCATTCTCACAACTACAGTTAAATGAGTTACTGATATAATGCATTACTGCACTTCAACAGCTATGGTTGTTAAGCTTTTAACTAAGTTAGTATTTACACTAGTCTATCAACAATTATAAATTGTGAGAGATAAAACCCTGTTATCACCACTATCAAAATGCAAGAAAACCTTGCCAGTATCTTGGAGTCTGTATTCATCAGAAATTTCACAGCCAAACCTATTTTGATGAATTGGTGGGGCCCTAAATTTTGGAACTACAGTAATACCCCGCTTAACACGGTTTCGCTTAAGCGATTTCACGTATCGCGGTGCCTCGCCAGAGCCGAACTTTCACTTAACACGGTTTTCCACGTACTCTGGCGAGAGTGTCATTTCGAGAGCTTTTTAGATTCCCCCACCCCCACCCCCCCACCCTGCCTGCCTGCCTGTTTTGTGTCATAAAATTCATACAAATTACCCGCCAGAATATAATTTACATTGCTGGAATTCTTACAATATGATGATCATTTTGAATATAAACATCATAGATTTTGCATTAGACATACAAATTTTTAGATATACGTTTACTCTGAGTAAATATGTTATTTTTGTGCAAAATATATGACATTTAGACTAAAAATATTCCTGGTCTTTACAAGGAATCCAGCAATGTCAATTATATTATCCTAACTTTAGTTTGAGGTATTATTTATTACTAAAAAGTAAATATTCTGGTTTTCCCACACATCTGGTGGTAGGAGGGTTGGTGGGGGTGGTGGGGGGGAGGGAGGGACCTAATCGTAATTAATCTGTTGTAATGCGGTGAAGAATATTTGTTTTTATTAACTGGAAGATATTTGTTTTAGCCATAAAATTCATACAAAATTACCCGTCAGAATATAATTACATTGCTGGAATTTTATATTTGAGTTAATCATTTTGAATATAAACATCATAGATTTTGCATTAGACATAGCAAATTTTAGATGTAATGTTTACCTGGAGTAAATATGTTATCTTTTGTGCAAAATATATGACATTTATATTCAAAAAATATTCCTGGTCTTACAAGGAATCCAGCAATGTCAATTATATTATCCTAACTTAATCTGAGGTAGGCTATTTAATACTAAATGTTAAAATTTAGTTTTTCACCCAACATCTCTTGAAGGAGGATTGTGGGGGTGGGGGGGCAGGGATGGGACTTGACCACGCTGTTGGAAGAGGGGGAGGCAAGGTGGGGTACTTGATTGACAGATAGTGTGGTGAAAAATATTTTTTTATTAACTGAAGATATTTGTTTTAGCTCATAAAATTGATACAAATTACCCCGCCAGAATATAATTTACATTGCTCAATTCTTACAATATGATGATCATTTTGAATATAAACATCATAGATTTTGCATTAGACATACAAATTTTAGATATAATGTTTACTCTGAGTAAATATGTGTTATTTTTTGTGCAAAAATATATGACATTTAGAACAAAATATTCCTGGTCTTACAAGGAATCCAGCAATGTCAATTATATTATCCTAACTTTAGTTTGAGGTATTATTTATTACTAAAAAAGTAAATATTCTTGGTTTTCCCACACATCTGGTAGGGGAGGGTTGGTGGGGGTGGGTGGGGGAGGGAGGGACCGACCACCATCTGTTACCGTGGTGAAGAATATTTTGTTTTTTATTAACTGAAGATATTTGTTTTAGCTCATAAAATTCATACAAATTACTCGTCAGAATAGCAATTTACATTGCTGGAATTCTTATAATTTGATAATCATTTTGAATATAAACATCATAGATTTTGCATTAGACATACAAATTTTAGATGTAATGTTTACTCTGAGTAAATATGTTATCTTTTTGTGCAAAATATATGACATTTATATTCAAAAATATTCCTGGTCTTACAAGGAATCCAAGCAGCAATGTCAATTATATTATCCTAACTTTAATCTGAGGTATTATTTAATACTAAATGTTAAAATTTAGTTTTTTCACCCAACATCTCTTGAAGGGAGGATTGGTGGGGGTGGGGGGCAGGGATGGACGGACCACGCCAAGTTGGAAGAGGGGGGAGGCAAGGGGGTACTCTTTTGATTGACAGATAGTGTGGTGAAAATATTTTTTTTTATTAACTGAAGATATTTGTTTTTAGCTCATAAAATTGATGTTACAAATTACTCGCCAGAATATAATTTACATTGCTCAATTTACATTCTAGGATCATTTTGAATATACACATCATAGATTTTGCATTAGACATACAAATTTTAGATATATAATGTTTACTCTGGAGTAAATATGTTATCTTTTGTGCAAAATATATGACATTTATATTCAAAATATTCCTGGTCTTACAAGGAATCCAGCAATGTCAATTGTATTATCCTAACTTTAGTTTGAGGTATTATTTATGAAAAATTTAGTGGTTTTCCCCAAAATTTCTCAGGAGAGGGAAGAGCCAGCAGTGTAGTGTGAGAAGAGGGGAGGGAGTGGAGTCCATTATTTGAATGGACATTAACTTGGCGACTGCATTTCTCTCTTTAAGTATTAATCAGGTGCATGTACCATCATAAAATTAAGATGTTATTTTTTACTAGAACATAGGTATTGTAGTCGGAAAAGTGGAGTTTGGGGGTCGGGCCAGTTTCTATTGAATTAATCCCATATATGTTCTGTTGTTCACTTAGCTGTTTTCACTTAACACGTACCCTGTGGGTTTTATTGGATCACAAGTAAGCGGGTAATTACTGTATACTTATATTTAACCTTAAATTATATAAATTTATTTAATTATTACTATACTGTACTGGGAGTGAATTATCTTTTTTCTCACAGTCACTTATGCCCACTGTGGTTAATATGCAAGCATCGGAATGTATTCTTCAACAACCTATTCACGTGTTCAGCTACTGCAGCCAGGAGTGATTAAAGAACAATAAACATTTTTTCTACATTCATAAATTATTGCACGGAGTGATTTTACCAGGAGTTAAATGCATGGGGAGTGAAATTAGAGGTAGGAAAATTACCAGAGCAAAAATGCATGGCGTACAATTACCAGGTGTGAAATTTTATCTACCAGTCCCAATGACCTGTGGAAACAGCATACCATACACCATATATAGAGTGCTAAGCTTTGATACATAAGGAGGCAACATGGCTGGATTGCACTTGACAGCCATCACTTCCCCCAACTAAAATTAGATACCCATTTACACAGCTGGGTGTTCTATGGATGCCCTAGGCTTGAACCTTTAAGACAGGAGATGAGAGTTATATCCACATATTTTTTCAATAGCAATAACACAAAACAAAATGAAAGACCTTTTTTAATATTTAACATAGAGAGTACTGTATATGAGGTGATAAAGAAGAACAGCAATCTTTCTTATTCAAACTTCTTATTCCAAGTCTATTTTTGTGGTTAAGAGGAATACAGTATGAGATAATGTAGCAACTGTCTACCTTTATCAGTGATCATGTTGAAAAGGGACCCAATTAGAGGATAACACTTGGGTCCTGGAACTTCAGGTACTTCTACTTGTAACTGTTGATGTACCCCGGTGACCTAATCGTCCAATGATATTTAATAGGGTACTTCGTTGTGACAGCATCTTCATCCCAAGCTTAATCTTAAAGTAAATAATATTTTTTTTCTACATCATATACAGTACAGTATACCACATCAAATCTCACATTCAAGATTAAGTTTTCTAATATTACAGTACAGTAAACCCTTGTTATTTGCAGGGGATAGGTTCCAAGGAATGGCGCAAATAGCAAAACCACGAATAGCAACTTATACCCTGTACTACCTTAGTACACTACTGTATATGGCAAATTCTATACCAAAACAACCGACCAGCTGTGGCAGCAAAACATCCCCTTTTAACTTCTGTCTAATAATTCAACTTTCTTTTGTTAAGGCTATCACCGACTTCTGCCTTTACATTTCACCACTAGCATCCCTAGCACTGACACTATAGTGTATTTTTTCAGCTGAGTAGGCATAAGCTCGCTTCTCAAGAAAGCTGAAGAATGATTGGCTGCTGTAAACCCGTCCGATTTTGTTCTGAAGAAATGATGTATTTTCAAATGAGTTTACACAATTTTGGCTCTGACCGCTTCCGATGAGAAAGATATTTGCTCATATGCCATTAATATATTATTTATTGGCTTTCAAACAAAGACGTGTTTATCGTTTTATACATGAATTAATTGTTAAACTTTGGGAGTAATTGATGCTGAGATGTACATATAGGTACTTTTATTTTACTCATTGTCATATATATTGTTACGCCTATATCAGTAATACCAATATAAAAACATTTTAGCATCAGAATCACATTGAAATATGTTGATATCAGCCGCTGGGGCAGAGGCGGAAAATATGACTTAGAACAACTTCATATTTTCCCACCACGTTGACGGGTTGTTCGCTGGAGTTTACTCAAGTCTGTCACACTCATCCACCAATTTTCAGAGGCTGTGTAATATTTCAATGTGATTCTGATCTTTTAAAATGTTAGTTTTGCATAATATAGTTTTATGGATACATAATTTGTCTTAGTATGACTTATTGTGGGTAAAAATAAGTACTGTATATATTAAATGGATCCTCCAAAAGCGTGAATTTGTTACCAAAGTTTAATAGTTAATTCATGTATAAGATTTCTATTAAACTTCCTACGTGCTCCTGTTTGAAATAATGAATGTAAGTATCTTTATATAATTTAGCCAACATCTTCTCTCACAGAAATCATCCCAACGACATGAATATACCATTGAGAAATACCTGCACGCATAACATTACTTGGATCATATTGGATATATTTGCAACAGCCAATGAGCTGTAACTCTTGAGGAAGGGCGGGCATCTTTTCTCAGCTGAGAAACAACACGCTATAGGCAGTCTTTTAGGTTCATTTTCACACATAAACACTAAAGTTTTGAGAGTACAACACAAGATGCTGCGTGGGGCAACTCATTGTGCTGCAGGAAAAGGCTCGCAAGCTAGCCATCATGGCCACTATCTGCTTACCGCGAATCATCAAAATCACGAATCACAAACCCGCGAATGCCAAGGGTCAACTGTACTCAGTTATTTAAATAGTCGATGATCTCATCCCACACATTAAGTTACTGACAACCTACAAAAAAATATCTAATACTGTACTGTAATAATAATACCGGGTATGAACAGCAATACTCCAACTGTAGGGGAGAGAGACAGGAGACACCCATTGTCACCATTTATAGGGGATTCCTTCCTATAATACTTTACTTATAATTTCTTTTCTCTGTCCCACTACTTTAAACAATTACTTTTCTTTCTGTCTTAACTTCTTACTCCAAAATTTCTTCTTCCCCACTCCTACTGTAAGACTCCAAATGCTAATTATGTCTAAGTTACTTTACTTCTACAAGTTACTACCTAACCTCGGACCTGTGGTAGCATGACTCGAGGGCTAGAGCACGGGTTCACTGTAATAATGGTACCAAGCTATAGGAAGAAACAAAGGTGGACACTGTAGGAAAATAATACCTCTAACATACAATAAAAGTGGTTTATTAAAATAGTGTTAGACTTATGTCTCTTTCCAATACACCCAACTACCATGAGCAACACTCATGTACTTCTCAACACGGTACAGTACAGTACATCTTCCACATTCACCATTGATAGGTGTACCTTTAGAAAACCTATAACACTATAATCATACATAGTACACTTGGGCATCAACAATACAGGTTACCTGAGATTACTCTCGTGATAGCACAGACTTAGCCGTGGTAGCACCACAAATGAATACCTCCTAGGGTGACTCTGTTACATTTGCCAAGAAAGAGTGGTGACTCTCATACTAAGTTGACTCCAGACACTCATACAATTGGAGATGACATACCGGGATACACGGGCGAATAATACAGCCAAAGGACTCTACTTAGAGGTGGACACATAACAACAGCAACACTGTATGAGCTGGTCGTTGTTTACGTCGCGGACGATCAACAGGTGGGCGGTGAACACGTCTGGTGCATCATTTTGAATGGCCAAATGGCTTGAGCCAATGACTTGGCTCACCACATAACCATGTTTGCGACTATATCCGACCTTATTGGCATTCATCCATCTCCAAATACTAGTTTGGACGTTGTCCTGGGTCTATACAACCACCCATGGCCTACAAGAACCTGTGAGCAAGATGATGGTCAGCCGGAGAGTCGGACATGAATATCATTGTGCTTAATAGGCTGAAGGAGCATGATTACTACTTAGAACACATCAAAGCTAAGTAATGGATCACTGCATATTCAAACAAAATAACTAAGTTACAACACTAAGGGACGAGGTGGAGCATGGACTACTAGACTTTACCTTTGAACGGGATGACGGTTAAGCTGAAGAGTGAGCGTAGGGTCGACCGAGGTTCTTCCCACCCAACGTCCTACCCTCGAAGCTACTGCCGCACTTACAGATAAATTAACAAACTCCCTCGGCTTCAACACATTGGCATATGAAAATTAGGTTACTTAACTTATTTAAATTTTCTAAGATTAACCTTTTAAACTAAGCAGTGACTGAGTTTTCAAAGACAAGAATTAAACTGGATCACAAATACTATAAATGGCAGTGTATTGTATGGAGCATTTCTTCCTGCTGAAGCCTCCTCCAGTTCCCACCGGTCTTCATTGCATATTCATTGTGAGTCGAGGAAGTCTTCTACGCCAGGCCATCCACTTCATCGAATCCAGCCTTCTTTGCAAGTCACAATAGTCTTCCTTATTGCAGGCACTGAAGGGAACCAAATGGAGTTGTGCACAATAATCGGGCCACAGATTACGCCCACACAATCGGGCTCATGTTCTGTTGTGTTATTGCTTCCCATGAATCACTGATGTTTTTATGGCTTCTGGATGTTGAGGTTTTTTCCAAACTCCCAGATTGTAGGTTCCTTCTCCTTTGGTCCCCAATCAGCTGCTCCAGATACTGGAGTGCTCGAAAGCACCTTGAATGTGGTGAGATGACGCCCTGGTCCATGGGTTGCAGGCAAAGCCGTGGTGTTGGGAGGCAAACACAACTTAATAAATACATCTGTCGGATCCATAGCTGATGGATGACCTGCGCGCTAAGTTTCCATCACCATCAGAGCTTTTATTATCAAAATTATTTTCCTTATTATAGCCACTGCTTTAATCGACACATAGTTGAACATGTAGTCGTAGTAACATCACAGACCTGTCACCCACGCTTCTACGGTTTGAACGCCAGAGGACAGGAAGTCGCTTCTTTCACAACCCCTCAGAACATGGGTGTTTCAGACCAGTACACAAGGAGAAGCTATAACTTCAGGTCACCTCAGCATTTCCACCAATCAATAGAGTGAGGCGGACTTGCAACTTTGAATCCTGGTGCTGCCTTTTTTCTCCTTAGATATGTGTAGGTCCGTGAAGGCATTTTCTTGGGTCTCGGCCCAGTTGAAGACTTGTTAGGACCGTACCCACCTCCTTTAATTATGGTTGCAAGAAATGGTGGGAACTTCTGCTGCTTCATGGTCGGTGCTAGCTGATTCTCTTTGTATTTTAGGTTGTGATTGATATACGCTTCTAGATCTATCAAACCATCCACTCCACTGGCACTGAACTCAAGTACGCTAGTTTATCTTTATTATATCTTTCCACAGCGATCTTGCCTTCTGTTGAATCATGCGTTGTGATAAAGGTGTTTTAAGGCGCTTGGGTCTGGTCGTCAATTCACGCACTTAACATCCGGCCCATACTCTCCATCTCAGCATCATCACGGAACCTCGCCACCTTCTAGGCCGCCAGTGGTGTGCTGCGTAGATCCGGCCATCTCTCTTTGATCTGTCGGGCGCTTGGCCATACCTGCAGAATGCACCGTGTAGAGGGAGCTGCCGTGCACGCACTCCAATCACTGACGCCTTTCCCTGTTCATGTCCCCTACAAACGCTGTTTGAAAATGTATGAGCAGTCAATTCCCTCGCCAATTCCCCAGTGTATGCCTCGCGGTCTAGGGTCAACCTCAGCCTTTACATGATGTAGGTCAACCAGCCTTTACATGACGTAGGTCAACTATTGCCACGCCACCTCCGCTATATAAGACCTGACCTCGTAGTGACCACCTCTTTCTACCTCCACCAACCAGCAAGCAACACCCCTCCTCCTCGGCTCCCGCCTGGTGGCTCCCACTCCAGCCGGCGAGCATGGCGACCCACAAGTTGTCCTCCTGGAGCACCTCACCAACCAGCTTCCTCTCTACACTTTGTAACCACGGTGCCACTTCCCAGCCAAGCTGCACTGTACATCCACAATATGTATACAGAGAGTTAATATTGTGAGTTTCCCTTCACCATCCCATCCCGAGTGTAAGCCACTTTAGTTAAGGACGTTCAGGTTAATGGGCAAGTCTAAGGGATTGAAACCCATCTTTTGGACGCATTCAATATTTATTGATGTGGTCAAAACCTGCTGAGGAGAAGGTGTTCATAATATTACATAAGGTGATCCATCTGATACATAATTAGTTAGTCTCACACAATTTTATCTTTAATTACAATAAATTAAACATACTGACATAACACAAAGTTCATAACTCTATTATAATAATTCTTAGCTTTGCTTCACTCTGTATTGTCTTATTATTCCAGGTTAGGCAGGAACGAGTAGGCTTAATTATTCAACAATATTTCAGTACCGCAGGGGTATGTCATCACTTAGGCTGTACTTAAGGCGCGGTCAATGCAGATCAGTATGGTGTTCCAAGAGAAAACAGTATTAAGTAAATCGTCCTGCAGCACAAATTTCTGGACAGAAGGCTGGTCTTCAGCATCACTAGAGAGGGCACCCGTTCCACGGAGGGGCAGGCAGCCACCGCCACTCAGCTCTAAGACAGTCCACCAGCAGAAATCCAGGACTTGTCTGTAAACACTTCTACATCTGGCGAGGTCACAGGTCGAAAGATTTAATAGCATCACACGCCAGCACAGGAAGCGAAGCCAGCGCTATAACACTCCCGGCGCGGCACGCTCAAGATTTACGGTGTGGCGGTTCAATAAGGTATACACGGATCACTGGCCTTCGAACTCCTCAGATACGGGTTCGCATTGCCACCTGGCGCACTGTGACCATTGGCCCCGACTGTTGTCGCGACCCCGCCCAATGGCGCAGGTTTGTTGTGAGGAAGATCTTTTCCAGTGACGTAAGACAAGGTCGCTTTTCTGAGATTACAGGCTGGTTCTTTGCACCCTGTCTTTTTGGCGGTGTAGTGGAAGGTAATTTCTCACCCAGCATTTCCAGCTGCCCGTTAGAACTGCACATGCCGCCACCGGCCGCTGATGTAAGTTCTTTCAGAAGACATCCTCCCAATGGCAGATCAGCACCACCGTGGAGAATGGGCTATGTAAACGCCCAGGTCTTCATGTCGCCGACGCAGGTGTGTGATGGTTCATCATTTATTATTGTTTCCCAACTTCACAAATAGCATCAGCAGTCGGTATTCATCCAGGACTTGTATCCCCAGAACTGTTCGAATTTGCCATTCCCAAACCCAAAAAAGTCGCTGCTTCCCTTTCTTCCCTTTGTGAAATACGCCCAGCATTTCAGTCACAGTTCGCTCCACCTCTGCCATCATGTTGAACCCAGGATTTGGTCAGGTGCTTGAGCATTCAGGCTCAGGCAGAGTGGTGGCCCCTTCAGCTTCTAAGTTACGTAAAGTCGCGGTTGTTCAGCTCTGGAGTGGCCAAATCCCCTACCTCTGGCCCCGTCACCTTTTTGTCCTTTTGTTCCCTTCTCTGCTACCGGATCCATTTCCACAACCTTTTGTCCTTTTTGTATTGATATTCATTTGCAGTTCGTTAGGTCTCAAAGTTTGTTCGGGATGAACCACTGTCACCGCCTGTATTTGGTGGTAGCCTGCTTGTATTTATGTTTGATGATAGCAGGTCACTGTTGGTTGCTCGTGGTGTTACAAGTGGCACTGGCCGTCGGTTGTTTACGGTATTACAAGTGGCATTTCACTGCCGTTGTTTACGGTGTTGCCAAGTAAATTTAATCACGCTACCGTAATTTCGCCTAGTTGGTTATTTGTTACCTTAAACCGTGGTAATGAATCAATTTTCCTTTCCTTCATAATCTCAGTGAAGGGCAGCAGCCTGCTTGTACGAAAGGAATACTCTCAACCTGTGGTCCACACTCATAGGCGACAGGGTCCCGACCAGTGCGCTGCTGCAATGGCGTTTCCCCAATTTGTGGGTACAAGTATGCAATACCAAAGGAGGACATTGTTAGGATGTTCTGCAATAAGTTCTATATACAGGAGAGAACACAAACACCTGTATAGTTTTGTAGGTTCGGTTTACTGGATAAGAGTATGTACACAGAGTGTGGGTAGCACTGCTCCCTAGCTAAGGTCCTGGTCACCATTCATAGACGACGTATGGCATGTGATACATTAATAGCAGCTTCCATACGCCGCCAGGCATGAGCCACTGCCGCAGGGATATGGTAATAACATTGCCACACGCTAGCTAGGGCTGAATAAATATAAAATGGAGCACATACATAATATACATACATAATACATAATCCAGCATACATAATATACATACACCTCCCTCCCCTATACGCCATAGCAAAGCGACCTTTTTCTGATCCGCTCTGAGCGCCGAGGGACTTCATCACTGGGAAGCGGGCGGCGCGGGCTCACCACTGGTGGCGGGTCAGCAGAAGGCATTGTTACGTGGGCGGAGAAACGGCGGTTCCTCCACTCACACACGCACCACTGGGTAACCGCACCTGGTAGCCCCTGCGACCTGCCGACCCATGACTACTTACTTTGTCCCAACGCAGGGAGGCCGGTCCTGAACACGGACTTGGGTGCCACACCTCAACCTGGGAGAGAACGGGCGTGGTCGCGTAGCCGGCGATTTACGTCCTGAACACGCTCGGGCGTTCCGGCTATCACAATCCTCTGTCTTGGCCTGCCACCTCTGGAGAAGGATTGAGGGTGAGTAGGACACAAGAACGGCGGGCGTCCATACAAACCTGGGCCAGGGGAGCGCCCGTGTAGTTAGGTGTGTTGCGAGTTCAAGAAGACCCCGGTCAAGGCCTCGGCAGTCAATATTCTTAAGAAGGGGCCACTTTAAGGATGAGAGGGTGCTTTAAGGATTTGACAGCAGCCTCAGCGTACGTTGATCTCGCGGTAATGGGGCTGGCGACAACACATGCCGACTTCTATCGGCCGGGCGAACACAGCAAAGTCCCGCTTGTGAACTGAGGCTCCTCCGGGTCAAGGTTCGCAGGCGCAGTATACAGGAACGCCTACCGCCACGGAAGTAGTGGCGAACTTTGCTGATGGTGGCGGCAGACGTCGGCTCATTACTGCCCTTTGATGACAACCGCCAAATCCAGAGAGACGGCCGACGATAACCAGGAAGGACTTCTTCACACACAGAAAAGTCGGCCGACATACAGACTCAAAGGGGCGGGTGGGGTTGTCGTCACTATGAAGCGGTACCTGCTGCTGGCTGGGTTTGTAATACGCGGCGGGGCTTACACACCCGGACAGCATTGAGGTGTCGGGGTCGCATGCCAGGCCGAACACAGTCTGTCGTGGCATCGCCGCTTGGTGGCCTCGCTCCACGTGACTGTCGTGAAGGCGAGCCAGGGCGTGGGGACGGATGCAGCAGGACAAAACCACCGGCGAGAGGTGTCACTGGCCAGAGGTAGGGGTAGGGCGGCAGCAGGGTAGTTGCTGCCCCCTTCATGCACCCTGCTGGCGTAATTTACCTCGAGAATCGGTGTTGGGAAGTCCTAAGAGATGATGGCCAACTCTTGACAATGTCTGTAGGACAGCAAGGAAAGTCGACACCATTATGCACGCCAATCCAGGCCTGACACCACCTGCTGCCAGTTGCGACATGTGCATAAGTGAACCTATGGCTGGGGCCATCTGTGAACCATCTGCCATAAAGCTGAGTGGTCCTCGAGGCGCCGTCCTAGGCCCGCTTGGAGAGAGCCCCCAAGATCGCGAAATGCTGGGGACCGATGACTGTAGCATCAGCGCCGTGTCGGGCAACATCTGAAGGCGGACATGACACACCGTAGGTCACCATGGCGCTGATGTACTGGGTGACTTTGGTCCTTGGGATGCAGGAGTACACCTCCTAAATGGGTCGGGCTTTGTCCAGGGTCGTGTTCTGATTTGGCTTACCGTGGCGGCCTCACTGGTAGAAGGGCGCCGGCTCACGACGCTGTCCCTTAACGGGTAGGCAACGTGCTTTGTCATAGGCCTGTATGACCGCACACATTGCACTGTAATGCACTTAGCTGGGCACCGCGACTGTGAGCTTACCAGTACCATACGGTCACAACTGTTGCAGGTAGGGTTCTGGAGCAGCTGGCATACCCTGTGTTCCGCGGCTGCCACTACACAGTTGCTGCAAAATGAACCGGGCGGACGCAGGGCTAAGGCTTAGAGCAGACTTCTTGTCCTTCTTGTACCGACACAGCGCCGCATAGCCGTAGGGGAGCTCGGATGGCAGAGGTGGCACACCTGGCAGCCTCATAGGAGCGACATATCGTCAACACATCCTGAAGAGAAGAGGGAAGAGTCGGTGGAGGTGAGGCGCTGGATGCCCCTCGCCCCTA
Source organism: Homarus americanus (assembly GCF_018991925.1). Taxonomy (NCBI): domain Eukaryota; kingdom Metazoa; phylum Arthropoda; class Malacostraca; order Decapoda; family Nephropidae; genus Homarus; species Homarus americanus. The sequence goes on along the minus strand of NW_024741901.1, from coordinate 15,359,951 downwards.
ACACCCATCAGGATCACCGCCTAACTGGCCCCTCGCACTGGTGGTGGCCTAAACATATATCTACCTCTTCCGAGGCTCTCTTAAGACGCATATAAAAGCGTCAAAAGACTACACCTCCATCTGGCACCTGAGCTAAACAATTCTCCTGCGCAGAGCTTCATTCTGCTGTCCTTGATGTGCCGCTAGAACGCCCAGTACCTCCTCACAGACAGCTTAAGAGGTTGGGGGTACCTGCAACGTATGTTCTAAGACACGCTTGAACTTCCGCGACAGGCACATAATAAAAGAGCTGGATGAGTTGTTTAGGCTGTGACAACTTCCTGGAGATCCACCATTGGGGGAAGATAATCAGCCCACGCCGCCATTCGCGAAAAGTCTGAAATTTACATCAGGCTCCCAAGATGGGCGGCGCTTGAGCTGCTGCTTTAGGTGGGCTGGGGCGTGAAGGAGTATGGATGAGGTATCTGAACCATTCAGTACTGAGGCAGTGTTAGAGCCAGGGCTTGCTAACAGTGTGAGGCGAGATATCAAGGCTTCAAACCGCACCGTCTTCCATTCTCCGCTGGTGGTCTCGCTCTGCCTCTGCTTGCCTTCTCTGTGCTCATCCGGCCAAACGCCTGTGAGCTTCATCCCCGCTGCCTCTCATCTCTATAAACTTCATTAAGGCAATTATCTCTGGAGATAACGCTGAATGTTGAGGTGAAGGGTCATGCCATGTTGTGAGCTACGGCCTGGTCATCCATCCCTCAAAATTATCATCCGCTGGACTCATCCAGGCGCTTGGGTCCACGGGCCACGTAAGGCATGAGACATAACTACTTCCTTCAGGTACTGGTAAGTCTTAAATCAGTGTTGACCGTCAGCCCGTCGTGACAACAAGATTTCAGACAAAAAATTTAATTAAATACACAGATAAGTAGGTTATATATATAGAATATATATAAGAAAACCGCTGTCAGCAAGTGTTAGTACATGTATGTGTGTGTGTCCCACGCAAAGAGCCGCCTCTTCCAGCTGTGAGGGGGGGTGTGGGGCGGCGCTGTGAGGGAGGGGTGGAGATAGGAGTAGCTCAGTCGCCTCTGTAAACGTCAGAGGAGGGTAAGGTGCGCTGAGCTCTACACCCCACAAATGCCTGTGGAACATGCCGTGATACCTTGGAAATCCGTTCGAACAAGGTCACACATGAATGGCACGAAACACACAATGCACTAAACACTTTACAGAAAATCACTGTCACTGACACTGCTCAAAGTTGGGTGAAATTCTTCAGGATGACGCTGCTGACCTAAGGCGGGATCCATCAAATGGGTTTCCACAAACTTGCACTCAATCACTGTGAATAATCCAGTAATCCTACTCACTGCGCCATGTTAGATGTTCTGGGTATAAGTTCTATATACAGGAGAGAACACAAACACCCGTATAGTTTTGTAGGTTCGCTTACTGGATAAGAGTATGTACACAGAGGTGGGTAGCACTGCTCCCTAGCTAAGGTCCTGGTCAACTACTATAGACCTAATGCATGGCACGGATATTTAGCAGCTTCCATAATGGCCGCCAGGCTAGCCATTAATTAAGCGTGTGGATATGGTAATAACATTGCCACACTGCTAGCTAGGCTGAATAAATATAAATGGAGCACATACATAATATACATACATAATACATAATCCAGCATACATAATATACATACAGACATGAAATTCAGATATCATTCGACGATTTCCTTATTTTACGTAAGGTTAGTAACATATTAATTCGTTGCTGATGCAGTAGAAAAGGCGATGAATTTGACAGGTCAACGGATATGATCATTCTGGCACCATCGTGTAGTGAAAGCAGAAGGATTGTCCACTGATTAGTACTTCTGAGGTTTTCGTCCGGCAACCACTATGTGAGGCTCCTTATATCATCCGCGAATATCGTCTCACATTTGGTCTAATTGTATTTGTTATGATAAATTAGTTTATTTACTTCCTTTGGATAAGTGTTCCATGCACCAGTTTCGTGCCATTTCGTACAGAACACGGAAACTGGTATCGTTCAAGAAAATCTACTTAATATTTCTTAATACACTCCTGTATTTACGAACTTGGATCACGGTTATGTCAAACTGTAACAAATTAACTCTGACTAAATTGTCTGTGTATTGAATCTCATAATACAAGCTTCTTTTAGGATTATTGTTCACTAACATCTTTGGTGTTGCTTGTGAATTAAGAGGCTCTGATTCATATAGTCATCTGTACGTCTTGGTAATTGGTGTATTTACTGTCGTTATTACACACTCAATCAACATAACTAATATCTTTTATGTGGATTACATGTATGTGCAAGTAAACTGATGTTCAACTAGAGGTTCTCTGCAATACTACTATATTTGGTGAAATCCTATGCATACCACATGGGTGCACGGAGATTATTTAATGCTTGTGAGAGTCAACGTCTAACATATTCTCAACAACTGACATCTCCAGGTTATGCCTCCTCGTCGCCATTTCCAAGAAGATTGGTTAGCAAAGGACGTTTTGCTGTTGACTAGCTTGAGTACCAGGAACTCCGACCAAGGCATATCGTCAGGTTTGCCATAAATACTTAAGTGCCGAGACATCATCGTTAAAACGCCACCGCAACCTCAAGATAGCATATGGGTAAGGAAGAACTCCTCAAAGCTAGCACCTCTGCTCCGGGTGGCACGTTTGCTCATTGTGGTCAGCCTGGCAGCAGTGCCTTTGATCAATCTCTATTTCAAACTCTATTCGAAACCTTTCAAACTCTATTCGAAACCACCTGGAGAAGCACAAGTTGATCAATGATTCCCAACATGGCTTCACAAGCGGGAGTTCATGTCTAACTAATCTATTAACATTCTTTTCATCAGTTTTCGAATCGGTGGACGAAGGGCACAATTATGATGTGGTATATCTCGACTTTAGCAAAGGCTTCGACAGAGTCCCCCACGAAAGACTAATTAGAAAGGTAGAAGCACATGGCATCAAAGTTAATATCCTTAAATGGATTAAGGCGTGGTTACAGGACAGGAAACAGTGAGTGAGCATTAACGGCACTAAGTCCCATTGGAGCAACGTCACTAGTGGAGTTCCCCAGGGCTCAGTACTTGGACCATTATTATTTATTATACAGTTTTACCCCGCCTAACGCGGTTTCACTTAACGCGTTTTCGCATATACGCGGTGCCTTGCCAAAGCTGAACTTTCACTTAACGCGGATTTTTTCTACATATACGCGGTGAGTGTCCGGCTCGGATGCTATTTTTAGATTTTGCCCACGCGCCACCCGCCTGCCTGCCTGCCTCTCCCTCCTCCTCCCTCCGCTTGGGCAAGCGGCGCGGTAAGGTTGCGCAGTGTGTGTCTTTGTTGCGTTATCACTGACGTCATATGACGTCTCGGACTGTGATTGGCCATGCAGCCCTACCCCCCTCTGCTGCTAGCTGTAATTGGCTTAAAGTATTATGACGTGACTACCCCGGGGAGGGAGGGAGGGAGGAGAGACGACGCTTGACTTAGCCGCGGCAGTTTCATCCCTCAAGGCCACCCCGGGTTAACGCGCATCCATTGTTCCTTAAAATGGCTTTCGCCGGACCACCACCGCCCCCAGAGAGAGACCTTTCCTCACCTGGACCCAGCGGCACTAAACCAAAGAAGACACGACGTTCATTAAGCTACGAGGTGAAGTACCAAATTGTTCAAGATTTGGAGAAAGGAAGACGCCAAGTTGATCTCGCGCGCCAGCATGGCGTCAACGAATCTACGATTCGTACAATCAAGAAGGATGCAGCCAAGATCAAAGACCACATGAAAATCACAAAGTCTGCAGGTGCTTCATCTATCAGGTATTGCCAGAACAGGGTGCTGGCAAAAGTGGAAACTTTGCTGGTGAGTTATTTGGTGCGTCAGGCGCGACGCAACATGGCGGTGGACACGCGCTCAGTGCAGGAGTACGCACGTGAGCTATACGCAGCAGTGACACGTAAACTGGGAATTGCAGAGCCCAAACCCTTCAATGCTTCCTCTGGTTGGCTGCATAGGTTTAAGAAGAGGAACAAGGTCAGCAACATCAACATTGGTGGTGAGGAAGCGAGTGCTGACCGTGCGGCAGCTAGAGATTTTCCTCCGTTTTTACGTGAGATTATGGAGGAAGGACAGTACAGTGACGACCAGGTGTTTAACATGGACGAATCTGGTCTTTTCTGGAAAAAGTTACCTTCCAAGACCTTCGTTGTCCAGTCTGCGAGCAAGGTAAGGGGCCGGAAGATGCAGAAGGAACGCATCACCGTCCTGTTTACCACCAATGCCTCCGGTACCTGTAAACCAAAGTTATCGGTGATTCACAAAGCCCGCAAGCCGCACGCCTACAAGAATATGGACATGAACAAGCTTAATGTCCACTGGCTAACCGCACGTAAGGCGTGGATGTCCTCTTCTCTGTCCCTCTTCTGGTTTGACAACTGTTTTGTTCCTGACGTGCAGAAATTCTGCGAGCAACAGAATGTTTCATTCAATATTTTGTTGCTCCTTGACAACGCACCAGGACACTCGCCCCTACTTATGGATCGTCACCCCAATGTAAAAGTGGTCTTCCTTCCTCCCAACACTACGTCATTAATCCAGCCTATGGACCAGGAGTTGATCTGCAATGTGAAAGCTGCGTACTCTGCAAAGAAGTTCAAGCTCCTGAACGACTCTACCAACACCAAGGATGAGTTGCGTAAGCTGGGTGACACCGACAGCGAGAGTAAAAGCGACGAGGACAAGGAACAAGAGGCGGCGACTCAAGAACTTCTCGTCAAACAATTTTGGAAGAAGTTTAACGTTAAACAAGCTGTAGACTTCTTGGTGGAGGCATGGGATCTGCTGACTATTGCTACGATTCGTCACGCATGGAGACATGTGTTGCATGGCATACCAGGTGAGAGGAGGAGTGAACCTGTGACTGGTCAGGTTCAGACTGTTGCAGTAGCAGTGGACCTTGCCAGAGAAGCTGCGCTCAGTATTACAGCTGAAGGCTTCTCCGAGACCACCAACGAAGACATCATGGAGGTGATCAGAGATCCTGAAGTGACTGCCGACGAGATGTTGGAAGAAGAACCCGCCAGTGAAGAGGAGGAAGAAGGTGCGTCATTCTCCGAAGAACCTAGTTTAAGTCATAGTGATATTAAGTGTCTCATAGAGTTTACAGAAAAAATTAAGTCCATCGTTTCCCGCGACAATGACGATGAACGCCATGACGTCTTCCATACCCGACTGGTGCAGGCTATGGAGCCGTACATCAAGGTGTATCACGACAACATCAACACCAGCCGTCAGAAAAGCATAACCGAGTTCTTCGCCCGCAACCCACCACAGCCAGTCCAAGCCAGTGATAGTGAGAGTGAAGTTGATTTTGAGGGATTTGTCAGGGAAGCCATGACAACTGTAAGTGACAGTGATATTGATTCACCTAGTAATGGTGATTCACCTGAGGGGCAATAATCTGCCCTCTGCCTCGGAACCAGCCTCCATCCCCGTATGCCGACCCATCTCTTCTACTACCGTAAGTGTTCCGCAAAAATTTTCGTTTTTTAACCTATTCTTTATTTTTCCTATGTTAACCTTTATCTTTCCTAACCTAACCTCTTCTATATTACTTGTTTTTCATGCCACCATAAAGTTAAGATAGAATTTTTACTACAACATAGTTATTTGTAGTCAAAAAGTGGAGTTTGGGGGTCGGGCTGGGTTCTATTGGAATTAATCCCATATGTTCTGTTGTTCACTTAACGCGGATTTCACTTAGCGCGGGACCCTCTGGGTTCTATTGACCGCGTTAAGTGGGGTACAACTGTATACATAAACGACATAGATATCGGCATAGACAGCAACATAAGTAAATTTGCTGATGACACTAAAATAGGACGTGTTATTAAATCTGACGAGGACTTCGCAAAACTACAGGAAGATCTAAACAAATTCTTCGAATGGTCTGAAAAATGGCAGATGAAATTCAACGTGGACAAATGTAAAGTGCTCAGTATAGGAGATGTAAACAGGGAAACCAGATACCAGATAAACAACGATGCCATAGAGAAATCCGACTGCGAGAGAGATTTAGGAGTACGGTAATGATAAGTAGGAACCTTAAGCCAAGTAAACAATGTGTTTTTGCTTGAAACAAGGCTAATAAAGTACTTGGGTTCATACAAAGGAGTGTTAGTTACAAGACTAGCGAAGTCATCCTAAAACTGTATCTTGCGCTTGTGAGACCACACCTGGATTACGCAGTTCAGTTCTGGTCACCGTATTATAGAATGGATATAGAATCCATGGAAAGAATTCAGAGGAGAATGACAAGACTAATCCCGGGCATTAGGAACCTTGAGTATAGAGACAGGTTAAAGCATCTTAATTTGCACTCCCTCGAGAGACGTAGAGCGACCTGATAGAGGTTTATAAATGGAAGTCAGGGCTAAACAAAGGGGACATTACAAAGGTACTCAAACTATCCAACCAGGAGCGAACTCGTAACAATGGTTTTAAATTAGATAAATTTATATTTCGGCGTGAAATAGGTAAACACTGGTTTGGAAACAGAGTAGTGAATGAATGGAACAAGTTATCAAATATCATCATTAACTCGAATACGCTGAATAGCTTCAAACATAGGTTGGATGCTTATATGAGCAATAGGGGTGGGGTGTAAACGGGACTGCCCAGTATGGGCCAATAGGCCCGCTGCAGTTTCCTCCATTCTTATGTTGTTATGTAACTTGACACGTCTTCACCCTGCCGGGGCCATACTGAGCGCCGTGGCAAAGGCAACTGTCCTATTCGCAGCGTTTTTGGCAGAACATGATGCCATTCAGGTGATTTAGTGTTTGTTTCCTCTTGTGTTTTAGCCCAAAATGTAATGGCACTGCTCAATAAGTGGTCGTGTTAATGTGTCCTAAGTAAGGGTGGCAGAAACCTTAATCATTTAGCAGCATGTGATCTCACAATCTTCAGTTGCAAGTATAGCCATATAAATTTAATATTTCTTTTAGCTTAGGTGGCCACCTTGACGACCTCAATAAGCGAATGTTCCCGATTCCAAGACAGCCGCTCAAACGGCAACGAAACAGACCAGATTCAAGGTCGTCATGCAAGCTTTAGGGGAATGTGCAACTCAAAACTTGGTTAGGAAACTACATATAAATTTAGTGTAATTATTGACGAAAGTACCGACTGCTCAGTAAGTAAATCACATGCAATGATAGTGAAGTATTTTGATCTGGAGAGATAATGACAAAATCCCGATACTGGATTTGATTGGAGTATTTGAAGGTAATCAGGGTTCGACTGGTGAAAATATATAACATGCTGTTTCAGTGCCTCTCTACACATGATTTACCATTGAACAACTTCATAGGGTCTGCTGCAGATGGGGTGTTAAACATTACAGGCGAATATAACTGTGTAACTAGCAGAATGGAAGTTCAAATGCTTGGCATTACCATATTTAAACATGTTGCACAAAGCATGCATTTCTGTGCCAGCGAAGCAGCAAAGTCCTGGCCACGTACTCGTGAAGATGTGTTGAGAAATGCGTACATTTACCTTTCCCATAGTGCCAAACGGAAATGTGAGTTTTGGAATTCCAGGGTTTTGTCAACCCAAACCACAAATATTTCATGCCTGTGCCACAAGGTGATTGTCACTCCATGAAGCTGTTGCAAGAATACTCCAACAGTGGCAACCCCCTCAAACTGTATTTCCACATCAGGGTAATTGAGGAGAGACTGCTACTTGAATTTTGAATTACATATCGCCGCAAATCAACACAATAAACTTAATTTTTTAGAGTAAAGCCCCAACTTTGCATTTAATCCGTAAAGCATATGTCAACTGCATCCTTTTGCCATTTACATAGTGTGTCAAACTCCAAATGTATGGTATTGATCCAACCGATGATTCCCTATATGTACCAATCAATCAGATATATTCAGGATCGCAATTACATGCCACCTTCCAAAGGCTAGAGCATTATAAGATAAGCATGAACACTGATGAAGATGTGGTTCAGAGACTTCTAGTAGTAGTAGTGTGTAGGGAAATAAAGAAAAGATTCGAACTAAACAGTAAGTTGTGGAGACTGGCGGTATATTTACACCCCAAAAGAGTCAGCAATTTTATAAACCTGTTATTAGCATTTTACATGAAGAGGGACATGAAAAATATAATTGTTTTGGACATAAGCAATGGAAGTGTTGTCACTTTTGACGTTCACTGTTGATGCAAAGCGTCCTTTTCTAAGGTGAATTTAATTAAGGAAACAAAGAAATAGTCTTCGTATACAAACTGTAAATCCTCAATAACCTTTGAGCGAATGTCGTAATTTAATATTATTGTGGATATAACGTATTGTTACCACGTATTCATTGTAATCAGCTGTGGTGTTCCCATTATGTGATGGTGCTATAGTTGTTACCAGTCCCTTTCTTCTAATAAGCTTGAAGTCTCATGTTAAACGGTGATATTTTGTTTTCCTAAGAGTTGTTGTTAGGTAGTAGGCAGCTTTACTCGGGAATGGGTTTGGTAATCTCGACAATGTGTACCTAGATTTTGCCAAAGCTTTCGACAGTGTACCCCACGAAAGGCTAAAATTCAAACTGGAAGGGTACGGAATTCGGGAAATGTCCTAGCGTGGATAGAAGACTTTCTACAAGACAGCAAGCAGTGTGTGGTGATTAATGGCACGAAATCATCGTCCGTACCTGTCACAAGCAGGGTACCACAGGGTAGTATATTGGGCCCGCTGTTGTTTGTTTGTTTCATAAATGACATGCCTGACGTTGTACACTCCTCCATACAAATGTTTGCCGATGACGCCAAGTTATTTCGGGAAATCAAGAAACCAAGCAGACTGTGAAGAGCTGCAGGAGGATCTCTGTGAGCTCCAGGAATAGTCGAAGAAATGGCTACTGAGATTCAATGTCACGAAGTGTAAGAGGATGCACCTGGGGCGTACCAAGGGTGAGGAGGCGTGTCATGTGTTCCCACGGAATGAAGAATCTGCACTATTTAAAACAACGTGAGAAGGACCTAGGTGTGTATGTTGACAATGAGCTGAATTTCTCGGGCCATTGTAAGACGAAGGTAAATCAGGCAAAAATTATTAGGTCTTATAAGAAGGTCGTTACGATCGTTACGCCAGCACTTACACCAGTAGCGATGACACTCCCGGTGGTAAAGAGTCCAGGTGGCCACGCCGCCGTACACACCACTCACCCCCTAATCTTTGTTCGGGTAAGGCAGCAAAAACGTCAGCACTGACACTAGTGCTGACGCCAGCGGTGAAAACACTCCCGGCGATGCCAGCACTTACGCTAGTGGCGATGACACTCCCGGCGGTAAACACCGCCCCCCCGCCCAGCTGCCACATCTTATTACTACCATGCTATTGTACTATTCCATATGATACTAAATGTTACATAATACTTCCTTGAGATAAATGTATACCGTAGTATATATCAGGTGCCTCAAAGAGAGCTCAGGTTCTAACTGACTCAGCCATGTTAATATTGTTATTATTGTCCACTCTGTATCTGTATTTTTTTGGGGGCTAAATAAAATGTTTCAATTCAATTCAATTCGAGGTAACAGGTCGCGTGGTGGGGGAGCACTCGAGAGGGCGATCTGTGTCATGAGATCCATGACACCCTCTCAGCGCTCATGCCAGTGGTGATGACACTCCAAGTGGTAAACACCGCCCCCCCCCCAGTCACTACATCTGGTGTGGTAACAGGCCGCGTGGGGTAGGGGTGGCACATGGTTGTTGACACCAACGATAAAGCCAGCGGCGATAACATTCTTCTGGCTAAATAAACTACCAATATCAATATTAATGTCAATAAGAATTCTACACATTCCCGGAGAGCCGAATTTCAATATAAGTAAATATGTTAGTATGGTTTTTTTTGTTAAATGGCTTGACAACATCTTATTTAGAGAGAGGAAATATTCTACTTGATATTTTATATACTATGGAGGTGTTCCTTATGATTCATCAGTGTAACCACGGTACGTCACTGGTGTAGGCGGATCAGCTGTTCTTTATAATCACTGGTGTGTACACACACACACACACACGTATAATCACTGGGAGGGTGGGCTTGCCTGTCCGGAATGAACAATAACAGCCCGTCCGCTCGGACCGAAACCTTACGACACTGTCCAAGTGTAATGAATATTCGTTCACTGGGTGCGTGGGCTGGCTCGTCGCAAACGAACACTTACAACCCTGTACGCTTGAACCGAAACTTTATGACAACTCCTCAATTATTTGAACACTTCATTCAAACACACGACACTCTATGTCACTGTCTCTTGTGCTGACGTTATGACGATCTACATTGTTTCATGCTGAACTCCCGGCGTTGGTGATTCCTTTGTTCCTCATGGTAGTTGAGAATTAATTCCCTTCGACGCCCCCCGTACTTGTTTTGACTGTAAACGCCTTAGTTAAGGACGTTCAGGTTACGGGCAAGTCGAAAGGAATGATTGAAACCCGTCTTTTGACGCATTCAATATTTATTGATGTGGTCAAAACCTGCAGAGGAGAAGGCGTTCATAATATTACAAGGTGATCCATCTGATACATAATTAGTTAGTCTCACACAATTTTATCTTAATTACAATAAATTAAACATACTGACATAACACAAAGTTCATAACTCTATTATAATAATCTTAGCTTTGCTTCACTCTGTATTGTCTTATTATTCCAGGTTAGGCAGAAACGAGTAGGCGTAATTATTCAACAATATTTCAGTACCGAGGGGTATGTCATCACTTAGGCTGTACTTACAAGTGCGGGTCAATGCAGATCAGTATGGTGTTCCAAGAGAAAACAGTATTGCGTAAATCGTCCCAGCACAAATTCTCGGACAGAAGGCTGGTCTTCACAGCATCACTAGAGAGGGCAATCTGTCTCACGGAGGGGCAGGCAGCCACCGCCACCAGTCTAAGACAGTCCACTCAGCAGAACCAGGACTTGTCTGTAAACACTTCTACATCTGGCGAGGTCACAGGTCGAAAGATTTAATGGCATCACATGCCAGCACTGTAGCTGAAGCCAGCGGCAACAACACTGAGTGTGAACCCAGCAACCCGTACCCCACAAATGGTGACCCCCGGAGAATCGCACTCACACAGGATGGAGGAGAAACTGATCACTCCCAGTCTTCAAGCAACATGGAAGATTGGCTTATCCACACAGAGGCAGCTCTCATCGGCTCTACAGCTCCTGTCTCTACACCGCAGGTTAGACACCCCAGAGCAGCCCTGCTTCTCTAAACAGATACCAGCTCCTCTTCCTGCCCCAAGCACAACGTCCTACCGACCCCACCACACCCGTCCTGCCTCAGACGCCGCCCCGGTCCAGCAGTAACCCCTGCCACTGTCCTGGACCCTCCTCAGCTCCTGCCTGGCAGTCCCTGCTCCCGACGCGGCCCATGCGCCTCAGTGCAGCCCCACACACCCTTTTTTTTCCCTCAGGTACTCCCTGCTACTGTCCTGCACCCTGCTGCTGTCATGGACCCTGCTGCTGTCATGCACCCTGCTGCTGTCATGGACACACTTCCTAAAGCAGCCCCTGCTCCTGACCTAGGCCCACACACCCCAGCAGGCGCATCTGAGGACTCTGTACCTGTCGCGAGGGAAGCACAACATTCATCGCCTCCACAACCCTCCTTCTCCCTCTCTCCTCCCACAGATCTTGTGTATCTAGACAGAGTTGCCCCCCCTAGCGGCCGGCTCATCCACGCCCTCGCCATTATGTCTCACATGTGGCATGCACCGCCCGTTCTGCCTCACGTGTGCCATGCAACCCTGCAGAAAACAAGTCTCCTACACCGCCTGGAGGGAAGGGGAGTATTATAGTGGATTCCTCCCCTACAAACGCTGTTTGTCGCTGAGTAGCCGACCCCGCGAATTCCTCAATGTATGCCTCGTGGTCTAGGTCAACCAGCTCCGCCTTACATGACGGAGGTCAACTATTAAGCCACGCCTACCTCCGCTATATAAGACCTGACCTCGTGGTGACCGACCTCTCTACCTACACCAACCAGCAAGCAACACCTCCTCCTCCTCGGCTCCCGCTCCAGCCTGCAAGCATGACGACCCACAAGCTGGTCCTCCTCTGAGTACCCTCACCAACCAGCTCTCTCTACATTACGCTTGTAACCACGCTGCCACTTCCCAGCACCAAGCTGCATTGTACATCCAATACAATATGTATACAGAGAGCACATTGTGAGTTTCCTTTCTCCATCCCATCCTGAGTGTGAACCCAACAACCCGTACCTCACAAATGGTGACCCCCGGAGAATCGCACTCACACAGGATGGAGGAGAAATATCTCGTACCCCACAACTTCACCCATCGATCGATCGAAAGTCATTCTACTCAACGCTCTCAAACGGACAGGACCTCCTCTCAACAAGCTCCTCACCACACAGCAACTCCCTAGCACTGCATTGTACATACAATACATGTAGGGTTAAGCTATTCTGAGTTTCCTTTCTCACCTCCAACCTTAGTGAGAGATCTCCTATATGTAAGTAAGTATGTGGGCCTAACAAAGAGAAAATAGACAAACAAGGAGAAATTAGACAACTGGCCACATACACTATGCTACAGGCTCACCAACTAAACTCAATCATTAATTCCTGACCTCCATCCACATAAGCGCACCTTGAGTAACAATTTATACTGTAGGATATCCTTACTTTATACTTTGTACGTAGTTTGATGAAGGATGTAATATAAACTCCGACATTGCCACTTAAGGCAATCACCCATTTTGAGTGTTTATTTAACGTGTATAACGTAATATGTATGTGTGTGTATATATATATATATATATATATATATATATATATATATATATATATATATATATATATATATATATATATATATACAGAAATAGTGTTACTGCGAAATTGCAGGTACTTTTATCACAGATGTGACTGACGCCCCTGTGAAGGGAGGGACACGTATACAGTACGCGCAGGGAATAATTCAGTTCAGTCAAGATAATCCAGCATCTTTTATGATGCTGGCTCGTCCCTCCACAGTCTACTTTATTAATACTAATTTCAGAAAAAAACAAATAGTGAAACACAGCTTAAATATATGCATCTAAATTAAAATTACGATATCGCTACTAATTTTATACAAACGGAAATGAGGTAACCAAGGGCTACCCAAGATAAGTTAAAAGTGGACGAATATTATTGACACAGTCTGAAATACAGAAATTGTCAAGCTAGGAGCCACTGTCTACTGGGAAGGTTACCAAAGAACAAATTAACGTTAGTGCCACCTGTAGCTCCATCCCTCCCCTACCATCTCCTCACTGCTCTCGCTATAATGCAGAGGAAAGATGATAAATACATGGCTTCACTATTAAATATGGCGGTAATTTATGAGGAAACCACCAGAAGTTGTTTGACTTCGTTTATTTTGTCCACAGGTGCTCTTATTGTAGTAAGTATTTTAAGAGACGACCTTTTTATTTCAAGTACATTAGTTTTTATATTTAGTTTTTCTCTATCTACGTTCATAAATCGCCTGTACTGGGTAGGGTATGGATGAGGGTACTTGCGGGATAAAACACGGTGAAAAACTAATCGCATGACACTAAATGTCTTACGTTCTTTGTACGCGAAGATATTTATTATTTATCGTAATACTCCTCTGAAAAATGTGCCTCATCACCGCGTGTCGTCTGTTTGTTTACAACAGACCCGCTCGGTCCAACTCCAGGTTTACTCTCACGTCCACAAAAGACGTAAATTACATCATGACGCTTCAATCCAGTTGCTTCATTGTTACCAGATATCACAATTAGTACTTTCTGTTTAATATGGCGGGGGTAGGAGCCCCCTGGCTAGAAAGTTAGGTATGGTTAGGTAGAATTCTTTGGTTGGTTAAGTCAGGCTCTCTTTGGTTCTAGTAAATCATTAATGTCCCTTCTTTTAAAATACTTATTATAATGATAAGAACATCTGTGGAAAAATGAACGAAATCGAACAACTGCTTCTGGTGGCAGTATATCAAGGTGCCATTAAGAAAACTCAGGCTCTCACTTGGCTCAGCCAATTACGGAATATTGTCAACACCACCGCTATTGTGTTTAGAGCTGTAGCTGTGAACATAAGTAACTAATTCATGGTTTTTTTTTTATCTGTGGGGCAGGTAGCTGGCGGCTTGTTTAAAATACAGTACCAATATCTTCTAATGAGTTTACCCTTCATGGGTTTAGTGTTAGGCAAAGGAGGCTACTGCAGTATCCAGGGGATATGTGTGATGTCTGGTAAAATGACACTGGATAGCACCCTACTTATAACTTATATCGGTCCATGAGGCTCGAACCCAGGACGGCAATAGTGAGAAGAGTATTATCGATGTATCACAGATGTTACACTTTTTGTTTTTAAGTCAACAAAATTTCCCTACAAAATATTAAAATAATCATATGGACTTTAAACAAATTAGAAAATAAACTTTCAGATTACAACCTACTTAGAGAACAACAATCGTACACAGTACACACGATGACACGATAGCTCTTGTGCTCCACGAGCGCCGATTGATGCACCTCTTCCGTCAAGCGTCCCACTGAAACTGATGGTCGGGGGACTCTGGTTGCCTGGCTGGTCTTGGACAAACAGAAAACGGTACTTGAACCCTGTCGAATGGTAGGATGCCAGATACCTCCACAAAGGATGCTCCACCCTCCCCCCTAATATACAGAGTTGTAAAGTAACTAAATAAATTTACTTGAGTACTGTACTCAAGTAACATTTTTGGGTATTAATTTTAAAAGTACTGTACTAAATTTTTAAGTACTTTCACTTTTACTTAAAAATAGTTTTCTAATGCTTTTAATCCAATTAAATTGAAAAACAAAAATCGTTACTAGTGACATGCAAACGAGTAATATATTTGTAATTAATTAATTATTAACCATAGGCCTAATAAAAGAATTGTGTGGGTGGAGGGTATAGTGATGGTGGAGCCGTGATACTGAAGGGTTCGGTGTCGGTGACCTCTAGGTCATATACCTACAGGTCTCGTGAGGTGAGATGAGGTCAGATCAGGTGGCAGTGGCCATGACAGCGGACTTTCCGTTTGATCTTGTGTCAAAAAGCATCTTACCCACCTCGCCTAGACCTACCATCTTATCCCTCCCTCCCCCATCGAAACCCCTTATAGGTTACATGAGATGTTTCTCCTCCATCCTGTGTGAGTGCAAATCTCCGGGGGTCACCATTTGTGGGGTACGTGATATTTGGTTCACACTCAGGATGGGATGGAGAAAGGAAACTCACAATGTGCTCTC